>NW_020291309.1:209950-623934 GCF_003184745.1 Aspergillus uvarum CBS 121591 | reverse complement strand
ATGCCTGATCTTGTGCCTCTTGCGTTGCTAATACCACGGCGGCGAGTTGACAGCTGTCTGTGGGGTAGGAGGGGTGAGCAATATCCGGCTTTTGCTGCCTAAGCTTCTACAGAGTGTGCAGTGGTAGGTGTGCAAGGGCAGACAGAGACCAGAAAGGTGAGTGAGGGAAGAGCCATGCCATGCACACCCTCTATTCACCCCCTATTGTCTGTTGCGTGTTGCAGATTCCACAGCGGGGTGACAGAGTCCACCATACTGCACAGCCTTACATAGAGGCCAACAATCAAAGAAAGTAACTTAGGTGTCTACTTTGTCTATATCATCGCAGCTCAGCGTGAGATACAGTACACCAGCACAGGTGGATCTCTACATCCATCCCCAGAAGACTAAGCTTATCTCCTCATCTAAGTCAGTCCTGTCGTGTAATGTTCCACCACGCCGAATCTAATCGGTTCTACTCCCTAAGAAAAACTGGGACCTTGAACTTGGACGTCTTTTCTCACCTCCTCTTTTATTGTCTCCTCGCTATGTGTTAAGCACATGCGGAACTGAAACTATCTAACTAAGAAATCTCATGTCGGCCATTGCCCCTCATTCTGTTCCCGCCCCGTGCCTTATTTTCTTGTTTTCAAGTTTTGAGAACAGAAAGAAAAAGGAGAAGGAGAAGAGAAAGAGAAAGAAAAAGAAACGGAACGAAAAGAAAAAAAAAAAGGGCCAATCTGGAGAAAGAGACATGAAGAAGCAATGAGAGCAAAGCATCAAGAGCAAAGAAGCAAGGAAAAAAACAGTACGACGCCATTCTGATGAACCGTCCAAACCCAACGCCCTACATGCAATCAGATTAAAGGAAACGTGCAAGCAAACCAGGAACAGAGGATCATCAAGGCAGACTGGCCAGCTCAGTGGCCCCCGTGCCAGCCATATGAATAGGCGATGGCGGGCCTGAGGTCCGGGATATAGATCACTGCGTGGCAATCTGGACAGACCATGGGATAGTTCTCGTCGATTGGGCCTCCGTTTCTTATTTCCAGCATGGTTTGCGCAGCCACAAAGTCTCGGTTCGTGTATTGATGTATGGGTGGCCACGTGACGCGCTCGTCGTCACTGGTCCCGTCGGTCGATTCCTCCTCGGTGCCATCGGAGTCTTCGTCCATGGCACCAGAGGTGTAGGACAACGACCCTGCTAGGGCCGTATGGACGAGATTCCAGCCGCCGGTCTCCCTCTCACCCTGCGAGCTTTGAGGAGATGATTGATTCTGGGTTGGTGGGGAGGGCGGAGGAGTCAACTGCATTCGCGGGGTATTGACTGGTGTCCAGCCATTGCTGGCAGTAGACGGCGGGCGATTGTCATCATCGCTCGATGAGGGGTACCCATTCGAACTATGTAACAAGTTAATTGATTAGTATGACAACTGAAAAGGAGATGCTAGAATGAAGAGGATAAGAGCAGCACACACTTGACATACCTTATATCATTATTGTCATCGTCATGCGGGCTGGGACTGGGATAAGGCCGGGCGTGGGCAAGTGCGGCGCGGCGGTACGCCCTTGCTTCCTCCGCGGCCTCGCGAATGATATGCTGGTCAATCTCCCATGAACCATATCCGGGATGATCCGGCGGCAGACATTCCCCGGGGAAATTGTGGCCGAAAATCGGTGTTAGAGCGTATCGCACATGCCAGCAGAACTTTTTGGCTATGGCTTTGGCGCATTCAAATGACATGTAGTATCCTTCCATCCCCAAGATTGATCAGCCGGTAGCCTTCAATAGAAAAGCGCAAATCCATTACCTTGGGACTCAATCACTCCACCCGTGAGCTTGTGGGAAACATCTCTGAGGCCACGGTTCTTGTTGAGCACTCTCGCCGGAAGAGTCTATTCCATCTCAGGGTTAGCATGTAGCAATACCAGGGTAGGAACGTGGGTGTATGTGGAGGTACCTTGCCCCAGGACTTGTGGCACTTGAAAATGCCCGTCGTGCGAACAAGCCCATTGGTGTAGTCCCATATGATGAGCTTCACTTGGTCGTCACCGGGGTCCTTGAACTCGTACCCATAGACTAACCACAGTCAGCATCTTGCAGATGTGTCTACACTAGGAGATCTCAACATACTATCGACTTCGTTCCGTCCCGTTCGCTCGTAGAAGTCGGGCTTCGTGGGCTTGTACGGAATGCGGCGCGTACGCGACGTAAAGCAAATCTCAAACTTTGCGTAGATCTCGGAGAGCTCCTCGTCGTAGTACTCGCAAGGCGGATAGTTGATCGGGCCCTGCGGGGGGCCTGATTTCAACCCAGGAGCGTCGCTGATCATGCATTGGGCTGGGCCTGGCTTGGGGACGACGGCCTCCACGGTGCTGGTTTGATTGAGTGGCGCCATACTGGAGGAAAGTGTCCGACTTGGCTCAGGCTCAGGGTTCAACAAAGCGCTTATGGGCAGCATGAAGGTGTTCAAGAGGGGTCTAGAGTGGAGAGTGGAGAGTGGAGAGGATGGAGGAAGGAAAGATTGCAGCGTAGGGGAGTTTACGGGGGAATTTATGCCCAAGGATCCCACAGAGCAGAAGAGAAGAAACGGCACTTCGTTCAAGCTGGCTTTCTTCCATTGACTTGATGCATTCGTTGAGGGATATGGCTGGAATCAACACCATTGGTTGTGCACACAGTTCACCGACAAGCCGTTTCAGCCAAAATCATGCACCAAGCGTAGTGCAGTTTTCTTTCACTGATGGGCTGCATTGGATGGCTGGTCTATTTCTAGTCCCATTGGCTGGCTGGGGTTTGGACAAGCAGAGAGACTCGACGTTGTGGTAACGCGGGAGCGGACATATTAGACGATCTTTTTTTTTTCCCTTCCAAACGATCTCGAGCTGTCACGCCCGGACAAGTCTGGTGCCCAGAGGCAATGGAAAGGGAGACGAGCATCGGTCGACACCAATGTCTCACCCGCGACTAGACCTGGTCATGACGGGCGCCCCCGACAGCCAGCAAAAACTTCAAGCCACTAATTCCATTATCAAAATCCTTGCTCTCCTGTCTTTTCCGGCTGCATGTACCCTTTCAGCATCGATTAGGGAGCTAGTAGCAAGCCAGGCCCCAAAAAACCTCCCCTACGAAGGGTGACACCGGCCGGCAGCATTGGCTGGGACAAGTATGACGATGCCGTAGTCACTTCTTCTTCCTTCGATCGGACAGTGTGTGACGAGGGTGGTTTAAACATGGCTGAACGCCTCTGAGCCGCAAGTGTCGAGCTCCGAGCTACGAAGTCATCTGGAAGGCTATGGAACACCCAGCTCTTGTGAGACACAATTGGTTTTTGCTCGTGTGCTGGCCGACATGTCTTTCCGGCAGAACATACGGGCTGCTCAGGGTGGGTGTCAATTCGCCGGTCACCCAAAACAGGGGAAAGTCAAAGAAGGGAGTTGTTTGTGGTAGCTGAATTAAGCGTGGGAGGGAAAAGTCCAGAGTTGTGACGTAAAGGAAGTCATTTTTCATTTTAGAGAGAGTGATGGAGGCTGATCATGCAGTGTGGGACGATGGAGAAGCAGAGAACAGCGGGCAGCGGGGCGCCATGTCAGTAGACCCGATCAGGTTTAGCTCTTTGTTAAGGTTGTCAAAATGGCCAGTCAGGATCCATTCCTACATTGGTTGCCAAATCTATATCATCAATTCAACAGCTCAACAATTCGAATGAGGGACTATGAATAGCATTATCATTCTTCTTCGTTCGTGGTTTTTTTTTTTTCCTTTTTCTCTCTTTGTTTTTTTTCCCTTCGTCTTTCTTTTGTTTTTCTTTTTTCGTTTCCCCTCACATTTTCCTGGTTTTGGGGCTCGTTTTTCACCTTTGCCTGTCTATTATGAATTCTGTGTCCTCTTCTTCGCCTTCCTTTTTTTCTGCCATGCAGGGCCCGTCAATGTTGTTAGAGTGTACAGTACAGTACAATTACTAGAGCGCTTCACTGCTCGACCAGCAGACATGCCAAGACTAGTTATTTTGTCAACCGACCCGGGTCTCCCTTCCTTTCACCTCAGCGGCAAGCCGATAATAGCAGCAGCATCGGAAATCATCTCCGTGGCCGTCAAATTTTATCTTCGTTCATACAGTCAACCCCTGGAAAGTAGTCTGCGTACTCCCTCCACAAGCCTGGAGGAGTTCATCTCATTCCTATTTAGGACTGGTTGCACCCTAATTCTGCCGGCAAAAGCCACCACCGCCAAATCCTCAGTCCTTTGTATAACGTGCTGTACCATATAGTTTTGTTAACGAGAGCAATTACGAAGGCGGTGCTGCTATGGTATTGACAGCTGGCTCAGGTAGAAGCAAACGACGAATGTTCCATTGGCAATTTCTCTCTCTTGTTCCAATCCTTCTGCGTCTTCCTACTCACATTCAATCCTCTTGCAATCTTTAAGATGTGAATGTTTTATCCACCTGTGGAGAATACTCAGAACGGTCAACATAACTCAGCATGAGCATTGATTCTGGAGTGTAATACTCCGTATACTTACTACATATGTATGTCCTGGCGGAGGACCCGCTCATCCGCCCTGCGGAACTCCCCCACATCGATCGGAGGTGATCACATAAACACAAATCTGCTCCCTCCCGTTCCATTGGTACATCCAACCGCCAGCAGGTTCCTTAAAGCTTATTTCAACTATGATTACTATTCCAGACCGAGGTAAATATATATGGCTCAGCGGTTATTCTCACAAAAGCTGACCTTGGCAATCCAACTACCCATAACAGGACAAAATGGGGTGGGTATTACTTCGAAGGAGATACGAGAGCCATTTGTCGTTATAAGGGGCGATGCCTGCGACGATGGTATATCTTTGCGTGCATCTCCACCCGAGTCCCACGTCGTCAAACTTGCCGTGCCTCATTCCCTGCGAGAGATCTTGCCTCCCTACAAACGGGCGTAGGCCCTGCATCCAGGCTGAATTCAGCTCGACCATCCTACCTACCTCGTCTGCCCAGCATTGAAGGATAGCACACAATGATCAAACCCAAAGTCCTTGCAACTCTGCAGGGTTCTGCTCTCCAGGAGCCAGAGTTTGAACAGATACCCTGGGAAGATCCACGCGAGAGACGAAACCCCCACAACTGGCCGATCTGGAAAAAGTTGTTCCATACTGTTGTGCCATGCATTCTGGCTTTTGTGATGTAAGTTTGCAGGTCACTTATTCTTTCACAGATATAAGCAAAAGGAGAGCAGAACTGACACTATGGGCAATAAGCACGTTCGGAACTTCGGTCAATGAAGCCGCGCTCGATCTTATAGCAATCCAATTCAACGTATCTCGAACCATATCCATGCTCACACTCACACTATACACACTTGGTCTGGCATTCGGGCCTCTATTCATCGCACCACTATCAGAGACTATCGGCCGTCGTCCGGTCTATGTCTTCACCTCGTCCTGTTTGTTGGCATTCAGTGCTGGTGCCGGGGCGGCGAACAACCTAGCAACCCTACTTGTATGCCGTGGCCTGGCTGGGGTTTTGGGATCTGCTGGCGTTGCGATCGGTGCCGGCACGCTGGCCGATATTTGGGATCTGGAAAAGGAGGGAGGTCCTGCATCCTTGCTCTTCATCCTGGGCCCTTTCCTGGGCCCCACGATGGGCCCACTCGCCGGGGCCTATGTCCTCAAAGACCATGATTATGACTGGAGATGGACGCAATGGGTCATGGCAATCCTCTGCGCGGTGGTCTGGCTCGGCGCGGTACTGATGCGGGAAACCATGAAGGAGAGAATCTTGATCAAGGTCAATAAGAACAACAACCACTCTGCGAAAGAGGAAGAGTCGCAACAGCAGCCAGAACTTATGAAGCCTTCCCTGCAGCAGCTCATCACAACAGGGCTTGGAAGGCCCGTGAAGCTTTTATTCACGGAGGTCATCGTGTTCTCATTGACCTTGTATACGGCGTTCGCCTACGCCATGATCTTCAGCTATTTCGCCAGCTCTTCCTACGTCTTGAAAGTGTATTATGGATTCAACTGGCGGCAGATTGGGCTTAGCTTTATCAGCGTGATCGTCGGATATATTCTTGCAGCGTTCATGTTCGGGGTCTTCGACAAGACTCTGTACGTTAGGGCACGCGTGGCTGGCGGAGGCGTTGCCGCTCCTGAGCATCGCCTGTACTCGGCCATGGCAGGCAGCGTACTCTTACCAGTGGGTCTATTCTGGTAAGCCTCGGAAACTCCTCGTCCTGGCTATATCACCCCCTTGGTTCAATTGTGTTAACTGCAATCTTTAGGTACTCATGGGAAGCCCACGCCGGCGGCCACTGGGCTGCGCTTGTCTGTGCAGGGATCCCCTTTGGAGTGGGGGCATTTTCTCTTTTCGTATGTCTCTTCCCAGCGGTGGCTCCCAGGGTGCTATCAGCCTGCAGACCTGAATCTAGTGTAGAATGACCTAACTAACCTAAGCTTCTTCTCTTTAGCTGTCAACCATCACCTATCTTGTTGATGTCTATCAAGCCAGAGCAGCCGCATCGGGTAAGTCTCTCCCCCTCGCTTTTTGCTCTACAGCCTTGTACTCATTCGAGTTTCACTTCTAGCATTGGCCGCCAATGGCGTTATTCGATATATTCTGGGAGCGACGTTCCCCCTGTTTACCGTGCAGATGTACGAGAAGCTTGGTGTGCACTGGGCGGGCAGTCTCTTCGCCTTCCTGTCGCTCCTTCTGCTCCCAATCCCTTGGGTGCTCTTCAAGTACGGGGCTTCTTTGCGCGGGGGCAAGAAATACTCGGGGTAGGATTGAATAGAGTTCTTGGCATCGTATATGATTGGACCTCATAATTTCAGGTTGTTATACATGGATGGACGGGAATCGGAGTTTTCATAGAGCTTGGTTGATTTTTCCTAGATCTCAAGGGAGGTAGGTAGTCAACTCCTGCAGCAGAATTGAAGATAGACTTAATTAGAGACTGGATACGGGAGTGTTTCTCGAACAAATCGGCCCAGCAAATTTGACCCGAGCATTTCCATTCCGACCAAATTCTTCTCCAAGCATATTTTCTCAAGATAAAACTTCCTTTCTGAATGCTCCATCTACCGAGCTTCAGATCTCAAGACGATTGCTAGACAGGAAAGGGATTGTTGGTCGTTGTTGGGAGAGATGTTTTTGTCCTATTATCCAGTGGTGATCTGTTGCTGCCTGAGGCTTCCAATGGCGAGACTTTTGCCGAACGAGGCTGCCCTCCAAGACAAGTCAGCAGCTTACTGACACTCCGTCTATCCATCTATCGCTTCAAATCGTCCTCTGAACGCCACTCTGAACAAGGTTTTTCTGCATATGTAACTCACTATAGCAGTCATATCGACCAAATAGTCTTTCACTTTACTGTTAATCCAGGGCCCCGACAATACTGCGGCCGGTTTCGGCCGATTTCCCGAAGTCATCTACCTCCGCCTGCGAGACATACACGAGCCGATGGAGAACCTCGACCTTGGTGTCGACCCGGCCAATCTGGTGCTGAACTGGTCAGAAGTGCTTGCGCTGGAATCGTCACTACCGCTCAACATTCTCGAATTTCCAGTCAACGATGTCAACCAGAACACGCTCCATTCGGACTGCGTCACAGAGCCTTGTGACTCATGTAGACAGATGTTGCTACACTGTTCTGTGGTAGAGCCGGATCTGCTATCAAACAGCAGCAGCTATACAGATCGCATCATCTCAGAACCGGAGAGCAGTCACATCTACCCCCAATCTCAAGAGTGGAGTGATGCTCCCAGTGAAGCTCCGAGCACTTCTGAGCCTCATGCGGGCGAGGGAGCTGCAATCATGAGTGATCACGGTCAAGGACCGCGCAGGCGCAGCGACTACAACAAGTTTCCGCGAGAGACAATCCGTATACTGAAGGAATGGCTGAGCCAACACCAGGACCACCCTTATCCCTCCAAGGAGGAAAGAAGAGAGCTACTGCTGCGGACAGGACTAACACCCACGCAGCTGCGTAATTGGCTCGCTAACACCAGGCGCCGTGAGAAGGAGAAGGCCCATTCGGCTCCTGCACCCATCCCAGCAGGCGCATCGTCAATGACCCCCCTTCAACGCTGGCAAAACTCGCCTCCAGAGGAAGAGTCGGCCGCGTTCAGTGACATTGCTCGGGCTCTTTCAAATCGCCCTTCCACGCCTCATCCTCAACTATCCTTCACCTCGCCTAATCCCAGTTCGGCATCTTCAGTCGAATGGGCTAGCCATACCTCTCACGTCGAGCATTTCGGCGTATTCCCGGCGTCGTCGGAAAGCAGCTTGGACACCAGTGCATCGTCCACCTCGAGTCTGTCGAATACGTCTGTGCATTCTTATCATTCCGTCTCGCACTCTGGATTTGAAGATCACAACCCTCGTCGTCGCCGACATCATCGACGAAGTAAACTTCACATTCCTGCCAATACTATAGCCTCGCGTCGGGCGCGAGGCTCTCGGCGGTTCCAGTGTACATTCTGCACGGATACGTTCTCGACCAAGTATGACTGGCAACGGCACGAGAAATCAATGCACATTCCTCTCGATGAGTGGAGGTGTGCGCCATCTGGGGACATTGTCCCCTTGGATGGCGGGCGTGTCTGCGCCTTCTGCTTACACCCTAATCCCGACCAGGAGCATTTGGACATTCACAACTACCTCATTTGCCAGGAGAAGAGCCCACTCGAAAGGACATTCTACCGCAAGGATCATCTCCACCAGCACCTGCGCAACGTCCACGGCGTCAAGTTTGCCGCTGTATCCATGAGCGGGTGGAAGAGCAGCGTCACTGAGATCCACTCGCGCTGCGGGTTCTGCGACGCTCGATTCCACAGCTGGACAGCCCGCGTGGATCATCTGGCGGCGCACTACAAGCAAGGGGTCGACATGCGTGAATGGCACGGCGATTGGGGCTTCGAGCCCGCGGTGCTACGTCTCGTCGAAAACGCCATGCCGCCGTACCTGATCGGCCAGGAGCAGCTGGCGCCGAATCCCTTCAGCGCCTCTGCCATCACGGTGCTCAAGCCAAGCTGGGAGACCGACCAACCGGCGCAGCTTCCGGAGCAGGAGAACCTCAACTTCTGGCCCGTGATACAACGAGAGCTCACGGAGTATATCAAGCGTCAACTCGAGACCGGGGTGGTGCCCACAGATAAGATGTTGCAGGACCATGCGCGCATGATCGTGTATGGCTGCGACGATGGGTGGAATCAGACGTGCGCGGACAATCCGGTGTGGCTGAGTCATTTGAAGCGGGATGCGGGACTGGATGCTTTTCAGTCGCTGAGCCACGATACGCAGGACCCGTTGGCTGCTACTGGAAGTGGGCAATGGGCTTTGTTCGAGTTCGACCCGCCCGTGCTTGGATCTGAAGATTTGCGTCTTGAGTCGCTGCAGCCAGCGTACCAAAATGCGTACCAGTAATGGGTTCCTGGGCATCATTCAAGCGTGCTAACATCCGAGAGTTTCTCTTAAACTTCTATCATTCGGCGAAGATGCTCGAAAGGGTGCTGGATGTAGGGCGTGTGGGTATAGGGGTGACCTACCCTTTTCGAGAAGTTCGAAAGGTGGAGTGTAGACCCACCCCACTTGAACCCAGTAGTATACTAAACAGTCAAAGACGATGATATCCTCACAAAAGACATAGCAATAGCACTACTCGGACCTATCCAATGCAATAACTACAAATACCCACCAAACCCTCCACAACTCAAGCCACGTCAGGCAATCACCCAGCAGAACCTCTAGACCCTCCAATGTCTCGCAAAACAGCAACCAGCCCAGCCCAGCCCAGCCCCTCAGTGGCTGAATCGAATACAGTACCCAGCCCAGACCCAACCAACCCGAAGTCAAACCAACTCACACAAAACCAAACAAAACACATACGACACGGCCTTTACCTACTTAGCGGTCAGGTCCAAGCCAAGTACGTACCTGAAACACACCCTCTACGGTATCAGTCTCGACGCCTAATCATTGGAATTGCTCTAGGCCGCTCTATGAAACTAGCTGGAAACCTTCCAGTAAGATCACGCTCTATGTCTCTGGCATTGAACCCGAGCATATCCTCCCCAATGTCAGCGAGTGTCTTACTGTAAGACAACCAACTCCAATCGAGAGTTGATACTGCCACTCAACCTACCCACCTACCCACCTACCTACCCACCTACCCACCTACCTACCTACCTACCTACCACCCAGTCTTACTTCCACTGCCGAAGCAGCAGCGACAGAAGCAGCCAACCCTCGAGAAACAGTCACCAAATCTGTCAAGAACCCTGGCCGACACAGCCCCGCCTAGCTGGATCTCAGGGATGCAGTTTTATCGTCTCGGTCAAGTCCATTCCTTATGTGTTCAGTGCCTAGTACTGTACAGTTCAGCACTCCCACCCCGGACCCATCCTCAAACATCAGGGGCACACAGTTCCGGTCATGTCAGGGCCGGGGAAGGCAGGCTGGATCCCCGCCCGGCGTCGGTTGTCCGAGGGCAGCACCACAGCACCATTACAGCACGGATCATCCATCCCAGCAAAGAACGGGGAACGGGGAACGGGGAACATCCGGCTATCACTGTTACGTGGGATCCGCGTGAGCGGGCGGGATGGCTGTGCAAGAGGAGGGAGGGAGTCGAGTCCGTAGAGACGCAACGCGTCTGACTATGTCGTGGTAGCACGGATGCAATGCTGTGTCGCCTGAGTTGAAGCCCTCGACGGATTCGACCCCGGGACTTTCCAAGTACAGTACATGCCTACACAAGATTCTTACAATCGAAAACCAGGCTAGATCGGTCGAAGGGTAAGGGTAAGTGCATAACGTGATTGTGTGTGTAGCTAAAACATGGAACCTAAGGTGAAAAATATGAACAAACGCAACGCCAGACCGGTTTTGCCCCACCAGCTGCAAAAGCATAGAAAGTTCTCCAGTGACCCCCAAAGGAAAAGAAAAAAAAAAAAAAAAAAAAAAGCCCAAAGCCCCCCGTTGTCACTCCCAAATAAAAAGGACCACACAAGCGTGAAACCGGGTCACAGCAGATTTAATTAAAGGTCCAGCCACCATTGAGACGCAAGCGTTGACGCTCGGCCAAATCGCGGCGGATCTCATCTTGCGTGAGTCCGTCGGGTCCAGACCAATGGGCACTGCTGGTGCGCTCGCGGAATTTCTTGATCTTCTTGTCCCCCTTGAAAGTCTCCTCCAGGGAGAATGGTGCAATAGGGCCAAAGATAGAGTCCGCCTCCATGCCTTCCTGTTGTCGCAGCAGCGACTCCAGCTCTTTCGGCTGGGCCCACTTGGGTACAGGGAGCATCTCGGCCTCTGAGTCCTCGTCTTCGCTGTCCGTGGCAATCTCTGGCAGGTTGATGTTCTCGCCGTTGGGGTAGCTGGGCGACTCCTTGACCTGGTGCTTTTGCGATGAGCTGGCAGCGGGCGTCCGATGCGCAGCGGGCGGTGCCATCGGCGGCTCTGCGAATGGGATTTTGCCACTGGCATATTTTGACATGTCCATAGGGTGAGCAGGTCTTTGCGTTTGTCCGGTCTTCAGGATTGAGGTTGGTGGCTGGCTGTAGAACGACGGCTTCTTGGGCTCCTACAAAGAGGTTAGTAATGAAAACATGTAGCATCGAAAAACCCTGAAATACCTTGCGGATGTTGGACTGGCGGATTGGCGGAGCCATCGTAGGGCGCATCGAGGACATGCGATTCTGTTCGTCTTCTGTCCTTCTGCGCTTGGACTCGCCTGCCAGTTGCATCGTGCCCGTCTTCAACGCCGTAGGCCGCTGATTGGTCTCCTCATCCAGGCCTCTCTTGGGAGGCTTGGCCGGGTTAGGTTGAGGCGGGTTGACGGAGCGGTGGAACGGCTGAATGGATCCGAGACGAGAAGCTGGTCTCATGGTTCCCATCTCACCCCGCTGAGCAGCCTGGGAGGCCGGTCGCTCCGGAGGGTGGGTCTCGGGCTGTTGGCTTCCTTGCCTCTCCAGCCTCCGTTGGCTCTCAAGTCTCCGCTTCTCAATTGCCTGCAGTTGAGCAGCTTTCTTAGGATCTTCAGCAACAAGTCGCTCGCGGCGTTCGGCCTCTGCGCGACTGCGCATGTCCTGGCGACGAGCTTCTTCTTGCTGAGCCGCTCGTTTGCGTTCAAGTTCACGGCGCTGCTCCTCTCGACGCCTGGCCTCGCGTTCCTCCTGTTCACGCTTTCTCTCGCTTGCAAGTTGAGCCTTGCGCTGCGACTGGGTAGACATCGAACTCTTGAAGCTGCTATTGGACGAAGCAGTGTGTAGTGATGAGTTGCTCGCCTTCTTCTTCAGCGTAGGTTGCTTCACCGCGGAACCCGGTGTAGGAGCGGCGACACTCGACTCCCGCATGCCAGAAGACATGGTTGAAGATCCCAGCGTTATGGGCCGAGAAAGGGCACTGCCCACACGAATCGAGACAGGCTGAGGTCTGGGCTTCTGGAGTGTTTCGCGATTGGGTTTGACAGGACGACCCTTTGCTTGCTGTTGCTGCGGGATAGAGGATGGGGCGGCGGGTTTGGATTCAGCCTCCGTAGCATAATCTGTTTCCTTGGATGATTTTTGCAGTTTGGGCAATCTCTGAGATGTTGGTGCAGTAAAGGCTTCGGAAGTTGCCCGAGACTCGTCTGCAGAATACTTCTCCTGTGCAGACCGGAGTTGCATCGACCTCTTTTTCTCATGTTGCCGGTTTTTCTCAGCCAATTCCTCTTGTAATTGGCGCTCCTCTTGTCGTTGGCGTTCTTCGTGTTGTTGACGTTCCTCTTGTCGCTGACGTTCCTCTTGTCGTTGACGTTCCTCTTGTCGTTGACGTTCCTCTTGTCGTTCGCGTTCCTCGAGCTCCATCTGCCTACGCTTCTCTTCTCTCTCGGTAGAGCTGCGGGTTCTACGCCCTTCCTGGCGTGGGGGGCTGAGAAGCTGAGCAGACTGTGGTCGATGCGACTTATCCATCAACTCGCTAATGGGTCGACCACTCGGTCGCAACCTTGGTTGTTCTGGTGAGGACGCTTCTTTTCGAGCCACAGCCGCTACACCTCCAGAATTCGTGAACAAGCCCTTCGCGGATTGCACGATCGATTGGAGTCTTGACTTTGACGCACTCAAGGGCCCATCCCACCGTTCTGGCGCAGGAGAGCCGACAGGTGTCGTCGACAATTGGGAGTCAATATGAGCAGACGCGCTCTTTTGATGACCAGGACGTTGTGGAGAGGAGTAGAGAGGTGTTGTCGACTTTCCGCGACCCACGTCCGAAGCGCGCTTTGCGGTAGTCTTTGTTGATCCCATTGCACCTCTCGCATTATCTAGAGCAGAAGAACGATCGTCCTCGGCAGCCCGCAGAATTCTAGCCCCCGACAATTTGGCGTCTTTGCTTTCGTTTCGCTGGTGTGTCTGTGTATTCGACCGATAGGGCGAGTTCATTGGTTTGATCCAGTCGTCATCAATTTGCATAGGCTCCGTAGTTGGCGCATCACGGGGCTTCTGGATGGGAGCCTCTGATCTCGTCTCGGGCTTAGAAATGGGCAATTCGGGATAAGTGACCTGCGCGGTCGATAAACGCGAGACTGCCGCAATGGACTTAGTTGGTCGCGATGGCTGTAGTTTACCCAGCATGCTGATCTTCTCATGCAGCCTTTGAGTTGAGGATTTGACATGGTCCTTGCTGGCTTTCGTATCAACATCCGATTCTCCGTCATCGGTCAAATCCTTGTTGTCGTCAATATTCATCTTGTCGTCACGGGTGGTGTCATCCTCCATGCCAGGCTGCGTCGTTCTGTGTCCTCCGGTCTGCCTACCAAGATAGCTCCCTGCGTTGCTGAGTTTAGAGATCTCCAGATGGCTTGTGCGAGACAGTCTTGAACCACCCAGACTCTTCTTGGTCAATGGCTCGCGTGCAGGAAGTGATGCGAATGAAAGGCTACTCTTGCGGATAGGGTGGCGTGCCGGAGGCGAAACGTCCGAGGGAGAGCCGACATCGTCAATATCGAGAGCCATTTCATCCTTATCATCCTTTCCTTCCCGTACAGGCTCGGCGGCAGGTGCGGCGGGAGACTTGGCAGGTGATCTCGGCTCCACGGCTTTGATAGGCTCTTCCTCTGCCTCAGGTTCTGACGCCAGCTGGTGGCTGAGCTCTGGCACTGTCTCACGCTCGCTGTGTTTGTGTTGCTCTTGCTCGTCCTGTTGCACGGGCTTGTTCTCGGGCTCTGGCGCTTGTAGCGACTCGGTTTTCTGTTCAAGCCCAACTTCCTGCTCCTCGGGCTCCTCCCGTTCCTGCCGTTCGTCAAGTTCCTCGCTTTCCTCACGCTGGACCTCGCGCTGAATTTCAGGCTTAGCCTCGGTTTCGGCCTGAACTTCAGTCTCAGGCTCGGGCTCATCTTCGGGCTCTTTCGCGGTTTCCGTTTCGGTTTCCTCTTCAAGCTCGGGTGCTGGCGTGATAGCGGACTCTTGTTCCTTTGACACCGTTTGAGGCTGTGGCAGAGAAGGCGCGTTTCGGTTCGGTGTTGGTTCGACCTGCTCGGGTTCAACTGTTTCGCCTCGGTGGCGTACATTCTCTTGGGCGGAGTGGAAGGAATTTCTTGTCATGCGGCGCTCGTCTGGTAGTTGAGTATTTTCTTCGGCGACAATGGGCTCTGTATCCGTCGGTTGCGTCGATGGCTGGGATTCGGGCTGTACTTGTGTCAAGACAACATCGTCGTCCTCATCTTCCTCCATTTCTTCTCCATCGGGCATGCCATGATAGCCGGAGTCGGTATTGTACTCCGGGAAGGAATTGAGATTCTTGCTCAAGTCGGGATATGTGGGTTCAGCTGCGTCATTTATGGTGGTGTCTTTAGGTTCCGCCACTGGGGTTGGTGCTGCAGGGGGCGCAGCGGGTGCCTTGGCGGGCGAGCGTTGTACTGCCGGGCTTGCAGGGTGTTTGCTGTCATGCTTACTTTCGAGTTTGTTCTCTGTTTTGCTGTTGTGTGCAGAGGAGAAGATCTCGCTCAAGGGCTGTAGACAGTAAGCAATGAATCCGCCGATGCTTCAATGGAGGAGAGAACGGGTCGACGTACCATACGAGGCTCGGTCGCATCGCGCTTTCGCGCAGTCCGCGGGGTTTTGCCGCGCAGTTTCCCTGGGGTCTTGAACGCATCGGTGAAGTTACTAGGCGAGAGTCAGCGTCGGAGAATGGGATCACGGCTTTGCGGGCGCAACGGACAATTGGTTGGTCGAGAAGATTTCGGCCATATGCTCGTTCAACCAATCCATCTCGTGGCGCACAGGATATTCGACCTCTTCCATTTCCTGGTCCACGAGCTGCATGCAGTTTTCCTTTTCGGACGAGATCCACGCTGCAGAGCCAACGGGCTTCTGCGCCCTCGCGCCGGTCGCAGCCATGGCGATGTAAACAAACGCGGATTGGAGATCGGAGTCGTCAAGAGAACATTAAAATTAATCGTAAAAGGTCGAGGGCAGGCGGGCCCAGTCTAGAGGTTAGTGAAGTCGAGAAATAGGGCATAGGACCGTGGTGTGTCGGCGGAGGGTCGATGGTCGGCCGGTGGGCTTCAGGCCTGTCGTCCGGAGTTTGAAGCATCAAAACATCGGCCAACGCGTGAGTCCCGCTATGGCACGTGACCTCTAGATCATGGGTGCCTGGCTCTTCAGGCATATACTTGTGAGCATAGGCCACAAAGTAGCTCTCTGTATAACTTAGCATAGCTTACCAACATCATTCTAATTTGTGCTGACGATGGTAGCTAACTACTGGAATACAAAATCTTCTCCACTACAAGCTTACTGTATGCCTTGTCGCAAGTGGGATTGCCACGCGACAGCTTCCCTAGATTGCCTCTCAAAGGACCAACTGCTCCGTACATGGGATAACAACTTCCTCATACTAAGTACTGTAGGATAAACTTTCGTGACATCATTTATGGCCAGACCTAGATTGAGCGCGGATGATGTGCTTTTCGAGGCAGTACGCCTCTAGTAAATGGGTTGGCAATTTATGATCGGATGCTGGCCCCTCCACAGCTCAGCACTAACCGCTGCGTCACTTACAACAACATCTCGAGCGTGTATAGGCTGCGAGATTGTGCTGGATTCCGGTTTCGTGTCGGTCACCAATGGAAACATTTACAAAAGCGCTGGATGGTTCCCAATTGGAAGCAATTGTGAGTGGATGCTGACTGATGGATGTGTGACCGGCGAGTGACATCATCCCAGCCAGGCCGAAGCAAACACACCGAAAAATGCGTTTGTGTACCATGAGGTGACTGAGGAGGATTGTAGAGAGGATAATGATTATGGTGGAGGTTGAATCGGTGAAGAGCCGAGAGTGTCAATCCTCCCTCAAGGTTCTAAAGGGAAGGTTTAGCTGGCAGATACCAAGGACAAGTCTGGATCTTCGACCTGCAGTGCATGCATCTCAATGCACGAACTGCTGCTCGCTGGATGGGTTGGTGGCTGCTGGATGAATGAGCTCTCAAGGGATCTTCTACTGGCACTGAGTCCCTTGCATAGGCGCACCCACTGTCTTTCAAACAGTCAACTCGAAAGCTATGAGCTGAGCTATAGTTAACACTTATCAAAGATATAATTAGTTTGGCCGTGCAAGTTAATCCGAAACACCGGCCTAGGCCATCACATGTTCGTTTGGTTCTGTTCGTATCGGCAGTAAAACCTAAGGCACACGACCAAATCAAATCCGCCCGCCGCCTCGACCCCATTATTGCATCACCTTCTTTCTCTTTGGCCTCGTCCTTTTTCTTCATCTTCTCCCCCATCCCCCGCGACCACTCGAGCTCTTCTTATTCTAATCCTTCTAATCCACCTTCTCCCTGTGTTCAACTGCAGTCTCGTCTGCCCGTCCATTCCAACCCCCGCAGCTACCTTCAGCTCGAACTTCCCTCTATTTTCCCCTGACAATCCACCCTTTTCCTTATCTTTCCAGCTTTCCGAACCACACATCTTTCGTCATGGCTGCTGACGTGAGTTATCCCAACGTGAACGGCCATGGTAAGGTACGTATTCAAGTTTTCTGGTCAGTTACATTGGGGAAAGAGCGTTCTCAAGCTAATGTTTCGTCTGATCTTCAGTCCCACACGACTCGCTTCTCACCGAGAGTTCGAAATCGAGTTACACAAGCTAACTACTGAACCCTCCGTCTAGGGACTATTACCAATGGTAAGCGCCAATTTCTAATCCCGGCCTCTTCCCTGGAGGAGGAAGGCTTTGTTGCCATACCTCAATTGCAATCGAACTAACAGCCAGTCTCATAGGGCCTCTTGCCGACAACATCAAATCCGAGGCCTCCCGCACCAGTCAAGAGCTGCGCGAGCTGCGCAACGCAGCAGTGACTCCTTCCACCACCGCCGCCACCGGCCAGCCCCTAACTTGTATGTACCACTCACGCTTGTGCCACGCCGCTCGTCGCTAATTCCACAAAGACTACCACTCCCTGCTGTACAGCCTTCTGAGCGTGAGTGACTGCGAATCCATCCCACGCAGACCAGCCCTAACAGATATGCCATACTAGTGGGAACAACCCCGAGCCACCGCCGTCTCTTTCATCAGCGTTGTTGCTTTCATCTTTGCCGCCCGTTACCTTCCGCTCCTCCGATGGTTCTTCAAATTTATCTACGTGGTTCTGGGCTGTGAGTGGAACCTGCACAACAAATAGTTAGACGGGGGGCTAATGCATTGAACAGTCACCGCTCTCGCCGAGCTGGGTGGTCAACTCGCTTTGAAGCAGAGCGTCGTCGGATCTTTCCGCCCTCGTAAATACTACACTGTTCCCAAGGAGACGGTTGAAGCCGTGCTGGAGGATCTGGAGCAGCTCGTCGATTTCGTCTTGATCGAGTTCCAGCGCGTTCTGTTCGCCGAGAACCTTGTTCACACCATTGCTGTATGTCAATGCTACACCTGTGACACATGGCACATCGCTAACCGGCCACTAGGCTTTCCTCGCCGCTTTCTCCGCCTACTGGTTGATCAAGTTCCTTCCCTTCTGGGGTCTCTCCCTCATCACCGTTACCATTGCTTACTTGGGTCCTTTGGTCTACATCAACAACCGTGAGGTCATCGATGCCCAGATCGCGCACCTCCAGGAGCTGGTCAACAGCCAGGCCCACCAGCTGAAGGACATCGCCGAGGAGCGTACCGCCCACGCGACGGGCATCGTCAAGCAGTACGTCGAGGACTACAGCGCGAAGGCCCAGGGCTTCGTGCACCGCCGCTCTGCTTCGCGCTCCGTGACCCCCGAGGTGGCCAAGGTCGCCAGCAGCCCCGTCATCAAGAAGGAACCCGAGACCGACCCCGAGACCAAGGTCCTCGACTTCCCTGAAGCCCCGAAGGCTGAGCCCGTGGCCCCCGCTGCTCCTGTCGCTCCCTTGTTGGAATCCAGTGAGCAGCCTGCTGTCGAGGCTGAGGAGAAGGAGCCTCTTCTGGCTTGAAGGGATGATCGTGGGTGCGGATCGTTAGCTGCCTCCAAGGGTTGTGGTAGTTAGTTATGACTAAAGGGTATTGAGGAGTCGACTGTGATGGCATGCACGGCCGACTCAGGCTGGGTAGTATGTATGCAGTGATGGTGGTGTGTGTACGATGGCAAAACGAGCCTTCATTAACCGAGGTGGTTGACGGAGACGTTTTTCCCTTGTACTTTTCTTTCTCCTTTCTCGTTTCATTTTCTCTTGCTCGCAGGCCGACTGTGGAGTATATCTTCTGTTTGGGTTCATACTTATATTTTACGCTTCGTATGGCAATTTCTTATCTTCTGGGAATTCAGACTCGTGTAGGACAGCAGTCATCCTCGTAACCGTAGTACAGCATCTGTTACGAAGGATGCCTATGTAGGAAGCAGAGACAAGTGAGCTCAACAATCCATGCGACCAGAATCTCCATACAAAAACAGACCGGCGTCGCGGAGAATCCGTCCCCCGAGCTGCTGTTCTGTAGGTGACAGCGCATCACGTTGATCGAGGGCGGTGTACCCAGTCAGCATATTCTTGTCCAAAAGCTGATGAACGAGGAGGTCATGCATCAAAAGAGGTACCGCGTAAGCAGCAGACAAGATTGATGAACGGAGTGCTAGGATGATCCCTCAGCAAGCAGCAAGAGGCTCCGCCAACACCCACACGGAAAAAAGAAACAAAAGAAAATGTGCATCATCCGTGAATCGAACACGGGCCTCATCGATGGCAACGATGAATTCTACCACTAGACCAATGATGCTAGCTGATATAATCTGCCATTTATCTTAGCCTTGTATATGTTAACCGCTACGCGGGATCTGTTGGTCGATTGCGCGTCATTTTCTGGGGTATCGTATGTCAGTAGGCTACGGATAGGGGATTGAGGAACTCGGTTTCTTGGTGTTTTATGTAAGCATGTCCTTGCAGCTGGGCGATTCTTGTTATGTGCTGGAATGTGGGTTGGTTGGGCTTGGGCTGGTGAGGGTCATTCTTGGAGTTCAGGTTGCGGATATATAGAGTACCTACATTTCGGGAAACTATGGGCGAGAGTTGCATCAATGGAGGGCTAGGTTAATATTGCCTGTTAGGTGCCCATCTCAATATGATGCCTAACAGTGACTGTATAGACGGAGGATGATTTATCCTCAACCACCGTCATTCCGACCCACACCCAAAGCACGAGGTCGGAAGTCTACATGCTTCAAGCACATACGAGCATAACTACCTGCCTTCACCAATACAAACAAGATACAGATCTATCCACTCATATAACGCTGTAAGTCTATATTGTACATACAGAATGAAGTCCAATCACGTGGATATATCAACACTCCCCAGACAAACTCCCACAGTGACCGGAGAACAAGAGACTCGACTGGCCCCCTTACTCGGCCTCCGGCTCGACATCACTGATGCCATCAAAGCCCTCGTCCATGGCATCGGGGTTCAAATTCGCCGCATCCGGCGCAGCGCCGTCGCGGTGCTTGTCCTTATCGTGGGACACGGTGCGCCAGCCTTGCGGGGCGGATGGATCTTTGAGGTATTCGGACATGGGGAACTAGAGGAATGTGTTAGATGGGGGAGGTAACTGATAACCCGGCCTAAGGAAGCTGGCAGAAAGGTCGTAACATACGTAGTGATCGTTCTTCTTCATGGTCACCACCCAGGGGACGTTGTCGAAGGTCACCGCCCGGAGACGGAAGTATGTGTTGTCGGGAATCTTGCGGACCTCTTCGACGAAGCGGTCGAGGTTCGGGGTGGGGGTGCCGTTGACGGCAGTGATGAAGTTCGTGGGCGAGAGGCCGTATTGGTAGGAGGGGGAACCGCGGCTCTATTTTAAAGGTGTATTGTTAGTGATGGGTTAATATTTGACAGTGAAAGGAGGAGGAACAACGTACCCTAGCGCTGACGTACACCTCGCTGTGGAGTTTGGAGATCTGCTGGCGGACGGCGTGATGGGGCTTCTGGAGGACAGCGCCGCAGAAGACCACGGCGCGGTCGGTTTCCAGATCCTCCGTCGGCACCGTGGGGACCTGAATGCGCATCTCCTGGCCGTTGCGCACGATGAGCGCCTCTAGAGATTCCTTCTCGTACATGATGTCAAGCTCCGAAACACGGGTGATCAGCTGCCCGCCCAGGGTGAGGATGACATCGCCTTCCTCAAAGCTGTCTACAGCCTCGGAGGCAAAGCCCGGAGGCGGACAGTCGACCTTGCGGACCATGAACAGTTGATGCCGGGCGGGGTTCGCCCGTGTCACTTTCTCGATCCACTCCTCGGACACGCCCATGATGCGGGCCTGGCTCATCTGCACCACGTAGCTCTCCATGTTCAGGATCCGCAGCGTGGGCATCTCGCCTTGCTGCACCTTGGACAGGACAGGCAGAAGAGACGGCGTCGCGAAGCCCAGATGGTACTCGACGTCCTTGTGCGAGTTCCCTGTGCGTTCACCGAGGTAGTTCAGCCAGAGTGCGTGCACCGTGCCATCCTCGCCGACCAGTACACCATTGGAGCACTGTCCGCTCAGACCAGTGTCTACCGTGATGGCGTCCAGGTTGATCGCGCGGTAGCGCGGGGCCGAGGCATTGGCCGGAATCGATACGGTGGTGATATCGGTGACAGCGGTCTTGGCCACCACGATGCGGAAGTTCTGGTTGAAGCCGACGAAGATGGTGTCCTGACCCTGCTTGATGTACTCAGTGCTGAGCTTGGCGCTCTGAACCGGAGCCTGGACCAAGCTGGGGTCGTACTGAATGATGCTGTAATTCTGGAGAGGATGCAAGAACACCACCTTGGCGGTGACAATGATCGAGTCGGCCACGGTGACGTTGATGTCGCAGAGGTCGTACGGCACAATGGCACGCGAAACCACGACCAGTCCCTTCTCAGCGTCAACGACCAGACCGAATCCCGTCTTCTTGGCTTGAGGGTAGCCGTCTAGCTTGAGAGGCATCGTGCACGACACGCGCACGAAGCTGCGCACAATGGCTGCAGCAGCAGGTTGACTCACCCCATCAAGCTGGATAAAATCGGCTTTCCTCGGCACAGGAGGCAGGGCGGGGACGGGGTCCGCGAGATCAGAGAAGTCCCAGAGCCCGGTGGTATCATTCCGCACCGCCAACCGCATCTTCGGGTGCCAGTGTCGGTCGATATAGACGATGCTGGTACCGCGCGTGTGGAGATCGCGGATGTGGCGATACGAGATGACCACCCGCGAGCGATCAGGGATCGTCTTCATCACCTCCACAAACTCATCTAGTGTTCGCGTTGGTCGCTTATCCACGGAGTCAATCAGCCATCCCGACAAGGTGTTCTCCAGCTTGAAAGACCCGGCAGCCTCGCAGACATAGACGCCGCGGGTAGCGATGGCATACAGACGTGCCTGCTGGTAAGACAGGTTATGGAACGTGCCTCCCGCTACTGTCACGAAGCGGTCGGGCGTGATGGCATGCAGGTCGCCAACCTGGCACTCCACCTCCACATCTTGACCGCCTCTTTGCACGAGCAGACGCACCGTCTGCCCGACGCTCGAGTCCAGGATGTCGTCCAGCCGAATGAACTGAGTGAGCAGCTCCCCGTTGACCTTCAGAAGCACGTCTCCCTCCTCGAGCTTTTCATCTGCCGGGCCCTCCGGCAGGATGATCTCTGCCACCAGCATGCTGGTCTCCGTGGGAGCTGCCTTGCGCACGGTGGCCTCCCACTCGGGCGTCAGGCCCAACCGACGACACTCGTCGAACGGCTTGAGAATCCATTGTGTCTGAATGGTTCCTCGCGTGACCGGCTGACCGCGACGGATGCATTCCAGCGCACGCAACGGCCGGTCCAACGGGAGGAAGTAATCCGTAGCTGCGCCATCTGCGCGACCACCAGCCTGCAAAGCAATTGCATGGCCATCGATGTTCACGACAGGACTGCCGGAACTGCCACCACTCGCTGCCGCAGCGGCCTGAATGTAATTGGTATTGAAATCACTGTATCCCTCGCCGTATTCCGGAGCATTTCGATCCAAACGACTGATGACACCAGACAAAATACTAAGCTTTTCTCCTGCATCGTTACCCACGACGCGAATCTCCGATCCGACCTTGGCCGCATCCGGTTGTAGTTTCAACTCCTTCAAGTTCATATATCGAATCGCTTTCGGGTCGAACTGTAAGATTCCGAAGTCGTGCACAGGATCTCGGTAGATCGGACGAACATCACACTGGTATGGTTAGGACTGCATAGAGAAAATGGAGGCGAAGAATCTGCGTCCTGTGTTGATAGGGCTAAGCCAACTCACTTCTTCATGGTTGTCGAAAATACAGTATCCCCAGAAGGGCCCTGGACACACGACGTGTCGATTTGTCAAGATATAACCCCGCTCTGCGTCGACCACAAAACCGGTCGCCTGACTGCTCATCGACAGTTCCGTGTCAAAGGAGCACGTCTGACAGAAGTGGATCGACACAACGCTTTTCACGACCTCCTCAATGGTGGCCTGCCACTCAGGCGAATCGGCCTGTGCAGCTCCCAGGGACAACAACCGACCAGCATCCTCCTCTTCCTCCACGTCATAAACAGTTCCATTCGCGGGAGTGGAGTCGCCAGGCGTTAATGTGCTGGTTTCGGGACGGAGATGCTTTGCGGGCCGCTCGGCGGGCGCGGCGATCGAGCTGCGCTTGCGCTTGGCGCCTGCGTCACTATTCATATCCATCTGTAACGTATGACTCTGATGGCCACGGTGTCTGAGAGATAGAGCTGCGAGCGAAGTGATGGAGCGAGTGGAAATAGCGCTGGAATGGTTGATGTTCCTCGGAGCTATATCGCTTGACCACAGACCGAAGCTTCGACGGGGGATTCGCTGCGGTTGCAGGCAGCGATGAGGATAAGGTAGTATATGTTTCGGGGAGTAAGAACTAAGAGACAATATAGAGGCAGGGAAGTGGCTATCAATTGAAGGCGAGGTGCGGTGCTGCCACGGTATATCAAAAGAACAGGAAGTAGTCGGCGAATGTAGCGGCGGCGGCGGCGGCGCGGCGGCGCGGGATGAAGAGGTAGCGGCAGCTACAGTAGAGAGAGTGATGGTAGTTTTGGGTATGTTGCTAGTAGCGACAGACAGTAAGCTCCTTCTGTAGAGTCGGAGCGAGACGCAAGACATTCACAAGGTCCTCAAGCGACAAAGACTGTTGCAGGAAATGAGAACTGGAGGAGGGGGGGAGGAAAGCTGAAAGAGTGACGAACTGCAGGGCGGAGAACTTACTCGAGGCAGAAAAGCTCAGATAGGCGGTCAGAGAATAATAACGACTGATTGGCCAGTCACCCTCCACCGCCCGTCAAGCTGCAGCAACAGAGTCTGATGACCAGATCAGATGGATTGGCGCTTGGAGAAAGACAGGGTCAACACGGTATGCATATATTCAGAATAGTAATTGTAGTGGTGGCAGTGGAACCTATCTACATCTCTATAAATGCGTGGCTATGATACACTTGGAGGCTGTCTCCCTTCCCCACTATGTCTCTACTTCAAACCCGGGCGTCTGGTGGCAACCACTGCAGTCCTCCGCCCAGTTCTAGCTATCATTGTGCCTGATTCAAGATCTCAATCGCTCGCCTGACTTTCTGAAATCCATCATGTTGTCTGGGCCAGTCATTCCACGGAGACGCGTTCTCCTACATTGACGCGTGATCGAGCCGAGGGCGAGCTCATATCATCCTTTGTTTGGTGTCAAAATGGCGCTGTTCGACGAAGCCCGGTCCAGAGTTGATATATTGATATATTGATGTTCGTAGTCAGCACTAGTTCAACCCAGTGGCTATCCTATGTATCGCACTCATGTCGATACTAGCCTTCACTACGTGACAGAAGTGACAGGGAAGCTTCCAGTCCGTTATAGAAGTCTTCAATGGTAACTTTTGTTCAAGGGCGACACTTGCGCCCGTCGCCAAGGTGCCCTTGATGATCAGCAGGGTCTTGTTTCTCTGTCTATCCAAGGGTGGGTGCTCAGACGACTGTCTCGGTAGCGGGGGAAGGGCTGGGGCGGCCGTTTCCTTGTAGGGCCTGAGGACTAGGCTGAGGTGTTCCCATGCTACCTTGTGTCGAGCGAGGGCACAATTCACCGAGTCGGTTGTAGAGATCGGTCATTGAGGGCATATGTGGCGGTGGCGTCATGATGGCAGGGCCGCCAGGAGCAACACCACCTGACTTCTTGGCTCGGTCGGCCACGGTTGCCAAATAACCCAGGTTGGCTTGCAATCGTCGCATACATTCGACATACTCCGGGCTTGGGCGCTGGTTAGACTTCTCGGGAGTCTGCTCCGAGATCGGCGACGGGTTGGACTCTTGAGAGCCTTGCGGAGCAGGCGCAGTCCCAGCCTTGCCGGCTGCCTGAAGATTTATGACTTCCTGCAGCAGAATCGAGTTGATATCCAAAAGAACCGTCACCCGAGCCTTCTCTCGAGCAGCCGCGGCAGGCGACTGGGGGGCAGAAGTAGACGAATTTGGCACTGGGTTGGGTTGCGGGGTCGGTCTCGATTGTTGCGCTGAAATCATGTTGGTGGAGGGAATTGAGGCCATGTTGGAAGAAAATGATTGTGCAGCAGTGCCAGAAACCGCAGCAGCTGAAGTCGCCTGGGGAGGAAGAAATTGGCCCATCGAATTCGGGACAGGTGGCTGGGCAAATGGCGCCGCGAAGTTGGCGTGGGGTCCTGCAAGTCCATCCCGTTGATTAGCGGCTTGTCCCTGCAGCCGACATTGTGTCTAACTTGAGACACTTGGGCCAGCAGCCCAATGTAGCTCCATGAGCGACAACAACAGCTAAAAGGCAACTAGGGTGACAAGAGGTGACACGATAGTGGAGATCAGCCCAACCATTGGTCCTGTAACGAAGCGAGAACGCAACCAGACCAGGTCAGATGCGGTAGGGTCGATAATGGAAATGATGTCCAATGCGACGAAGCAATTGTTGATCTAAGGAGGCCCAGTGGGTGGGGAAGCAATAAGGGGAGAGGGGAGGCGAGAGAGGAGGGATAACGGGGGCACAAAGGGTACAAAAGAGGTCACAAGAAGTATTGAAGTATCGAGGATAGGCAAATCAGATAAGAATGACAATAGGGTACCACTCCCATGACAGAGTGTTGATGACAACGTACCTTGTGATTGCTGGGGAAAGCCAGTCGGCATCATTGCTCCACCGGGGCCGGCCTGCATAGGCACGGAATTGAAAGAATGCGGTAATTGTTGCTGAGGAGTCATATGGGAGGGAGGTGTAGACTTAGGCTGGGGAAATGAGGGCATGGCATTGGGATAGTAAGGGAACTGTTGGGGACTTTGAGTAGTGACAGGAAAACCCGCGGTCTGCTGCATCGCAGCTGGGAAGCCGGAAGGATTATTCGAGTCCATGGCTGATAGAAGAAGAAGATGATGATGATGTGAGAGATAAACTGCTGGACTGGGGTCCCAAGCTTTCGTTCCCCTCTCTTTCCCGCTCTTTTTGGTTTGTTTATTCTCTTTTATTCTGGGCGAAAAATCGAACAATTTTTTTTTGTTTTTGTTTTTGTTTTTTTAGAAAAAGAATTAAGCCTTCAACGGAACACGTCCGTAAAAAGTCAGTGTCAGAGTTCGGAGCAGTTCTCTGACTCGCGGGAATCCAGGGATGGACGGAAATGCGACACTAAGCCCGGGTCCCTAACGCCTTAGTGGCCTGTGAACGGTGGCTTTAATTGCCTATGGGGTTTTTTCTGGAACAATCCACGGAATCGAGACTGAGGGGGAAATTAGGAGCAAATAAAAATGCAAGACAATCACCAAGGTCAATTTAAGATTAGAGGAAAGAAGATGTGAAAGGAGGGGACCCTTGATTGGGTCGATGAAGGGAACACGACAGAGAGGCAGACCGACTGGAAGGGGAGAGAGGAGAAGGAGGGGTGGAGGAGAAGATCAGGGGAGAGAAGAAAAAGGCGACCACTGGGGGTAGGTAGGTAGGGGGGCTAGAGGAGCAAGCTGATAGCTTAAGCCCAGCCCAAAGGAAATGAATGCGGTATGCAGGAAAGGAATAGATAATAGCAATAGACAGACAGACAGACAGACAGTCAGTCAGTCAGTCATGGATCGAAGGGCAGTGCGAACAGTGGAAAGAGGGAAAGGGTCAGGACTCGGGAAGAGATTTGCTGGCTGGATTCAGACTGATCAACCCGCGAGCAATTGGATGATAACACATGGCCTACCATTCGTCCGGGCGGGCCGGTAGGTGGGGTTCCAAGAGTGGTGGGAAAGTCCACACTGTCACTGCATACCCATAGGTACTTAGTACTCATAACTTACGAGAGATAGTTGTTGACATTGACAATGTTCAAAGATGGATGATTAATTGAGTTATGTGAGCAGAGTGCAATGCGGTACTTCATAGAATGTGGGCGACAATTAGCTGACATCGTCACGATTGGTGTATTACTAGCGTAATATACGTAGTTACAGGCACATCGGTTATGTATAAGAGGTACTCGTATTTTTGTATCAGCCCCTGAGGCATCCCCATGGATGGTTTGCCTTCCTGCCTTGTTCGGAAGGCACAGAATCATCAAACCGAAAGCTCCAGCCTTCATCTCTTTCTCTCTCCCTCTCACCCCTCTCACCTCTCATATCCCCACTAGCTACTGCTCTCAGAGTGCATCAAAGTGCACATCATCTTTAGCCACGCAGGGTGAGCCCACCAATCGAGGGCGAAGCACGCATGGCAACTTTATTGCTTCGATTGTACAGTACAGTATGAGCACTACGAAGGGCCCGAGGCCTAGTACGGACAACGGACAGTCCCAGCCTTCACTTTGGGAAGACGGAGACGGGACAAGTCCCCCAACTATCGATCGTTCGCAATAGTCTATGTACTGTACAGTAAACTTATTGTACTGTACTTTTGCGACCAGCATCCCGCGGCTGATCGTCCTCGCAGATCGGGTAGTCTTCCAGAAGCCCCGGTAATAGGGTCATCGAAGGTTTCCGATGAAACTGATCTCAGGTCCTGCCATTCTCAGAACCAGTCTCGGCTTCTCTCCTCCGTACCGGGGTGGATGGCATCTGTCATACCGATGGAGCCATTCAGCCCCACGCGAATTGATCCCTCATTCGCACTAGCCCTCAAGTCGGTGACCCGTGCTCAATTGTACATGTATGTCGTTTCCAGACTCGGGGTCTACCAGCGCTCGAACCACCTACCGGTGGCGTGGCTGGTGTGTCTGCTTTCATGGAGAACCGAAGAAGTTGCGGTAATGGGAAAAAAACCAGTAAGTTACTTCTAACACGATGTTCTCAATTTTAATGGGCTCTAAATGGAGCTGCTTACTAGACAGATTACCTTCATTTCTCAGTAGGATAAAGTGGTCGAGCCGGTATGATGCTTCCCCAATGGCCGTTAAATACACCATCAGACATGCTCTGAATGCGAAACACGATGCATCAAAGCCACCAGTGCACTGTCAGATAGTGGTCGAACTGTTGATTCTCTATCTATCAATAATCCATCCTCAGTTATACAATAGTCTCGAGGGCAGCCACGAAGGACGGCTGAGACCGTAACTCGATTGATGTCTTCGTCTCAACGAAAGTTGTTATAAATAAATCGTGCTAACCATCCATGGATAGCGATGGAGCGTGTAATAGTCGAGTCGCTACGTCCGGGAGCCTTCCGACATGCATGACTACTGAGCGCCCAGCCGGAGTGACAGGTCATCTAATCATATGCAATATGCGACCTGCTGCAGTCCACCCAACCCACTCCTCAGAGTTCTAACCCAAGAAACCCGAATTTGTCCATACTTGGACCCAGCGGAGAGGGCCGCCCCCGTCAACGATCATGGCGTTTCCGATCGCCCGGTAGCTGGTACTATGGTCATGTCTTTGCTGCTCTCACACCAGTCGTGTGAAGCGACTAATGATACCCCTATACAGAATAGACTTATCGCCTTTGAGGAGATTACAGGGGTCGTCTGAGCCCTCTGTACCCCGTACCTAAGCCAGATCTTGGACCTCCAAGCGAATCCGGAATTTGTCATTCTTCGTGAATCGGAACTTCGGCCGGTGACCAGTCATAACCTTGTTCTCGAATATAATAGGTGACGCCGACGGCGAGCTGGAAGAATGCGTGGCCAATAACCTCGGAAGCTCGCAAGCATGTTCAATGCCAGCACTATGAGGGTCTATGTGCAGTACTCCGTAATTAACTCCACGCCCATCGTGTTCTCCATTTTCATCCTTGGATGTCGCCTCTACTCACCATTGTCGGACATTTGACCGACAATGTACAGTACTTCCCACTGCGTCAGAAGAACCAGGCTCCCAATAATCCGCTTCGGGTAATTCGCCATCCTTCCACGATGACCACCAAGTAGCGCAATGTGGCAATGAACGATTAGAGTCTAGACCCATCTGCTTGAAGCGATAGTTATTGACAACTTGACGCCTATCATGTGGATGGCATGGGTGACAACCAGCATAGGCGCAATGCCAATAACTCTTTGGGATAATGCCCGTGACGAGACATGACAGGAAGGGCCGACTACGGACAGAGAACGATAGCCTTCAAATGAGCATTTAGACTATCGCAATTTATTTCCGCACGAAACTTCACTCTCTATTATTCGTTGTGCTATTCATTGCGATTAGCTCTGGTGCCGTCCTATGAGTATCTTGGTGGGCCATTTCCAGCCGGGGCGGGTCCACACATTAAACTTTCGACTGATCGATTTGTCCCAGAATGATCATCAGCGTTCTGCATGGCTAATGCTTCGCTGTGAGACAGCTAGGGACCACGTAAGTACGTTGAACGGTCATACAGTCAGTACTTGGCTCTATCCTGTCACTACTTGGGCATCTCGATACGACGTAATGCCCTCGACATTGTCAAGAGGCAAGCTTCTCGCGTTGTTCATGCTGGGTTGTTACCCATTGCACTAATCTCGTCCACGGCCCCATTCGTGTTGCTTCTCGGCTGATGCTAACGGTGCTATCAGTGCCTGACACCCGATGCACGAAGCAAGGAGGGGAGTGTTAGCGGAATTAAGTCATTCGCTAGAGAGGCAATTGAAGTGATAGGAGAAAAATGAACACGATGATTACCGGGATTGGGTAGTGTACCTTGTGAGGATCATTCTCCACCCGAACTACTCCGTTTTATCACTCCGACTCGAGGCATACTCAATCTACGGAATACCGTAGGTGGACTTACTACCAGCCCTTGAGGATCGTGACTCTCTGGTCGTCTATTATTTGCACTGCATGCAAATGGAGCTTGAAGTGCCGGTGAGTGAAGGATCGACAACGGCAAAGACCTTGTGGAAACGAATCAATGGCATCGACGGGGTAGCGGCCTCGGCTCGTTCCCCAAGAACTGTCAGCTATACGGGATCCTTTCCTATTCAGGGAAGACTCGAGAGGTACTTTTTACGCTCTCCAATAGTTATACCTGAGGGTAACAACACAGAAAGACATTAGTATTCACGCCCGAATGCAAGCGAGCGGATGGGGACCCATCCGCTGCTGTGCCACATAGGACCACGCATTAGTGACACGGCTTGGATGCATCCAATGGTCTAGCTTCTATGGCACTGATTTTCTCTTATGGGCTATTTGATTCTGGTGCTTCTTGGGGAAGAAAAGGTCATTAGGGCTAATGGTGATGCAGTGGGCGCATCATCCACCCGGAGGCGACCTAGGGACAGCTGATACTTGGATGAGGGCGATCCTGTAAGCTTGATACAGACTGTGGATCTATTGATCGCCCCATTCATTCGATTTGCCTCAAATCGGTCCCAGACCGTCTCCGATGCATGTTTAAAATGCCTTCTCTCGTGCCCTGTCTCTGACTCGTCGTGAGTACTTCTATGTGCCTTGCACCTTTCTTACCTGCTGTGTCAGAGCGAGCTTCTGAAGGTCTAATTATCTCAACCATTGGTCATCTTGACTTGTCACCATTTCCTTGATTGTTTCACAGCCATGGTACTGATTCACCTGGGTGGCGATTCGCAACATAAGCTAACTGCACCAGGCTCATACTCCGGTATCAATGGATGCGCCGTTAGACGGGCTGGCTTGTTTGCACTTTGCTTTGATTTACATCGATGACAGCGGAAAATTGCGCTTCGAAGCATCACCTTCCATTGCGGATAGCTGCCAGACAATTCTGTCGCCGAACGTGACCGAGAGCTTTTTACGGGCCGTGGCCTTGTCTGGGAAGGACGAGTCGAATAAACTTCTAGGTAAACCTGGTGGTGCCACACATTGACTTCCAGATGCGCTGACACCGGCAAAAGATGGATCAAGAGGCAGAAGCCCATTGTCGCCTGAGTCTCCTAACAGCAAGTCGATGTATGGCAGCATCATTTCTTCACTGATAATGCAAGCTAACATATTTTCAGGTTCCGCAATACCTCAGAGCCTTCCTCAAACAAGCGGAAACGAGTGTCGCATGAGTGTCTTGTACCAATGAGCATCACTTGTCACCAGAAAACCATGCTCCCTATTCGCAATGCTAGCATCCTCCGGCGATACTATGAGAAGGCCTTCGAAGGCCTACAACAGATCAATTGTCGCATTCTTGCCAAGGCATACATCAAGCTCGTTGAGCCGCGAAAGCAGGTCAACTATCCGTACAACGGACGCAAGATCATTTCTGGCACATCTCAACAGTTTGATCCCGAGCTCACGAAGCCAGCCTGGTGGCCAGCGGGCGTCACCCACAGAGAGCCCGATCACCTTCTCAAGAACGGTAAGAGGATTGTTCAACGGAATTCTCGAGATGAAGCACGCTAAGTGAATGACAGAGCGAGTCAAGCTCTTGGTCCATATTTTGTGCGAGTTACGCGAAAGCCACGCCATCTGCGTCGAGAAACTCAAAGAAGCGGATCAATCTGTGCGCCGCCAGATTCAACCCGTCGAACGGTTAGCTATCCTGGATGAGATCTACCATGTCCGGGGGGAGCAAGAACGATACTTGGAAGGCAGAACAGGTATTTTCCTCTGACACGATGACCGCACCAGAGACTGACATGGCTCCAGACGGGCCCATGGTCGTGTGTGTATCGCGCGTTCACCTTCCGGAGCAGCTTGCGGATAGCCAAGCGATGGGCTCCCCGACCAGCTCATCCATCAAGGACAGCGTGAACCCTGTGTATCGAAAAGAGATCCCCGACCTAGAATCCCACACCTCCGTCTTCGACTCCTGCAGCAGCTCCTCGGCCACACCGAAGAGCAGCACCGGGACTCTTTCCGCCAAGCCCCTTGAGCCCTGCAAAGGCCCTACCATCCAGGTCTCGTGGGACAGCAGCGCCCCGACTTCTTCATATGCACCCATCGGCGGTAGCAGCGCCTCCCGACGGTCACGCGAGGGTGATAGCACAGCTGGCTACTCCCTGGACCTGACCAGCAGTTCCATGTACCACCACGAGCCATCGACCCTCGAAACCAGCTCGCTACCTCTCCGATACTACCCCCACAGCCAAGCGCAGCAGACGCTGCCTGTGATTGGATTGTCGAATACCGATCTCGGAGGCTGCCCGAACCCGTACTATTTCAATTATTGATCCCCCAAAACTTCAAAGCGCTAACGCATTTCTTTTGTTGTGTGCCATTAAAACGAGTGGAAAGATTTTTCCCCAAAAAATGCTGGGTCTCGCTCCCACCGGGTGGTTGAGAGGGGTCGCTTCACTAACATTAGTTTCTAATCTTGAATGAACTCATCATATAGAGGGGGCAGGAGGACGGGAAGGGAAGGAAAGCAGCACGGGAATTTTCATTTGTACTCACTTCTTTCTTTTGTTTTCTCTTATTGTGTGCATTTCGGGTCGCTACAGCATAGAGAATCGCTAGAGGACCGGACCGGTTGTATAGAATTTCGATGGGACCAAAAGAGGTTTGGAAGGGTCGGGAGAGTCAGGCATGGATGTGGATGTACTGTACATATAGACCATACTTTAATAATCAAGAGACCAAGAGATATTTGAATGAAGACTCGAGCGTGAATGTACATTGTCATCAGGGGAGGGTTGCGGGGAGCAAGCAAAGAAAGATCAAAAAAAAAAAAAAAAAAGCACAGAATTCAATTGAATCTGGGACGCCCACGACGCATTCATTATATTCTCCTGACAGCCGTGCTTACGTATACAAGGAAACAAGGTGCAGGATGGGGGGATGCAAGCATGAACTGTTCCTACCTACATTGTACATTGCACATTGTATTCCATCTAAAGCAAGGGATGGGATGGGGAAGGGAACGTCAACCGGTTTTCGACGGAGATAACTTGTTTTTTGGCGCGTGTCTTGCGTTCCCATGTCTGTGCTTGGGCGGGGGGGTTAGATGTGTTATATTGTTCGGAGGGTTTGGAGGTGTGTGTGCATTGGGTGCGTTGGGCTTTTTGAAGGGTGAGAACTTTGGGACAGGTTCAAATCCCGAAGGAAGAGATAGGTCTGATGAGGGGGTTGGGGTTTTGGGAGGTGTGTTGGGTGCGCAGAGAGAGAGAATGTGTGTGTCTGTGTGTGTGTGTGTGCTGGGCGGAGGTTGACTTTCCTTGTGGATGGTCAGGAGCTTTATGGAGGGTTGAGCGTACTGACTGTGTAGCGTTTGCATGTCACGAAGTAAGTAAGTAGGTAGGTAGGTAGGTAGACAGACAAGCTTATACGTGATCGCTTTCGACTCGGTGGCTTGGGATACGATTAGAGAGAACTATGGGTTACTACGGAATATAACTTCGACTTAATACCCCAAAATGCCTTCCTCCCTACCTCTCCCACAGTGACCGCCACGGTCGAGGTCGCTCTCTTCACTAGCTTCACAGACTGCAACTCCGTATGCCCATTCTGACCGCAAGGCTTGATGAATCGTCAACCGACGAAGGGGCCTGGGATCCAACATGGCGTAGATGACGTTTCGACATGGTTCCTGAAGGGGGCATAGCCGGTTTTGATCAATACATACCCATAAGATGGCATCCTCGTGATGGACAAGGACAAGAAGGAAAGGGGATCAACGTGACACTTACAGGCCCCAAGCCCTCGATCAAGGCAAATCCCCCCTCCTGCACTCTTTCCCTTGCATATCGGGCATAAATCCGATCCTCTTCCGACTGGGCCACGATCCAGGCTGGACGGCCCCTGCGCATAAATAGGTAGATCATGCCGAGGGCCCAGGCGTCGAGGGCCTTGGGGTCGATTTCGGTGATGCTGGTGGCGGTGGTCGTGGTGTTGAGAAGGCGGTATACCTCTGGCGCATAGTATGGACTGCTGCCCGCTGCGTGGAGGCGAGGGGTTGCAGCAGACGAGGGGAAGAATGCCCGGATTTTGATTCGCACGGTTCCTTCTCCAGCGAGAAGGATGTCCTGTGGGTTGAGATTTAAGCTCGTCCAATGGGGTCCATTGTGAGTCTGTTCGAGGTGAGATCGAAGGTCGGGGTGGTTGTGGAGATATGCGACCCCTCGGAGAAGTTGTTTGAAGAAGCAATTGGCTTCTGCAGGAGGGAGCTGCGTTGTAGATGCGACCACTTCCTGGAGAGTACCCCCTGTGCAGTAGGGGGTGATCAGATGGTGATTGCCCGCATCGTCGATGATTGCGGGCAGGAATGGGAGGAGGACGTTGGGGTGGTTGATGGTGTTGCTGTTTACTGCGTTGTTTTTGGAGGAGTGGGTAGAAGAAAGGGGCTGAGAGGATGGGGGGATGATCTTGACGGCGTAAATCCTGGGTTTGCTGTTGGCTGGAGAGCGTGGAGAGAGTCGGTAAAGGTAGGTGGTGCTGTTGGCGCTGTGGCGCAGGGTGGTGAGGTAACGGCCGTATCTGGAGATGGTCGAGCGGGACAGATGTGGGGGTGTCTGTTCACAGGACAAGAAAGAAGAAATTGAGTCCGGGAGTGCGTGGAGGTGCTTGCTGGGATGTGGTGACTGTGGGCTGTATGAGGGGGTTTGGGATGGTGTATACGGTGGCGGCGGCTCACTGCATAGAGGCTGGTACTGAAATTGATAGGGGCCTATTAGAGTCATCCTGTCTGATGGTGAGGAAATGAAAGATTATTGTCTTAGAAGAATAGCCAAGGTGAAGGGGGAGTCCTCTCGAGGAGACCAAACCTTCGGAATGTCAGAGGCAAGGAGGCCCCTTATGAACTGCCATCATGAGGCCCGGCGCCTAGATCATCATTCGCCTCGGGTAATTGACGCAGCATCGAGTGGGTGACAGCTTGAGATCTGGAGCTAAGCATTGCTGGTGCCTGGATTGCACGCGGGATTGGACTGGTGAGCTACACTGACACGGAAGCTTGAAGGTGTTGGTTGGTGTTCATGTTGAAATTGTTGCTTGCTGTACGAGGGATTTTTCCCGGCCAAGTCTGGAAAATCGGCCAGGGAAGCATCGTCCTTCAGTCCCGCTGCGGTATTTATCCCCAACCTACCACTTCATACGTCCACTTCTGTTAATCTGACTAGTGCACTTCATCGCAAAATTCGGCACTGACAGTACGATGGATTCCTCGGAGGAAGGGATTCAACCAGGTCTTTGCTGCTTGCTCTTGTCTCTGATAGGTATTGCTTGTGCTCCACATAAACTGCCAATACGGGGATACCTGACATTCGCAACAAAGGGTCTCAGCCCCCAAGAGAAGTTCTTCGAGTTCAGCTGATATGGTGGGTGTACATACTTTTGCCAATCCTGCTTCAAGTTCAAGCGGGGAGCTGTCGTGAACCTGGTCGAGGACTCCGACCGCGATGTATAGCAAAGTCACACGCTGCCTCCACGAAGCCCGCCAGTATGTCTTACACTGCTCAGCTCTATAACAAAAGTCACCAAAGGCATATCAAGGGAAGGGTGTGGGTTGTCGAAGCGACGGGTAAACGCCCTATTCTTTGGAAGAAGATTAGGCTATCTTTATAAGCGGTCAGTACCTCCTGCACAACATCCATCTTCTTGATTGTTCATTTGGGTCGATAAGTATACCTGTGATTAGATAGCCTCAATTGCGGGGCCATGGGTCGTTAGTATTGAGGGAACTGGCTTTAATCTTCTTTTGCTTTTGCAGTAGCCAATAGCTGTAGTTGGCACCTTCTTTGCTATAGAGTATGTAGCCGCCCTTGATAATGGGATACCACCAGATACTGTAAGAGGTCGCTGGCTAGTATCAATTCTCGGCATGGTTTTGCAAGTCTTGCTATTCGGCACTTTCTGTACCAAAGCCGCGCACAGGAGATCAATCCATCTTCGCATCGATTTAGGTGCTCTCCTTAGCTCTCACGACAGGAGGGTGAGCGGTGCTGTCAGTAATATAGCCGCATAGAGTCTAGGCATAGCTGTGCTATTCAATGAAGTCATTGATCAGGTTTAGGGCCTGATTCTTAGTCAAGTAATAAATGTAGGAAGACGAGGGATTGGAGAATTGGACAGTTTAGGCGGGTTGGCATCGAGACCGGCGTTTACGTCTGCGTCTGGATCTAGAAGATCCTCAACATTGAGATCGTAATGTCAAGGGTGTCATTACCATTGCCCAACTGTCTCTGGGATGCCTGCGGTCTTAACTGGAGACTGTGAGCGGGCTCAGACCCTGCCTCGGTGGGGCCTCTGGCCTCAAGCTTTTTGCTCTGTCGGCGGACCATTTGAGTCTTCCTTCTCTGCACGCTTCTGTGTTCAAATCTGGTCGCAGAGTACTGGTAGCTGCAACGCAGGACGAATGTTTCATGCCCAGGAAAGAGCCTCCCACCCCACGTCTCTCGAAACGCCATCAACTCCCCCCCCGATTTGAACTCAAAATATTGCAGGGTACTTCCTGCGGTCATGGGACCAAGGTCTTCGAACTTCTCACTTATCATGGCCATTAGGCTCTGCATGATCTTTAGCACATTGACTGTCATCGGAAAGATCAAGAATGGCGACGAGTTCTTAGGTGGGGTGCCTGTAGCAGCTCTCTAGATGGTGAGCTCGAGTTGATACGCAAAATTCCTCACGAAAGCGTTTTCGAGAAAATTGACCGTGGAAAAAGTTTCTGGAAGAAACTTAGCTTTCCGTATCTGAAAGAGGACCTCTGAAGGGGACATCGGTAGAGCCAGCTGAGATAGGGTAAGCATTGCTCTTACTGAAATTCCCACCAGCAAGCATGATAGTCCACAGCAAGCTCAGTGCCGAGTCTTTGAAGACCACTATTCTCGAGAACTTCGTCTATCCAAAGAAGCTCCAAAACACGATACCGGTACCTTGCTACCACACGCAGATCTCAATGAGCAAGCTCAATCCAAAATTGGTCCGCGTGGTCGAAGATCAAGCTTCCATCAGCACCAGCCCGGACAATCGATCGTCGTAGACAGGCGCAGAATGGCCGCGGGATATGTAGTGGCTCCGTTACTCAAGGCCAACCCACACACTAGGTCTGCTTCTTCCCTGGCTCGAACCCTGTCTAGAAGTTAGTCGATGCTCCTAAGCACAAGGAAGGGGAAGGACTGGCACTCACATGGAGACATGAACTCTGCGAGATGTGTTATCCGGCTTCGCGGCTTCCATCAAGTACCGTGTGTTCTTGAGACATTCTAGACTTGTTTGGGAGTGATGACCCAAGGAGAAACTTGTAGAGAATGGCATACTCATGTCGACGGTAACGTTTAACATCACAGGCCATGGCTTTGCCGACCTCTCACCAGTAGATAATCCAGCAAAGTGTTAATCCAGCCTATAGTGATCGTGATCAAATTTCCATATCCGGCCACTCGTTTCTACTCCAGTCCTTAGACAATACCACCACCCCACCAGGCGAGTTTGGGCGCAACGACCATAAGGCATTCCGCCTTGATCAGTATATCCTCAAAAGGATATCCTCAGTGCTTTAACATCATCTGCTGCTCCAAAACCATGCCAAAAGCCGCTGGGAAAGGTAGCGAAAGTGAACAGATGATTAAAGCTAGTGCGAATACCTCCAACAACACCCCGTATGGTCTAGATGGAGACGACGGTTGTGGGTCACCTAACGGTTTCCTGCTTCAGACCTGGGTTCGAACCCCAGTACGGGGGAATGTATTTTTTGTTCCCCTCTGCAGAAGGGGTGTGGTGTCATGAAGATGTCATGGGGGTGGGTGGGTGGGTATGTCATTGTTCTGAGATGAAGGGGGGGGGAAGGGTTGATATGCTCGCGCGGAAAGCATCATGTTCGGTATGGGAGTGTTCACGGCGCTATCGGGGAGTAGCTAGGGGCTGTTTGGCCTGTTTACTTGTGTGGAGACCACCGATAGTGGACCTAGATATCAGTAGGTGGTGGTAGTTAGTAGTTGGCATAGTCGACTATAGCCTACCCAGACTTTGCGGGAATGCGGATGCTCGGTTATGCCGAAGTGAAGATGTAAACTTGCACAAGCCATCCAGTAATACTATAGTGATCGCTGGCCCGTGCAGTGATTTTCTTGCCGAGGACAAACCTCTCCTTCATGTCTCGTTTTGTCAGCAGTAGTATTGGCCACTGCCTCGCCGGAGACAACATGTTCTCGCGGTTTGTTGGTCATGGAAAAGCTGATTCAGGGACAAGGCTTTTTTTTCGGGTACGACTCCTAGCTTCTCTGGATGATATTGACGGGTACAGGTATTCTAGGAAGACTGTGCAAGACATGAAGATGTCATCTCTGCGGGAAGGTGAGTTAAACGATGTATAAAGTGGTCGATATCGTAGAATGCGTATATCATTGTTCTTCCCTCGTTCGAAAAGCGGCCCTCGAACTCCAAAGCGAAGGTTGTTTATCTCTGTCGTCCCTCGGCTAATTGACTTATTTATCGCGAGTCAGCTTGGCAGCGCCCTAGATCAAGAAATGCCGCCATGAAGCCGTGATCAATGTCTGGGGCAAGCGAAGGACATGCTTTATCAGCACCAGCTGGCCATGAGAAAGATCTGAGGATTCTTTCGTTTGTGATGTAGACGGAACGCAATAAAGTCACGGATCATTATGAACATAGAGAATATAGAGGCTATTGTGTTTGGCTATGAAGATACATATGCGGAGATGGAGAAGAATCGAAGCTGAGTAGGTAGTATGGCGGAAGAGATGGAGGAGATGGAGAAGGATAGTGGAAGAGAGCCAATCTACAAACATGATGGATTTCTTGATTTACCACTCTGATTGATGATTCATGACAAGACACATTAAAACAGACAAGATCAAGAGTGAAAGAAGTCAAAGAAGGGGCCACAATACAAAGGCTGGTGAATGACAGATGACAGAGTACAAATTCACCCCCGGGGTTGCTTGAGTCCATAGTATGCAGAGTCCATGCAGTGACTGTGTGAGGAGATAGCCCTGATATTGGATAATCCCTGCTACTGTTGGCCGGTAGATTAAATATGCCTTTGCAGACCAGATAAAGTAGCGCCGTCAAAAGGCCAACTTCAATGGATATAGTCAATCTCTCTAGCAAATAGGACCAATTGAAACGGTGAGATCCAGCCCTGTACTGCGGGCCTTACCGTGTCGTGACTATTTAGCCTCTTGAGTAGAAGGTGCCACGAAAGCGCCCAGAAATATAATCGACTGAAACAGTCTCGTAATGCAACTCCCGAGAGCCACGAAAAACGCCACGCCCCCGTAGCGTCAGAGATAGAAGTCTTGCGTGCATGGCAAACATCCCTCTATCTGCCTCTATCGCACGGTATCATCCCAACGCGCTGTGGCTGAAAGTCCTTAAGACACTATAAGGACTCAGATTGCTCTATATTTTGAAATGGTGGTCATCAGAGCGTCCGCAATTCTCAACTCTGGCAAAAGTGCTCGGGGGGATTGTAATCATGCAGAGGCGAATGGAGGCTATAAAAGTCAGCATAAGCTGAACTATGCTCTCTCCCCCAGAGACTTAGATCCCCTGGCAACGAGCGAGCACTACGTGCCGTGAGCACTTCTCTCGGGTGGCCCCCCTGCTTTCGATAGTATTTGCTGCTCCGCGAAGCTGGCGAACAGGTACCGTCTTCTGGTAGAGACCTGTGACAACGTCTGTTCCTGGCTGATCAATACAGAGGTCTGGAGCCGGGATATCAATGTTATCAGACAAAAGTGCATACGCAAGTGGTTGAATGGCTTGTTGCTCGACTGTGAGAGCACTATAGGAAGGAATAGGAAGAGAGGATCGACGGAGACAGCTTCTACCTTGGCCGTTTGCCTCTAGGTATGTAGCACCTCCGTTTTTAAATTGCACAATCTCTTTTGGCCAACTCTTAACCAGAAAGAACTCTTATGAGATCTATAACTTTTGATTCGTCATAAAGTGTATATCTACAATGGTATCAAGTGCCGGTTCCTCAGCCAGATCCATAGGTGAGTATCAAGAACTGAGGAAAGCAGGCTTGTGCGCACCCCGACGACGCGAGTCATCATCATGCGCCCTTCTGATGGAGGTCAAAGCCTATAGGGACGCTGTAGTGGCTTGTCCGCGCTGATCATCACCTCAAGAGCGTGTACGGTACAGGTGGATAGACCGGCTATCCCCTTCCGGAGGGTCACAGTCCATCATACTTTCATTTCACATCAGCAATCGAGATGCCGTCTCACCCTGATCTCCTAGCCTTCATCTCGGCGATGAACTTGGCCTTCTTTGACGTGGGAATCACGTAGATCTTCACCAGCTCATCCACAACCTCCACCTTGCCGCTCGCCAAGATCTGCAGCAGGGGCAACTTCTTGCCCGCCTGGATCAAGCCGCCCGTGACAGTCTCCATGAAGCACTCCACCGTGTTGTTCGTGTACTCATGCTTCGAGTCCCAGGGCAGCGGGAAGATGTATTCCAAATGATCCTCGATGGTGTGCATCTCGGAGAACGCCTTGATGAAGTCCGTCTCCGCGTCCATGTGGTACAGGAGCACACAGGGGAACTCGAGGGTGCTCTCGGGCGACAGCGGATCCGGCGAGAGCTTGATGCCCGCGTCCTCCATCTCCGGCGGCGCGTCCGTCTTGCGCGTGCGGATGTTCCGGGCCTGGAGCGCGACGCTCAACAGCTGCGCCTCCTTCTGCCGGCGCTCCTCCTCGGCCTTCCGCCTCGCCGCCACCCGCTCCACCGCGGCTTTCCGCTCCGCGATCTTGGTCGCCACCGTCTGCAGGGATTTGTTCTCGGGATCGACGGCCAGGCCGCGCGCCGCCGCATCCTCCGCCTCGGGGATCTTGTCCAGAGCGAGCAATGCCGTCGCAGAGCGGTAGTAGGCCTTGACGTTCTTGGGATTGAGTTTCAAAGCGGCGGCGCAGTCGAGAGTCGTGGAGCGGTAGTTCTCTGATTTGCGGCAAAAGTCAGCCCAACTTGCTCCTCCCCCCACCAACCAGGGATCGTTTAAGAAATGAAGCACTCACGCAATTCCAAGTGACACAGCGCGCGGTTGATATAGCACGCCGCCTCCACCTCCTGCTGGAGTTTTCTCTCCGCCTCCTCATCCTCGGGCTTCTCCCACTTATCCTCCTTGGCCTGGAGCACCGCAATCGCCTTGGTGTAGTGCTCCTTGGCGTCGATCCACCGCTTCTCCTTGGCCGTCTCGTTCCCCTCGGACCGGAAACTCTGCGCCACCTCGCCGCGGGTTCCTTCGTTCTGCAGCGCGCGAATCGCATCCAGCATGACGTTCTCGCCGTCTATCGGCAAAAAAGCCGTTAGCCATGTTCTACCCCTTTGACAACCCCTTTCCTTCCCGATCTCAGACGCATACGGAAAGAGCGGGGCCCCGGGGGGGGGGGGGAAGAGATGGGGGACATACTCTCATCCAACGCCTTATCCATATCCGTCATGAACAACGGCGTCCGGTTCAGGATATCCGCCAGTTCGTCCGTCGTGTGCGTCTGCACCGCCTGCATCGTCGGCGGCATGCGCGGCGCCATCGGATCGCTGCTCTCCACATCCTTCAGGCGCTCGTGCTTGATGGGGAGAATCTCTTCTTCCGTTGTTGCGGCGGCCGATGCGGCGTTGGCGGCGCCATCGTTCAGGTTGAGCGATTCGTCAAAGTCGTCGGGGAGTTCTTCGATTTGACCCATTTTTGTTGTTTTCCGCGCCGGAGGGATATCGAATCTGAGTGGAGAATTCTGCGAGGCGCTGGGTCGGGGAGATTATGTGTGGAATGGATTTCGAGAGGATAAGGTCCAGACAAAAGAAAAACGTGTGATGCGACTGCGATGAGGAAATTTGATCCGCGGGGATGAGGGGTGGGTTGCGGAGACAAACGGTGCAAACCTGAGGGGAGAGAGAGATTCTGGCCGCACTGGCCCAACTATGAGGGAGGAACTACATCGATGTCATGGCTTGATATTGTAAATGCTTGGAGTTAATGAGCGATATTGTATGTGGTCCTCAAGAGGTTTTTCGATCATCTCGGCTACAAGTTTGCTTCTTGTATGTACAGAAGTGGCGTAAAACAAAAAGTGATCAGTCGCATCCGCGCAAACACTATCGGAGGCCCGCCAATATAACTAATTTATGCGATGTGCCAACATGGGAACATCGAAAAGCGAAGTGTCATGCTTAATAGTAGTCTTGAATAAGTCAGCTTCAACAGTTCCAGAGTTCATACTCTTGTGTTCGCTAGTATGATTCTTCATAGGCTACGTTCATACTACGTCTACTACTTACTCCTCATACATACTACAGGGTAACCCGATCTTTTTGCTTGGAACCCCCCAAGCCGTCATCATTTCATCCTGATATTAGCGCCGAGGATGGGGTGGATAACCTCGAGTTGATCGATCGTGAGAGTTATTTCGTTCTTCTCTCCAGGGGGCGGAATTGCCCTCATTCGAAGGGTTGCCGACCAAGTCTTCGATGTGGTTCAATGATTGAAAATGGACATGAGGGACGAATTGAAGTGAATCGTGGCCGAGGCGGAGGACGCTCGAGATTTGTGGAGGGAAAAACTTAAGCGGTTATTGAGGCGGCTATCGAATGAGAGGGCGATCTGCGGCGATCCTAGAACCAATACAATTGAACGTGATTTCGCATGATGACTGACGGCGCCTTAGGCCTGTGAGATTGACAATGGCCAGAGTCCGGATGGTACTCAGGTCTTGCTGAAGTTGTAATCATGGTCAGTCCAGTAAGCAGTGGGCATGCGTGAGATCAGGTGTCTTGTGAAAGAGCGCGCTCTGCGACCAATCTTCAGCATGGTCGGTTAATTGATGCTCGGCATATCACAGCCCGAGGTCCATTTCCGAACGGCTGACCGATGCCAAAGAGCAGAGCGATCTTACACATCATCCGATGATGCTGAGCTTGGGAAGAAGTTGGCTTGTCGAAGCCAAGAAGAAAATCATATGTCAAGCGCTGAACGATCTCGAAGAACTAGAAATGCACAATCTGCACATTTCAAGTGTAATCCCTTCTCTCGCCACGGCTACTGGCAACCGCAAAACCTGTCCCAGGCCCCATTGACATATGAACCTGGGGAAAGGGCCAAATATGGGGGCTCCATCATGCTGGCCGAGATTAAGGCCATCAGTTGAACCACTCAGGTCCAAGAACCAGCCGTCTCCATCGCGATAACTGGCCATGAGAATTTGTGAGAGCGCGGGTCGCAAGCCAGAAAAATGAACCTCGGCTTTTGCTTCTGAGGGAATTGGACCGCGGATCCAGTGATCCACACTCAATTAGTCGCCATCGGTCCGGTCTTCATGTGCCAGCGAGAAAGACAAAAGCGAATGCCAGTCATCTGAATTTCTCTTTCTTCTCCTGTTCAATATTCTCTCATATCGTGCGTGCTGGAGTCCTCTCCTTGATAATCGTTCGACCTTATCACTGTACCAGAAAAGAATTTGCGGCGCACGGGAACCGGAACCGATCAGTCATCCGCGCAGACTACTTTCGTTACCCCAGACAGACTTATCGGCCGAGATGAGCACCCCCGGGGATTATGACGCTGTCCGCAGAGACATCGCCGCCCAGCTAAAAAAGCCCGATTATGACGACGGAAGTGCTGGCCCTGTGTTTGTCCGTTTAGCATGGTGAGACTCTCTCATTGCCCAAGTCACTTTTCCATTGAATTTGCCAACTAACCCCATACCAGGCACTCCGCGGGCACGTATGACGCCGAGTCCGACACGGGCGGCAGCAACGGGGCGGGCATGCGCTATGAAGCTGAAGGCGGGGACCCAGCCAACGCCGGCCTCCAGTTCGGCCGCGCATTCCTCGAGCCCGTCAAAGAAAAGCACCCCTGGATCACATACTCGGATCTGTGGACGCTAGCCGGCGTGGTTGCCATCAAGGAGATGGGCGGGCCCGAAGTCCCATGGCAGCCCGGCCGCACAGATCTCGTCGACGACTCCAAGGTGCCTCCACGCGGCCGCTTACCCGACGGTGCCCTGGGGGCTGATCACCTGCGCTTCATCTTCTATCGGATGGGCTTCAACGACCAGGAGATTGTCGCATTGGCGGGCGGACACAACCTGGGCCGATGTCACACCGACCGCAGCGGATTCGAGGGACCGTGGGTCAACAACCCGACAAGGTTTTCCAATCAGTTCTTTAATCTCTTGCTGAAACTGGAGTGGACGCCGAAGAAGCTGGGCAACGGCATGTCGCAGTTTGTCTTTGTGGATCCGGATGCGGAGGAGGGCGACGAGATGTTGATGATGCTGCCCACGGATATCGCGCTGAAGACGGACCCGAGGTTCCAGGAGTGGGTGGTGAAGTATGCGAAGGATAAGGAGTTGTTCTTCGATCACTTCGCAAAGGCGTTCGCGAAGTTGGTTGAGCTCGGCATCAAGAGAGATGAAAAGGGGTTGGTCATCAATGCGGATAACGTCAAAGGAGGCTATATTTCAGCACCGAAGAAGAGTGATACCCCCACGGGCCCGCCGAGACAGTCCAAGAAAGAAGCTGTCCGTGCAAGGCTATAGATTTGAGGCTGTTTTGTCCGGTCGGCATGTGTTATTTTTGTTGTACATGGAATCTAGATTAGATGGATATAGTTAGAGTTAGCCTTCCATGCCCTATATGTGAATTTAATAGATGCAATTGACTGATACCAACCATGATCAACATCTGACCTGGATAAACAAGCCCCATAGCAGTCTTTCGCAGAAGAATAATCTGAGGGAAGGCTAAGTTGAGGTTGGGGGGAAACGGGGGATTTACAACGAGGGTGAAATGCGGGGAAAGCAACAATGATCGGCTGGAGCTGACTTCCCCTTTTACTCTATTGGCTGACTGCCTTGACTCGGCACTGTCAAGGGCGACATTAATTTCAGTTGTAAATCCACGAATGAAGGATAAATGAAAACTGAGGTAAGTAGGTACGTTCAATTACTTGTTGACCGGAAATTTCAGGCAACTTATTCGGTTGGAAATAACATTCCACCTCAGTAAAGTATCATTTTCTGCTAACAGTTCTCTGCTAACATTCGATAGGAAAAGTATGGACATGAATTTGGCCATTACTGTAGCTGCTGTGCATTTCTAGATCAGAAAAGAATCCAATCGGCGTACATGCTCAAATCAGAAGGCAAAACCAGACAACCTATGAACTGTTCACATCCCAACGGTAGTATCACTCTTCAACGGTCTTCAAGTCATCGGTATCGCCACCTCTAAAGACATCCTGCATCACTCCATCAGTACTTTCCTGCTGATACCTCACATCATTTTCAGCAGAGGCTGAATAATCAGGCTCATCGGAAACCAAAGACCAATCAATCTGCAGAGCGGAATTGTTCAACAGCTCTTCAAAACCACCTTCGATCATTGCGAGATCCGCCTCAACAATTTGGGTGTATGACTCATATTCTGGTGCCTGGACTGATGGCAAAGAAGCGTCCATGGCCATGTGACCGCCACTGAAGACTGAGAAAACTTCCTCGCCGATGAAGTCGCCGTAGCCATATCCATATGGAGATTCCGAGTATTGCACCTCCTCCTGCCCTGCATGGCTCGATGGTGTGATCAGCTGGCTGTGAGCGGCATCAACCTTGGGGAGGGGAACGGGCATTTGTGCCATCAGCTGGTTATTTGGAGTATGAGCTTCAGGGCTGGAAGTAGTGGTCGGTGGTGTCATTAGCTGGTTGCGAAGGGCAGGAACTGCAAGGCTGGCAGTCATGGTTGCCTGTGTCATCAGCTGGTGTTCAGGGTTATCCAGTTCTGCAACCATGTCACCAAGGAATTCAGTGGGTCTTCTCAAGAGCTCGGGTTCTGGTCTCCAGATCAACTCATAGAACAGTAGTGGGACAGACTTATTCTCCCACCAAGCTGAGGGCACTCGATTGAAAGGCTTGGGCTGAGCGTTGGATTGGACCATGATATCCGATCTCAGACGGCTCTCATAAGCACGGATATTTCCACTATCGTGCTCACCAATTTCAGTATCAGTCCAGTAGACACGTAGGCGGCTGTCATTGCAGTAGATGCCTCCTATCCACCTGTAGGACGCAGTACATACAGTGCCTGTAAAGTCAATGTATTCGATGTTGATCTCACGCGTGTGCTCATGAAGGGAGGTTCTGAGATCGGGGGCAACCACTAAACACAAGGGAGTGCTCTGAAATACCGTATCCGTATCCACGGAGCCAGGCCTTTTACAGAGGACACAATCCTCGCTCCACCGCCTTCCAAACCAACGACCCAGGAGATCCTGTATGGTCACTTCATTTGTGCCGGCGCTCTCAGCGAGTGGCATGAATATGCGGTGTTTCACAGCAAGCCCCTCGTCAACGAAGGGAAATTGGAGATGGTCAGGCAAACAGGAACACGCGAAGTATCTCTTCGCAGACAAATAGTCGAACTGGGTGAAGGACTTCGTCAATGCCATCCACGCGTCTCGCACGTTCTTGAGGGTTGTATCAATGTTGATGTTGAGTTTCTCCAGTTCAGCTTTGAGGCGAGTTATCAGTCGAGCGCCTTCTTCGTGGGTGCAGGTGTCCCAGTCTTGGTTTATAGCTTCGCAAAAGGTGAGCTCCGCTTCGTCGAAAGTCTGTCTCTCGCTCTCATCACACTTGTCCTTTGATGAGTCCAACCTCAACAGCTGGGCGACCACAATCAGTGCATCAAGCATACTCGATTCGTCAGACGACACGGGATCTCGACCATGAGACAGCGGCTCCCCCATGGTGATGTCGTTGTTCGAGTTCGTACCCTGCAAGACGGCGTGCTCTGTAGCTTCGATCTTGAGACAAGGTTCGGTTGTCTGAGCTGGATCTACAGGTGTGTTCTGAGAAAGACCGAAAGACTGGGCCGACTTGGTCTTTTCGTCGGAAGGGTCGTTGTGCGAAATCATCATGCTTGCGGGTTGAGCGGCGAGTGGAATTACTGGAAGAGACGATGGAAGTGAGAGACTCGAATCAAGTATAGTGCTGTTCTCATTCTGAGGGTAAGGTTGCAAAGTAACATTGGTACTTATAGCGCCACCAGTCGAGGGCAAACACATCCGGTGAATGCACAAATCTGAAAGAAATGGAGACGTGTCCAGCGGTCTCTGAAAGTTCTGCTCAAGCTGCATAACCGGTCCACTTTTAAGACTGGGGTAGTACCGACTGATTGGGATGCATGGCCGGTTGATCTTCGTTGACAGCAAACGTGGGCCCGCGTCTCTCGTCACGTCGAATAATTCGTTCCAGGTCTGGGGCTGATGTTGAGGGGCTCGGTTGTAGATAAGCTTGAAAATCATAGCGCCCAGCTGGTCGCAGGTGGCTTCGCCTACTATCAGATCATGATCAAAGCCCCAGTCCAGGAACGGCAGCAACAGCTCGAGATCCTCCTTTCTGGCATGCCCACCCTTGGTGAGCCCTGTATATCGTTTTCCGCCGATGGTGAAGTCCTTGGGGGGGTCAGGGAGGGTCTCCACAGCTAGCTTTTCAAAACGGAGCTCTGGATCGGGATACTGAATCTCATGCCATTTCACCCCCGGGCGTGAGATGGCAGGGACAAAGCGATCTTTTCGGCTCTTGGCCGGCTTCCCCGCACCGGCTTGTAGCTGTCCTTTGACCATCTTGCAGGCTATAGTTCAGGAGTATGAGTGATGGCGCTAACTCTCGCTTAATCTCGCTTGGGGCGGGAACCTTACCGGATGAAGACTGGCGTGTCTGGAGATGCGGAGGAGAACTATGGACCGGATCAAGTAACACGAGATAGAAGCGTGGAGAAAGAAACAAAAACAAGAGACAGGAACAACTTCAGAGGAAAACTAAGGACTGAGAAAAGACTTTGAGTAACACATCATGTATCCACTGGAGGGTAGTGAAGGAACAGAAGGGGTGAGACTTCTCCCAAAACAAAATTAGTGAAGTGAATTAGCTCAGTGCCAGTCAATGCAGGAATTTTGCTTGACAATCCATGTCCTACCCACTAAAAATCTAAGTCACTCAGGCGCATACAATTCAACTGCCTCTAAACTCTTCTTTGTTTGTTGGAAGAATCATAGCATGTCTGGTCTGAATTCATTCATAACACTCACAGCAAGACGGTGCTCTCTGTGTCCAGCTAGAGATCTGACTAGGCACGTGTTACAGGGCTACATACAGATTATTAGGAGATGGACTGGAGCAGGGTGAGTCTTTGATTATCTTGACTATTTTGAGCCTCTTCTCAACCGATATCTATCAAGTAGGTCATATTGCCCTTTCGACTTCAGTGTTGATCTTTTGGAGTACGTAGTGTGATGTGGGTGGAGTTGCCATGACAGGATCCCCCATAAACACTAGAGTAGAAGATGCGGCCATACAGGCGCCCAATAAAGCCTAGTCCCCAGAGAACGGTCGATCGAGTATTGAGGGACAAGCTACAAGATACAAGCATGAGAGCAGCTGAGCCTCTTCAGTCCTCTACAAAGATGCAGCATGGCTATCAACAGTCCTTCTCTATTGCTGAGACGAAGGTAAACTGCCAGCCTGAGGCATCCGCAGAGGTCAGATCACGTGCCCGCGTCCACCCCAGCGCAGGGCAAGTGACAACATATCCCGAACCAGCCTAGCGCAGCCCGTAAGCGAGCCCTCAGAACGACCATGCCAGATACGGTTAGTCACCAGCTTACCCGATCCCACAACGGGCTTGCGAAAGTCCCAGAGGAAAGAGATTGAGAAGCACCGCCAACGCCCACGACTTCACCCTCCTTCTCCCATCCCTTTCGCCTGTCGACAATTCACCGCGGTCCCGCCCCAAATCGCCCATCATGTGTACGTGCCAATCTCTCAGTCTCTCCAGATCCCTCATGTCCGACCATTTTTTACTCCTTCTGGGATTCCTACCTGGTTTCTGTGTCCGGTCGATGGTCAAGGAAAGAAAATCGTTTTGGGTGGCTATTTTGCGATGACGGGAGGAAAATTCTTATCGCTGCGACGGCAACGCATCAAAAATTACAAGCATCAGCTCGGCATGGAGGTTTTCTTGATTCTCGACAGACCGACCGGATATGGAATACGGCGTGGGAATACTTTGGGGAATAAACTCTGCGCTGGACAGACGAGGGACTGGCTTTTTATGCGATGAATGTGAACGGAAATGCTGATGGTTCTCTCGACATATAGCGCTTGTGTCCGGCGAGAAGACCAACTTCCAGTACATTCTGCGTCTCCTCAACACCAATGTTGACGGTAAGCAGAAGATCATGTACGCCTTGACCCAGATCAAGGGTGTTGGTCGCCGTTACTCCAACTTGGTCTGCAAGAAGGCCGATGTTGACCTCACCAAGCGGTACGTTTTCATCCTCCAGTCCTCTATCACACCCATTCCACCGGCAGATGTCGGGGCTACGGAAGATCCAAAAGAAAGAAGAGGAGGAAGCCGCGCCACCAATGCAACATCTTGAGAAAATGGGAGGAATACACCTCGGAGACCGAAACCCGCGCCCGCACATCTGGCCTCTCCTCTGCAAACCACTTCAACCAAATATTCCCGGCAACAGTCAAGGTTAATTCTTATCTTCATACAGCGCCGGTGAGCTCACCACCGAAGAGCTCGAGCGTGTCGTCACCATCCTCCAGAGCCCCGAGCAGTACAAGATCCCCGCCTGGTTCCTGAACAGACAGCGCGACATCACCGACGGCAAGAACTCCCAGGTCGTCTCCAACAACCTCGACAGCAAGATCCGTGAGGACCTCGAGCGCCTCAAGAAGATCCGCTCCCACCGCGGTCTCCGTCACTACTGGGGTCTCCGTGTCCGTGGTCAGCACACCAAGACCACCGGTCGCCGTGGTCGCACCGTCGGTGTCAGCAAGAAGAAGAACTAAGCATTTTTTCCTTCCCTGGGAGCTGTGTGTTTATTTTCTTTCTTTTTCTTGCGCGGGTCTGGGCTACTTTGGATCATGGGATTAAAAGAGAGTCGGGGGGGCAACTGTGTCTGAGATGCTGGTGTGATAATGAAAATTCCCCCCTTTCGCTGGGAATCAGACAAGGGGTTCATCGCGGCTCCGAGTCTCCCGCGAAAATGAAAAGAAATCATACCATCATGAAATGAATTTTAAAAAAAAAAAAAAAAAACCAAACTTGGTCCTTTGTCTTCGTATTTCGTAGAACACGCTACCCCATCCTGTAATCAGGCTACTCCTCGCATCTCATACCACAAGCTATGGAAGTATCTCCTTCAATCCACGCCGCTACTATTCTAACAGGGGGTATGTATGTGTCCAATATGCCATGACGCTCTATTATCATCACATAGTAAACACCTAGGGCTGTCCCTGGTTCCATACCTCCTACCATCTTATCAGCTTCCATACACCAGTGAACCAACAGGTATACCATCATCTTGCTCGAAGCAACCAACCTCCCCTCCCCCTTCTCCCCCAAATTCCCACTCACCGCGTGCAAGGCAGACCCCAACGGTCGTGGCGGCCCTTCCCTCCCCCAAGCCAATCTTAGCTGTCTCCAGGTCCCTCGAATCGAAATCCCCCATCAAACCAGGGTCCTTGCACCGCACCAGGGCCTGGAAAGTAGATCTCCACGGCCCAGTACAATCGCCATCCCACTCGTCGACCGCTAGATATCTGTCTTACCTAAACGTGCCGAGTTCGGCGATTCTTAGATGTGGTTTGGAGACTACCCTGAAACCAAATCTTACAGACTACTTCTCGTGCAGGGCAATTTACAAGTGTGGTAAAAAATTCCTTATTGAGTAACAAAACCTGATCATTCGATCGATTCTAGCAAATGTGTTCGCAGATGACAACAAAAAAGTACAGCAATCATGTGGTCATAGATCCCGTGTGCAAGTTGACTTCGAATGCACCACAAGTAAGTCATAAGATGGCAAATTGAAGGCTGGTACTACATCGCCGGCAGCAAAATGCAAGTATGTAACTTATATCAAAGAGCAGCAGTAGCAGCAGCAGCAGGTCCGATCTAGAACCATTCACCGCCCAACCAGCGGTTGAAGAACTCCAGGCTGGACTCGGGCTGGTCCATGGGAACCATGTGGCCACCGCCGTAGAGGCGCATGAAGGTGAAGTTGCCGTGGGACTTGACCTGTCCCACCTTCTTGCCCTTGTGCTCGTTGTCGACGATCTTGAGATCTTCCAAGGGGAGAGCGGCGTACTCCTTCTGGCCGGGCCACTCGAGAGCCTCGGTCCAGGCCTTGTTGCCAAGCCAGTTGCAGATGAAGTCGGCGTCACCGGCATAAATCAAGACGGGGATCTGCTCGAGCAGACCCGGAACCAGACGGTGGTAGGGCTTCATCCAGTCACCGTGGAAGAGGAAGTTACGGTTGATGTCGAAGTTGCAGGAGTCATAGCCGCCAACCTCAGCACCGACAGCCTCGATGACTTCGGGCTTGTTCAAGTAGTCGCTGACGTACCCCAGACCCTTGTAGCAGAGGTTGGAGTCGTCCTCGCACTTGCCACGGACATCGTAGACATTCTGTCCGGTACGCTGGTAAGGTGCCAGGAGAGCGTTGTTGCAGTAAATCGAGGCAGGCACGCAGACCCAGGAGCTCTCAGAGCTGTAGCAGGACTCAATCATGGACAGACAGCGGGGCAGGGCGTTGTCCATGGACTGGCAGGAAGCTTTATCCAGAACAGCAGGGTAACCTCCGTCACCGCAAGCCATGGGCCGGTAGTACTCGTACTGGGTCAAGCCATCGGTGAGACCGTTGCCAATCAGCACAGACTTGAGGTTGATGTTGCGCTTCTTGTGAGAAAGGATCTCAGAGGCAAAGACAGGGATGTAGTGACCAGCATAAGACTCGCCAGCAATGTGGAAGTCTTGCTTGGCATACTCGGGGAACTGCTTGAAGAAGAGAGAAAGCAGAGCATAGACGTCCTTGCCAGCAGCAACAGTGTCACTAACAGCAGAGCCACTGTAGGAGTAACCAACGTTGACGGGCTGATCAAGGAAGATGACAGAGGCGTTGGAGTTCCAAGAGAAATCATTGTAGATGGGCTTGATGTTCTCATTAATGCTGCTGGGTCCAAGCTCCATAAAGAGACCGGTCAGAGACGAGCACCCAGGGCCTCCGTTCAACCACAAGACAACGGGATCGTTGGCGGGATCGTTGCGAGATTCGAAGAACCCTTCAAAGAGTTAGTGTTGAATCCCTTCGTTCCAGGCATGTTTTTCACTTACAGTAGAACAGGTGCTTATCATTCTCGTTATCATCAAGATAACCGGTATATTGCTTGACGTTCGGGTCAATGTTGAGGGAGCTAGGGTCGGTCTTCTTGACCCTGAGATCGTAGGCTTCCAAACGGCCATCGATCTCCCGCTCCTTCTCGCCGTTGGCGCCGGTGACCCAGACGTCCTGGACATCAGCACCACGAACAACGTGGTCCCAGTGAGAGTCGGGACGACGGTTGTGCTTCTTGGGCAGAGAGAAGAGAGGGTTCTGGTCCATGCTCTCGGGGAAGCTGCTGGCAACTTCCTCCCAGAGTCTACGAGCATCCTCGGAAAGAGTCTTCAGCTGCTCCTTGAAAGCGTGCAGGGGCTCGGAGGAGCTCTCGACGGTCGACTTGATGTTCGACTTGACATCTCCGAGAACCTGCTGGAAGGGAGAGGAGACGGCAGCAGTGGCCGCTCCGACCAGCAAAGAAGCTGGAAGGACTCTCATGATGATCTTGGTTTACGTATCAAAGAGCTTGGGTTGAGTCCTTGATGGATTGAGGAGAGAAGGATGGCAAGGACCTTGCGGTCTGGATGGTACCTGGGAGGCAAGGTGCTTATCAGCATGGGCTATCAGGGCAAGACGGGTGTGGCTGGGGAAAGGGAGATAAAGCTTACAGCTCAGGGCAGTTGGAAAAGGATGGAATTGTAGCCGATGGAACACCAGCTACTTGATCCTACCGAGAAGATCAAGAAGAGAGAAGAACAGGTGAGGATGAGAGAGAGAAGGGAAGAGGGAGAAGGAGAGGTCCGGCGTTGGCCTGCAGATGACGCCTTGATAGCTGGGGGAGGAGGCGGCCAATCAAACCGCGGTGCCTTCCGGACCAAGGCGAGTCACGCGCCGAGTCACATGTCATGACTAAGCAGACTTCACGGGACCAGCGTCATCGCCCGTTCCTCCAATCACAGCTCCGTCAGGCCACTGCCTGCCTGGATGCGGGCATCATTTTTTCAGACGAATCCCAGACATACGCCTCTTGATAAACAATCCCATCCACCAGATACCCATCTTCTGTGGTTTATCTCTTGATTATACCAGCGGAACGCACTTGGCTTCTCCGCGAAGGAAGACTCTTCCAAGATGCCGATCAACCAACCCTCAAATCAGATCAAATTCACCAATGTATCAGTCGTCCGATTAAAGAAGGGTAAGCGGACCAACTCCTCTACTAAATATACCATATACCCCAGCGCGAGCGTCTGGAAATGCAGCCAGGGCTATTTTCCAGATCGGCGATCACAAGCATGAACCAATTTACCAAAATCCCCTTCACCATCCCGCTAACACCTCACCTTCTCCAGGCAAAAAGCGCTTCGAACTCGCCTGCTACAAGAACAAACTCCTGGAATACCGCTCCGGCGCCGAGAAAGACCTCGACAACGTGCTACAAGTGCCCACCATCTTCCTGTCGGTGTCGAAAGCGCAGACGGCGCCGTCGGCCGAGCTGGCCAAGGCGTTCGGCGCCGACACGCCCGCCGATGAAATCCGGCAAGAGATCCTGCGCAAGGGCGAGGTGCAGGTCGGCGAGCGCGAGCGAAAGGAGATCATCGAGCGCGTTGAGAAGGAGATTCTGGATATCGTGTCGGGCCGGCTGGTGGACCCCACGACGAAGCGCGTCTACACGCCCGGCATGATCTCCAAGGCGTTGGATCAGTTGAGCTCGGCGAGCGGACAGCAGCAGACCCAGGGCCCGGCGCCCAGCGAGACGAACGGCGACGGCGACGAGAACCGCGGCGGCAGCGCCGCCCCCCGGAAACCCCTGTGGACGGGGGTCGCGGCGAATAAGTCGGCGAAGAGTCAGGCGCTCGATGCGATGAAGGCGCTGATCGCGTGGCAGCCCATCCCGGTGATGCGGGCCCGCATGCGCCTGCGGGTGACTTGTCCGGTGTCGCTGTTGAAGCAGAGTGTCAAGGTGGCTGGGGGTGCGGGCGGTGCGAACAAGGAGAGGGAGACGCCGCCCCCCAAGGGTGGTGCCAAGGGGAACAAGAAGGGTGGGAAGGGGTCGAAGAAGTCGGCCCGTCAGCAGGACTCCGAGGATGAGGCGGGTGGCTCGGACGCTGAGGCGGCGCCCGCCAAGGGTCCCAGCAATGTCAAGGACAAGATCCTCAGCTATATCGAGTCGGTGGAGGCGCAGGAGGTCGTGGGCGGTGACGAGTGGGAGGTCATCGGATTCGCAGAGCCTGGCGCTTTCAAGGGACTGAATGACTTCGTTGGCAATGAGACCCGTGGCCGAGGACGCGTGGAGGTTCTTGACATGGCCGTCACCCACGAGGACTAAACCCAAGCATCTTTGATAAGGGGGTATATGGACCGCATTTCACCTAGAGCCTGTATAGATGACATGACTGATGACCAGCAAAACACCGGATATGAAGTGTACGAGAACCATTCTGAGCATCCATCGGACATGTAGAGTCAGCAGTAGGCTCGTCGCACTGCATAGAAGTAGCCCGTCCCATGCGACACCGACCGTTTCGGTACTCGCTGCCCTTCAACCACCCACCACCATCCAAGTATATATCCTCCGTCTCACACAGCAGAGCACTAACAACCCCATTCAACCCTTCACAAACAATGACCTGTGAGATACTACCGATAAGCACAATCCGACAAAAAGAAGAAGAAAAGAAAAACAAAAACCACCCCACCCACCAACATTGCCACCGATATACGAAGTCCTCCTATCTTCAAAGCCACCCCCTTCCCTCCAATATACGCAACAACCTCAAGAAAAAAAAGCCAAGCCCCAGATGCAACGCATGCAGTAGTTCATCTCCCTCCGTCCCTTCCCTCCCCAACCCAGATATTCGCCCCCAAGAAACCTTACAGCTCAGACTGCAGTTAGTTCAGCCGATAACCCTGCCTCTCTCTTCTTGGTTTCGTCATCTAGAATCCCCGCCTTTCCGCCCCCCTCCCTTCCGCCGATGCCGATCAGATAAACAGGTACTCCTACATAGATAGACAGTAGTTGCGGTCTAGCCAGGTCGACCGCCGGGCAAAGCTACGCCACCAGCTGGGCTTGGCATTTGGCCATCGTTTTAGTTGACCCAGCTATTTACTACTAGGTATTTAGTGCTTGTTTCTCTTTTTTTTTTATTTTTTTATTTTTTTTTGGATTTTCTTTGCACGCCTTACCCATCCATACCCAAGAGCCTGAACCCCAAGTGGCCAGGAATTTGGGTTGCGGGTGGCAGTCAGTGGTGGGGGGGGGGGGGGGAAAGGAAAGAGGGGAAGGGAAGGAGGGGCGAGGCTACCTGTACCTATGTAGGGTTGAGGCTATCAATTCTAGGTTCTGGAAGCTAAGGTTACTTGAAACATAGTCTCACTTAAGTTAGTTCCCAAAAGGCTACTAAGGCTAGACTAAGTTAAGAGCTAAACTAAGCTAAATGTGTACCGGTATGGGTATGACTATGTGGACTATACGGATTGAAGTCAAGATGATGCGTGATGTGCCGAATGCCAAGAAGATGGAATGGAGATGTGCATGTGGAGTCCTGGATCTGGGGGAAAGGGGAAAGGGAAAAAGGGACTGGGACTGTGAAAGGGGAAGGGGGGCAAAGTGGGAAGCTCTATTGTTGACTACGTTCTCTAGTCATTCATAGTTTTGCTAAAGGTGGAGTCTACTAAGTATGATTGTCTCTCTCTATTACGATTTCGACTCATATCTTTGTGTAACTCATACATGGGTACGGTTCAAGTAGGCATAGGCATAGGCATAGGCATGGACAGGGCTTCCCTACATGGAAATGGTGGCGAGGTCTGCAGGCTAATAACTACCTACAGGCTACGATAAGCAAGGATTAAAATTCTTGATTTCTTCATTCATTGGTCTACTGCACTACCTGATGACAATGTTAGTGGTCTGCTGGGTAGATTAGGTAGAGTAAAAAAAGGCCATGTAGCTTGGGCTGCTAATCTTTCTTCCTCTGCTTCACGAAGGTTGCTAGTAGTAGGCAAAACCCCCAAGCGAGTGAAGTACGGTAAGCATTTATGCAACACCGCCAGCAGCAGCAGCAGCAGCACGACCAAGCCGGTCGGCAAGAGAAACTTGACTGCAAAGGGTATACGCTCAATTGCAAATGCACGAAAGCATATAGAATATGCATAAGAAGCCAGGCGCTTTTCAACATTCGTTCGTCTCATGCGTGGAAAGTCAAATGTCAGCCGGCAGTGACGCTGGGCCAGTCAAATGCAATAGCCGACATGCCCCTCACGTCGTGCGATGCATGGACTCTGGACCCGAGGTCTTGGCTGATGGAAGTGACCGGGCGGTGGCCGGAGGATCCGGATTTCGGGCTCTCTCAAGGGCCCTTGTTGTTATGTATGCGAAAGGGAGTTGGCTGGGATTAAAATAGAAGGGTTGCGTGTAGAAGAGGTCGTTGTCGGTAATAGAGGCTGTGCTCCGTCTAGGTGTAGCAGGTTGTAGTGGAAAAACAAATGGATGGATCGTCGGGATGGCGGGCGCTCATTGGGTGAATGGCTCACGTGACGAGAAGCGAAGATCTTGCCGGAAGTCGATGCGGTTATTAGGATAAATAGAAGTTCTAGTAGCAGATCTGCACGGCGTTCAACGCTCGTGTCAGATCCTCGGGGGCAAAGGGCATGCAAGCGCCCTTGGGTGACATTGGAGGCGGCGATATGGCCCGTACAACCGGAGAGGTGTACCGGATGGTTTCCTTCAGTAGGGCGATCGGGTCCTCCTGCTCGAGTTCCGGAAGGAGAGTCATCAGGGACTCGCTGTAGCTCTCTGGATCCACGGCCGTCGAAGAGGTCGAGCCGCTGCTGTCTCCCTGGCGGCCTTGAGCGTACTCATCATGGTCCACGGAAATCGAAGCTATTAAGATGGTCAGATCGCGGTCATCCTACAAATCGCTGAGGCCAAGAGAAATGGACGGAGTTGACCGCGAAGAAAGTGAAGAGTTCCACATACCAGTCGTCACTACCTCCGGGGCCGTCGTTGGGATCTGATCCGGGGCCAGGTCTTCCTCGTAACATTGAGGTCTCAGGTAGTCCGGCAATGATGTACAAGGGGACAGCGATAAATCTAAAGACCGGCGTCGCTCTTCTTGCGTCCCTTGGAAAGACCATGCTGCGAGGCGCCGTTGGTGTTCGCGATCGAAGGGACCCTTGAATTTGGAGCGAGGAATCTCATGGCGCTTGTAATACTCGATCTTAATCCCGTGCCCTTTGGATTTGGATGAAGAGGAGCTGCTGCTCCGACGGAACACTCGTCGAACCTTCTCACGGAAATTCATTGTGACCGGAAGGAGAAGTAAGTAGTCGAGGTATGGAGGAAAGATATCGAGGTTGTGCAGGTGTGGAGATTAAGCGTTGACTCTGTTTAACTCCGCACCTCAAAGTAGTAACGGGCCTTTCCCAGTCGGGGATTGGACGCGAGGGAGAGTGTGCAAGCACAGACAACAATTGGAGAGATAAGCAAAGCCCGATCTCATCGTATGGCTAGAGTGGAGAGGGGAAGAGAGGGGAGACGAGAGGAGATGAGAGGAGATGGTTTGGAAATCAATAAAAGGGAAGAGAGGAGAGGAGAGGAGAGGAGAGGAGAGGAAGAGAGGGCGAAGTAAGAGCAAGAAGTAGCAAGAGAGGGAGGGAGGAGGGAGGGCTAAGGCTATGTGAACCGCAATGCGGGTATCTTAAGCAAGCAGCAGCAGTCAGTGTGAGAGACAAATCGACGACTAACTCAGAGGAGTAATCGAAATCGGGTGGACTCCATACCTATGATTCAATTCGAGGGGGGAAATTATTCCTAGTTGGCCACGAATAAGTATCGCTGATTGGCACGAGGCGATTCAAGACACTAAGTCACTTCTGCCGTTTAGCCCCATTCCGCTAAGCGCACGGCGATAACAGTTTGGGTGGGTGTGAAAGAGAAAGTGGGATAAGAACGATATGGAGAATTGGAGATTGGAGAGAAGCGAGATCAGGAACCCATTCCACCACCATGTAGAGTAAATGGTAGTGAAAGGGTCGAGATTCTTGATAATATTTGGGAATCGAGGGCATGAAGTGAACAACAAAATATAACAGATAAAAGAAAGAAAAAATAGGGGGAAGAACCTACCAATTCACACAACTCCCCTAAATTAATTCACTCATTCAACTGTTGTCTCCTATCAATTTCGCTCGCTTGACTTGCAACAAGGTGCTGGTGCTGGTGCTGGTGCTGGCTGTTGCAGCACTGGCCAGCCCTGACTCCACGGTTTTGGACCAGTCTGGTAAGCCGCGATTAGTTTACCACCCTTTGCGCTCAACCACCTTGCCCCGGGCACATCTGATTGTGCGGATGGGTAAGTTGAGATCCACCTGAGTGAGAAATGCGTGAATTAACACCGGCGACTAGCGCAATGTATGTCCGAGGAGGTGGGTTGAGAAGTGGTGGTGCTGCTTCTAGTACAGTACAGCAATGCAGTGAGTGATATGTCACTAATCACTATGCTACTCTGTAGATGGATGGGATGAAGGGCTTCTGGATGGATCTACTCCCATAATAATACATATGTAGTATTAGTATTTATTCTTTCTCCGCCGAGACCCCATTATTTCATCATGCATCGCCCCTCTGGATCTCCAAGAGTCCATCTGACCAGGATTATTTTTCTGCTCCTGCTGCTGCATCGAACGGGTTGAATCATTCCGGGGATTGCAGCATGGGCGTCACGGTGCCGAAGTCCGGTTTTTCCCACATCCTTCCAGTTTCCCCCTCAGGGCTGACTAACTATCCTTCTTCCCCCAATCACCGCGAGTCAGAGTGAGTTTGACTGACGGTCGGGGTTGCATTCGCTTGGACACCGCGAGTCTCGAGGTACGACGGTCCGGCAACAACGACCATGGTAGCGTTGCCTTTACTACTGGTTCTACGCCGACCTGGAACGATCCCGAGTCAATTCCGGTGCTGGGCTGTCCTTTGATAGACCCCAGTCGGGGCACGAGCTCTCCCATACCATTGACGGGCAAAGCATGCACCTACAGGTGGCCCATTCTGGTGAACGCCGGGTGGGTGACAGTGACAGTGACACTGTCCTGTACAGTACAGTGTGAACCGCACCCACCGGACAGGCCGAAAGTGAACCAAGCTGTATCCCTGGCATGGAAGTAAATGTGGCAAAATGGCAAACAATCCTACCCCATCCTTCTCCTCGTTCTCGTTCTCGTTCTGGTCCTCCACCTCATAAGTCCATATGGCCTAGGCTAGGCTGGGCCAGGACAGCGAGACGGAGGAGACAGACGCAAGGGTTTGTGTCTCTGTCGTGGCCGGTGCTGCACCGAACCTTTCCAGAAGGATGGCCAAGATGTTCCGATCGACGTGCCACCACCACCTATCTCATCCCTGCCAGGGATCCTGGTTCTTTTGGCAGGCTCTGAGCGGCCGACTAGTGTCCGGGGGTATAACAGGTGGTAAACCGACATCATCATCATCATTCTCCATCAACCGTTTCCTTTGTTGGTTGCGTGGCGGTTGGGACGGATTTTCTGAAGCGGGCAGACGACGGATTCAGACGAAACGTCAGTTGCCGGAAGGGGTCGGACGGTGGCACTGAGATAGATAACCCGTACCAAACCTCCTCGCCGTTCCTTCCGTGAGAGACTCTATCATAGATTTTGAAAGCGATAACAATATGTAATGGGAATCGCACATAGAGAGGGCCTAACCGGATTCAGTTGCGGTGACGAGAGATAATACGCGAATCAACGGACTGGGATGGCCGAAAAGCGCCGACTGCCCCGCTGGATGTCCCGAGGAGTTGTCTCCACACGGCACGGTACTTCCGATTGTTTTTTAGTATTGGTTTGTCTTACAAGCTTTCATGGTCTAAAACAACAGCCAGGCCGGCTGGCCCAATGGTAAGGCGCTTGACTACGAATCAAGAGATTGCAGGTTCGAGCCCTGCGTCGGTCAGTGTTTTTGATCCTCTGGCAGTTCATCAGGGTCTCTGTCTGTGTTTACTCCGCCAAGAAACAGCTTTTCTTTTTCTAGATCTAACCAACTCAGCAGCATGTTGTTCCCTGTAAGGGCGGCGTCCCGCGTAGGGTTGGGCAGGAAAAGAGGCTGACTGGCCGGGCAATGTTCCGATGATGTCATCACCACCAACCGCCCATGGGGTAACGGGGTTAACCTTTCAGCCTTCTAGAAGCCGCATTTTCTTTCCAGCATTATTTCTCTCGGGTACGAATACATAGGGTTCAATGACATGGCATTCAACGAGATGCACTTTCCCACTGATAATAGCATGGAGTGAACCAGGGACTCCCGAGAACAGCCTGAAACTGTTTGCGGGCTGATCCTACCCTCATCCGTCAGGTTGCTGGCCGAATGTGCTGGAGCGGTATGTGGCCATCCTCGTGGTGAGCATAAATCCGTTCGAACATGGCACTGACTGCGACACGTTTGGGATTCCCATTGTTCCCCCAGCTCAGACACTCCCCCGTTATCTCTAGCCCCAGTCCATCGAGATCCTGAAACCGGCGACTTTCCGGGGACAAATTGGTACTCTGAACCCGGCTACACTTCGCATGATGTAATCGATCCCGCGCGGACTGGTGAAGGGCAGCGTAGGCCGAGAGAGATCGTTCTCGCCCTGCTCTTGGCCCTATGGTCTATGACACGTATATCTGCTCGTAGACATGAGTATGAACGAGGTTGAGGAGCTTTCTCTTCCGGTTATTTCCGGTGCTCTCCCTTCTCCAGATTTCAACCTCACTCTACTGTACAGTACTGATGCTTGCTGATGCTTGTGAATACCTTGGTACAGTAGTGTACATGTATTACACTTGCAGGAGTGCTTGGCATACCTTAGCTTCTGTACCCTGCTATAGTGTCGTGATCCCTTGCCTGGTTGGGACAGAGCAACCGGAACAACCGCTGTTCCGGGCGATCGGCTGAAGACGGTTGGCAGCCTGGCCTCTCTTCTCGCTGCAGGTACGGATTAATGTCGCCGGAATCAGGGGAAGAACGGGGGGTTTTGCGCCTCAATCATAGAATCTATCAGTCGCTACGCTTTTGAAGAATTGAATCTTGCGCTAGCATTCTCTCAGAATGAGAGAGCTCGAGGGGTCAAACCTAATCCCAATGCGGAAACAACAATAGATGCCCCAGCTTTGCTTCACTGCTCCCCCCAGTAAATGATAGCTCCTGGTCGATCGCATGGATTCTAATCATGGCTGAGAGCAGAAGCAGATTTCCCTATAGCTTCCCGAATCATGCTTCTCGTTACAGCTCAGCTACTCACCTAGACCAATTGCTCTCGTAGACGTCGCAATCGTAACCAGCTTAAGATTTGGATCCGCAATTCCTTCCTGTCGCATGGTGTACAGGTTAACCAACGGAGTAATTTTCTTGTCTTCACCCTCCTCCCTTCTCCCTTCCCTCTAGATTTTTTGATGCACACACCTCTGTCTACACCAAATTGCACCATTCATCGAGGCGCCTGGTCTGAGCTTCTCGATTCTAGTCATTACTGGTTACAGTCAATGATTGTTGAGAATACTAACCTTGAACTACTATAGCCCTGCCCTGCCCTGCACTTCCCGGGGCCACAACTCCCCCACGGATTAACGTTCCCCGATTTGATTAGACATTCGGAAAGGACCAACATACCTGCTGCCCGCCCCTAACTTCTTCCACTTTGCCAGTCTGCGCGACTTCTTCTTAATCTCCCCCAGCGTGGACAGCACGACCTTCCAGATCCTGTGTCATCCACCTTCAATCCCATCCCCACCCTCCCCCGAACAAAAATCGTGAGTTCTCAACTGCTGCTCCCTACCTAGTAACAAGCATTGTCCATCTCCCTCTGAAGAGCCAGTCTCTGACCGCTTGCCCACGGACCACCACCCACAGGTTTGCTTTGCGCACAATGGCGAAGAAAGGAGGAAAGAGCAAGAACAAGAGCAAGTCCAAGGGCGGCGCTGCCGCCGCGAAGAAGGTTGCCGACACTCCGGCCGCGGTGTAAGTGATGCATCCTGTCAACCGCACAAATTCTCTTTTGCGCGCCGCGCTAACGCGATAATTTTCTTGTTCTCAGTGTACCCGAGCAGGAGGTCGAGGAAACCGTCACAAAGAGCGATGCTGAGCCCGAAACCGTGGTCACCGATGCTGGCGCAGCTGTGACGGCCGATGCTACCACCGCTCTTCCCGACACCGTCGCTCAAGGCATCACCACTGCCCCGCCTGCTGACCTCGCCCAGGAGGCATCCACCGGGGACGACGCCTCTCTTCCTAAGGTTGACGAGCCTGCCACCGATGTTGTCGCAGAGGAGGAACCTGTTACGGTAGCTGGATTGAGTAAGCCATTGATTGCTGCTTCTTACCTGTGTCTCTCTTTCTCTCTTGGCGGATTGATCGCTGACTTTTATCTCCCTCGCTGTCGCAGCCACTACTACCTTGCCCGAGCGCCCCAAAGATACTGCTGTGGAACCGGAGAGCCATGAACATCAAGCGAAGAGACCCTATGAGAGTAGTCTGTTCCACAAGGAGGAAGACCACAAGCCGCCCAAGATTCCCAAGGTCGAGGATGACTTGGATGCTACCACCTCCGCTAAGGCTGTTGAGCCCATCGGCCAGGATACCGTTGGCGCGGCTGCCATTCCTGCTGGCGAGACCATTGTTCAGCCCCAGATGGTACCGGGTCTGGGCACTGACCCCTCGGACAACGTTGATCAGTTGGAGGCCCCAGAGCTGAGCAAGGACACGGCCGCTCCTGTCGAGGCTGCCGCTACTATCCCCGACGCCGCCAAACCCGCAACTGCGGACGCCGTGGTTGACAATGCCGCCTCTGAGACTGTTGCTCCTGTCTCCGCAGCCCCTGTCACTGATGCCGCTGCCCAGCCCGAAATTATTGGCGCTAGCGAAGCCCTTGCTACCGAGAAGCTCGACGCCCCTGCTGATGTCGCCCCTACTGATGTCGCCCCTACTGATGTCGCCCCTACTGATGTCGCCCAGATTGATGCGAAGCCCGAGCCTCTGGATGAGGCTGCTGGGGAGACATCGAAGGAGGCAGCAGCTCCGATTGAGCCCTCGCCTACCGCAGCAGCTGCCGAGCCGGCTATTGTTGTCCCTTCCAGCATTACGGACACGGATACGAAAGCCACTGATGCGGCTGTAAAGTCTGCAGCCGAGTCTGCTCCAGCCATCGAGGCCCAGGAGCCTCTCCAGGCTGCGGAAGAGAAAGCGGACACAGCTAATGCTAAGGTCCCAGCTGCTGCCGAGGCTAGCGCTCCGGAAGAGAGTGCTGCTGCATCGAAGGTAGAGGAACCTCGGCCCCAAACCACCGAATCTCAGCCGGCTTCCGCTGCCAAGGATGCGCAGAAGACCGACGAGGTTCCTTCATCAGAGATCAAGTCCGAGCCCCGGGAGACCCCAGCTGTACAAGACACGCAAACTGCGGGAGCCACGGAGGGAACTAACGAGGGAACCACGGGCGCTCAAGAGCCCGACAGCAAATCGGCGGCCGACCAGGGCAAGGATACGGCCAAGCTGGCCGCCAACCGGGCTCAAGAGTCTGCCAAGTCCGAGGCTGCAAATGGCAATGCCGAAAAACGCAAGACCGGTCTCTGGTCATGGCTCAAGCGCAAGGTCAAGGGCGACAAGAACTAGATCCTGTGAGCGATGTATGACCCAAATGCCAAGTGGCTGTTGGGGCGGTCGGGAATGATTTCCGAGCCCCTCTCCCTTTTTATACTCTGATACCCAAACATGGACGGACGGACAGTACTTAATCATTCTGGAACACAGTCGGAAAAAATAAAAAATCAACAAGGCACAAATGACGATATAGAAAAGAAGAAACGAAAGGGAACTGGGAAATCGCCGTCTGATACCCAGAGTGGGTGGCCGGACCGCGATTGTACTCGAATATGACTTGAGCGGCAGGAACTGTTGGGAGTCAACGCCATGGATGACTGTAATGCACTGGGCTGCATTTGTTTACTTCCTGTGATGTCTCTCTTGGTGGATTCCATGTCTCCCCTGTCCCCTTTGGGTCGGATTTGAGAATGGCACGATCGATACGGTACTTTTTGTTAATGGTAATGGGGCTGGGGGTGAAGAGAATGAGATATCTATTGTATACGTGTAATTTTCTTCTGGATTTGGGAATGCGTAGAGGGGAGGAGTGTTTTGTGAGTCTCATCAGACTGCTCCAAGTCGAGTACCAAACAATAGCAATTTGTCCTCTTGTGGGAGCTCCAAGTCTGGTCAGCATGGGGAATATTAGTTTAAGGTGGGGAGAAAGAGAGGAGGACAGGAAGGGAAAGGCAGAGAGGGGGAGGAGCCGGAGATGATTTCACCGCCATTTCTTCCCCCGTCGTTACTTTCTCTAGTCTATCCTACGGGGTATCAACGCTCGACTATTTCTTCACTATCATCAATACTATTGCTCTATAATTGTCAGGGCCCCTCTTTGTTGCGAACTAGCAGGCTAGCGGCGTCCATCACCCGTTGCGAGAGAGATTCTATTTATTCCTTTGCCCTTCTGGATGGGGCCCCTGATGGAGACCTGGTACCGAAGTTCCCCATCGGCGACAAGCACACCAGCATCACTAGAGCAATGAAGATTAATCTTCCTGCAAGTGAATACACAACATACTCGGACATATAACATATACATCACAAACTTTGGGGCACTTGTCAATCGCTTGATCCTGATTTTGACCACATGGATGTTTATCTCGGACCAAATGACATCGACCTGACATAAGGTCAAGCCAACAAGCTGGAGCAAAGATGATATCACCGCTGGCTATGCCTCTCCACCCGCCCCACGAGACAACCACCAATCTTTCTTCCCAACATCGTGGCTGAGACCATATCCACTCGTTTTCCCCTTCCACCCGATCCAGGTCAAGCTTTCCTCAAGCTTTTAGCGCTGGATTGTACCTCGTCCTGATCCATTATTCGCTCAATTGCCAATCCAGAGGGAGAGATGAGGGGAAAAACACGAAGAGGGGCAGCCCCTCTACGTACTCAGTACCACAAGTACGAGTGATTAGTCTGCCGAGGTGTGCTGCCGTCCCGGGATCGCCTGGAATTACGACCATCTAGGGGACCCCCCGAGAACTTGCGATCAGTGAATAATGGACGATTGCGAGAGATTGTCATCCCTGACTGGCTGTTTTTGCCCTTCTGGGGCTGAGACCAACAGCCACTTGTGGTCTTTCCTCTCCACTCGTGTTGTCTGAGGCTTGAGCTGACGGGCTGATGCCGCCCACTTCCCTTCCCCTCTCCGACGAAACGAGCAGGGTAGAACCTCCTGGCGGCGCGTCAACCCATTCCCTTCTCTTCATTGACTAATTTCTGGTGTGCGCTACTTAAAGTCCCTGGTCTGCTGCTGCCTGGGCTGTCCTTTTTTTTTTTTTTCTTTCTTTTCCTCCTACATCCCTCCCTGTATCCTTCATTTCCTGCATCCCACTACGTCATCATGGTTCATCTCGCCCAAATCAAGCGCGATAGCGATATCGAGCAGTCCATCAAGCGGGTCAACTCGATCAAGCTCGATAGCGCTGAGGAGGATGACTTCTCTACCAGTGTCTATGGTTCTCGCTTCGCGACGGAGCAGCTGCCTCAGCATGAGATGCCGGAGCGCGAGATGCCCAGGGAGGTCGCCTACCGCATGATCAAGGATGAGCTGAGCTTGGATGGTAACCCCATGCTCAAGTGAGTGGTCTCTAGTGCTTCGTTTGTGGGTTGATGGATGGCTAATGACTCCTTCTCCCCTGGCAGCTTGGCGAGTTTTGTGACCACCTACATGGTAATTTCGTCTTGACCATACTCTCTGGGACGTGACTGACAGTCATAATAGGAAGACGAAGCCGAAAAGCTCATGGCCGAATCCTTCAGCAAGAACTTCATTGATTACGAAGAATACCCTCAGTCCGCAGAGATCCAGAACCGCTGTGTGAACATGATTGCCCGTTTGTTCAATGCCCCTACTGACAGTGATGATGAACACCCGATGGGTACCTCGACCATTGGTTCTTCCGAGGCTATCATGCTAGGTACCCTAGCCATGAAGCGCCGGTGGCAGAACAAGCGCAAGGCCGAGGGTAAAGATTACTCGCGCCCCAACATTGTTATGAACAGCGCCGTCCAGGTCTGCTGGGAGAAGGCTGCTCGCTACTTTGACGTCGAGGAACGGTACGTCTACTGCACGCAGGATCGCTATGTGATTGATCCGAAGGAGGCGGTTGACTTGGTGGACGAGAACACCATTGGTATCTGTGCCATTCTGGGCACTACCTACACCGGCGAGTACGAAGATGTGAAGGCCATCAACGACCTGCTGGTGGAGCGTGGCATTGACTGCCCTATCCACGTGGACGCGGCCAGCGGTGGTTTCGTGGCGCCCTTCATCCACCCCACTCTCAAGTGGGATTTCCGCCTGGAGAAGGTCGTGTCGATCAACGTGTCCGGCCACAAGTACGGCTTGGTGTACCCTGGTGTTGGATGGGTGGTCTGGCGCTCGCCCGAGTACCTGCCTAAGGAGCTGATCTTCAACATCAACTATCTTGGTGCGGAGCAGGCCAGCTTCACGCTCAACTTCTCCAAGGGAGCGTCGCAGGTGATCGGACAGTACTACCAGATGATCCGACTGGGTAAGCGGGGCTACCGGTCGATCATGGTGAACATCACCAAGATTGCCGACTACCTGGCCAGCGAGTTGGAGAAGTTGGGCTTTATCATCATGAGCCAGCGCGGCGGCAACGGCCTGCCGCTGGTGGCTTTCCGTCTGCGGCCGGACCGCGACGAGGTGTTCGACGAGTTTGCGGTGGCGCACCAGTTGCGTGAGCGTGGCTGGATTGTTCCGGCGTATACCATGGCCCCCAACAGCAACTCCTTGAAGCTGATGCGGGTGGTGGTGCGCGAGGATTTCAGCATGAACCGCTGTGACGCGCTGTTGGCGGATATCAAGCTGGCTATGAGCACCTTGAGCGAGATGGACAAGACCATGTTGGAGCGCTACACTAAGTAAGTGGATTGATTAAAACCCTGCATAGCTGGCTGTAAGCTAATGATATTCTAGACACGTGCGCCAACATGCCACTCACTCGCACAAGGCCAAGCACACCCACCAACACTACAAGAACGAAACCCACTCGTTGCAGGGCAAGACGGGTAAGACTCACGGTGTGTGCTAGATGCTGCACATCGCATACATTCTGTAAATACTGGTTTGATAATTGTTTGAATAATGGAACTGGCATATGAAGACAATTCATCCTTTGGGGCTGACACAGTAGTTAACTTATAAGTGACTATACATACATACATGGGGCTCTTAGTATCAGCCACTAAATCTGGGGGCGAGGCAGTGTTGAGAGACAAGCGTAAGCAGCAGCAGAGCCGAGGCTGGGTATTTAATTCGGGGGGTTTCTGGTTTCTGGTTTCTGGCAGTCACTGAACACATCCCTGACTTGGCTTGCCAATTGAGAGTCTCTCTTTGCGCCTCAGCTCGTGTCACAGGCGTCAATGAGGAAGAATTGGTTGGAATTGGTTGGTTGTACCGTGTTTATTGCTGCTGCTGTTGCTCTTGCTTGCCAGTTGATGAGCTTCTGCTGCCGCTTTTCCTCCCCCTCTTTGCTTCTCACTCTTCTCTTTCATACACCAACTTAGCATCTTCTGCTTCTTCTTCTTCTTCATTCATCCTGCTGCCCTCTGCCTCTCCTCCATTTCCCTCCCTTTTCCATCTCCATGCCCCTCTTTCGCCGCAAAGCCAAATTGCCTGCCGCTGTCGCGTCTGCATTCCGATCGGTTGAGCATCTTCCCCCTCGCGTCGAGCACCAGCACCAGCAACACCCCGACGATCGGCCCCGTCGCTCGTCCTCGTCTTCCTCCACCGCCCGCGATCCTTCTTTGCCTCAGCCTCAGCCTCATCATCCCCACGCCTACTCACACCCTCATTTTCAGTCTCAGTCCCACTCATCTTCTCCAAAACCTCCTCCCTACTCTGCTACTGCTGCTGCCCCTCTCCGACGCAGTAAGAGTCACCGCAGCCCCCGCGAGAACACCCATCCGGTATGAACGAACACTACTACTCCACCTACTCTTATCGGGTCTTCCTCTGCTTTGCCTATCTACACACAAGATATTATTTTGCTGACGGACAGACCTCAGTCGTGGCCCCTCCCCGACCAGTCTCACGAGCAGGTACTTCAGGAACCACGCAAGTCTCGCCGCAGCCTCTTCTCCTTGCATTCTTCTGCCACCACAAGCGACTCAGTGCAGCGGAATCGGTCGGTCAAGAAGTTCTCCGCCGCCGGTCGCCGGAATAAGCAACAGCGACCGTTGTCTATCGACACCAGCTCCGACTGCCGTCCCGCTACAGCCTGGACACCTGAGCATGATCTAGACGGCGCCTATTCCCCACCGTCGTCGCAAGAACATATACACCCGCACGCCCAGTCGCAGCCGCAACTGCAATCGTGGCCGCAGCCACAATCGCAGGTCGGACAACTTCCGGTTCAACCACGGTTGGAGCAGCCCCCGCAGCCGCTGTCACAAGATCTATCGTCACGACCCCCATCCCAGGAACATCTACCGCCTCAGCTACGATCGGGAGTTCACGCCACTCGCTGGGATTCACAACCACCAACACAGCGCCAGCCGCAGCCGCAGCCGCAGCCGCAGGCCCAATCCCAGCCTCGTCCACATCCTTCGTTACGAGCAGGCCCTCCTCCCGCCTCGTTCCACATGCCGCAGAACACCGTGCCGACACTGGAAACCCGACCGCCCCGCTCCCCGCACTCTACCATTCAACGATCCAATACCGATTCGGGCCTGCTCGACCACCTCGCCCGATCGTCTCCTATTGATCCACCCCGTATACACCACGGTGAATTGGCCCCGACGCAGCCTCAACTAGACCCAACGGTGGGAGCTCGCCCGCCGTCCAGACAGTCTGTCGGACCCCCGTCTCCGTTGCGTCAACAACTGCCTCCCACACAGCCCGACTCCCCCGGCGGTATGACGGATCGTCCTTCAGGCGTGCTGCAGGCCAGCAGCAACAGCAACCAACCTGCCTCTGGCGCCAGCCACACCTTGCACGCGTCGAACAACCAGTCAGATACCGGATATCGGACCAGCGCCGCCCAACCCAGTGCCGACGCAGGACGCAGCACTCCAAGCGTGCGGGAGACCCGCGACGCGCGGCGAGAAGCTCGCGATGAGCCAAGTGACATTGACGTGCGCGCTTTAGTGCAGAAACACGACGAACTGCGTACGCTCCTTCATCATTCCCCTTCCCACCGTTCCACGATCTAACATCCCGTTCCAACAGAGGCCAAATACTCCAAAGTCAAACGGTACTACTTCGAGAAGGAAGCCCAAGTGCAGCACCTGCAGAACACGGTGGCGCACCAACGCATGGCGGTCTCGCGCACCGTGCTGGACGACAACGAGTACGCCAGCCGCTTCTCCCGGCTGGACGGGGCAATCAAGGACCTGGCGTTCTCCATCCGCAAGGACTGGGCGCGCCTGCCCCCGTGGCTGACCGGTTACGTCAGCGACGACGCGCACACCACCGGCACGAAGGAGATGACGGCGATCGGCCGCGCCGTGATGAGCCGGTGGCTGGTCGAGGAGGTCTTCGAGCGCTACTTCCACCCGGGCCTCGAGCCGGTCATCTCGCGGGCCCTCAAGGACATCGAGATGACCCTCCGCCGCCAGCAGGTCCAGGCGACCGCGACGACGGACGAGGACCGCGAGAACGCCGTCGCGCGCATCAGCAACTGGCGCCGCACCACCCTCGACGGCCTCCCCGAGCTGCAGGCCGGCGGCGCCCAGGCCGCCGACTTCCGGGCGCAGCTCATCGACCGCCTCGTCGGGAGTTTAGTCGCGACCCTGACGGCATACATGCGCCTCGAGACGGGCCCGACCGGCTCGACCACGCCAACCGCTCCCCCCGGCTTGGACGCCGGCGCCCGCATGATCGTCGAAAACGCGATCGGCATCGCCGAGAAGATCCCCCTCGAGTCCCGGGACATCGTCGTCGAATACATCCTCCCTGGAACTGCCCTCAACGAAGGCACCATGCGCGTGGAATCGGGCATTCCACCTTTACCACAGCAGCAGCGATCAACGGGCACCTCGTTGGAGATCGATCATGCCGCGGTAGCAGCAGCATCGGAAGGAGCAACGACCATCCACAATGACATCGACATGGACAACGCCAGCGTATTAGGCGCAGCCGGGATCGCCCCATCCAATACGAATACTGGCGCTGGTGCACTAGCTCCCCTCACCGGCCCGACCGACCTCTCCGCCGCTCCATCTGCCTCAAGAGGCGGTAGTAGTGGTGGCGTAGGCGGCGAGCGAGAATCCCGCAAACGGTCGATGTTCAGTTCGTTGATGGGTCGACGGACGGGTCCTGCTGCTGGGGGTGGTGCTGCTGCTGCTGCTGCTGCCCCAGGTAATGCTGGTGGTGCGGCAGGCCAGGGCACGGCAACCGGAACAGCACCCCCCGGGGTGAATCTCCCGACGGGCCCTGGTTCCGTCTCCAACGTGACCATCCCGGGCACGATCGCTTCTGCTTCTGCTTCTGCGCCGTCTGCGGGCAGCGCGGCAACCGAGGACCGCGAGCGACTGGCGCGGATCCGGTTCTCCTCGTTCGTGCTGGCGGAGGTGCGTGGGCGGGGCCCGCAGAATGTGCTGGTCAAGGCGCCTGTATATATTGAGTAAATAAGAACGAAAAGAATTGCGGGTCTCCTCTCTCGACGACACCTACATCCCTGTCAGCGGAAGGAGGTTGCGGGCTGCGGAAATTCAAGAAGAGAGGGTATGAGTCTACGGTATGTTATCGTGTAGATTGTACAGGTGAATGTCAATGTCAATGTCAATGTCCCATCTCAATGAGACTTCGATGAATGGGAATGGAAAAGGAAGTAGCAATTAGACAAGTTATCTATGATCTTTTGACTTCTAAAGTTCATATATATACGGTAGAGGCAAGGAAAGGACCCTTGACGCCCTCTGAAGATGGTCATGATGCTCAGCATTGATGGTTTTGTCGTGATGTGTCCTGCACAATGGTTGAGAGAGGATCCGGTCATATCGAATGACCGTCCCGTCTTCTTTGGGGTCTTCTCAATCACCCGGAAGGGGCGAGAGACTCCTTCCAGATGGCGTACCCCACCATCTCCAGAAGATACCGCTCGCGGTAGGCGAAGCACCTGGTCACGTTCCCGACGAGAAAGGCCTTCATTTTGCGGACGAGGAGGGTCTGATCCTTGCAGCGGGTGAGAAGGTCATCCGGGTGGAGGGTCACTTCAGTAGCTACTACTGGGGCAGCTTTCTCCGCTCCTCCTGAGCCTGTGGACGTGAATAGAGGGGAGACAGCATTGGGGCTTGTATCTGTCCCCAGCCCAAGGATGGTGTCTAGTTCTTCCTCTGTAATTTTGGTCGTGGGTGATTGACGTCTGCGGAAGCGGAGAATATCCCACACCCTTCTGAACAACGAAGGGCCTTGGCTCTGGCTTTCAATGAGCCAGACGCAGAAGCTCTCCCAGAGGTTGTGGTGGGTGATGAAGGCGAGAAGGGTGGTTGGGGTGAGGGTTGTGATGGGGAGCTGGAGAGTTCGGAGGATCTTGGTTTCTTGGTGGCTGCTGTCGTCATAGCCAGGATTCTGAGGTTCGGTGGTATGTAGAAGTGCACGATGCATTTCGCTGACGTATGCGAGCTCGGTGAGAAGGATAGAGAGGGCGTCTTCGTTGGGCCTGTCGGGATCAACATCTTCTTTGTGATGGGGGAGTGCATCGGGAGATGGCGGGGGTGAGGTATGAGATTGCGCACCCTCGGGGTGATCTGCGGAGGAGTCGTCTTCTGGGATTGTGGTGTGGACAGTATTTGCAGCAGTGGCAGTGGCAGTGGTGCACAACTCCGAGTCGAGCCCGGTGGAGAATGTCCCCAATGATCGGTCGTAGCCAAGTCTTGCTCTCCAGAACACATTCAGGAGGATCAGACTCACAATGCACGGCACCAGTACCACGTACCCGTACCACATGGTCGCCGTGACCATGCTCGCCGCACCAGCCACCACTCCGTTGACCCCGTTAATCACAGCATGGAACTGCAGGGCCCGCATGCGAGCACGGAGCTTGTTCTTCAGCGAGGCCGGAAGCTCGTGTTTCAACCGGCGAGTTTGATTCTCGTCCGTCGCACAGGGCTCCGCCGAGGCAGCGCACGCCTTCCAGCACCGCTGGAACCGCCACACCAGATATGCTGACCAGATAGCATTGACGAGGCCGAAGCCAGCAGCCAGCCCATTGCCCACGTACCCCGACAACAGATTACTGGCGTGGTAGATGGTCCGGTCAGCGCCCCATATCGCGAGCAGTGTGCCGATTCCCACGAGAAGAGCACCAATTCCCATGAGAAGATCCATAAGAATGCGATCGATGACTTCAGTGAGGACTTCTCGGGTATTGACGCCGTGCTTGTATTCATTGAGCGTGTCGATGGTGTTTTTCTCGCTGGCTGGGGCCGGTTTGTGAACCTGGTCCTTGGTGTGGTCTGCTGATGCACTGGTGGAGATGCTATCGGCGAGAAAGGCTCTCTCTTGACGCAACAAGCGCACATTGGCAGCACTGAGGTACATATCCCGGGCTGCGACCAGGGTCATGCACAGAGCGCAAGGCCCGCCAATCGCCATCAGAATCTTGGCGTGCAGGGGTACGGGGATCTCGTTCCAGACATTGGCGGCAAAGTCAGCCGCATTGGCTAACTCTAGGTATCCAACGCCAGCGAGAAGAGAATTGCGGAACAGAGGCTGGTGGAGGATGCGGTATTTGTGTTTGTTGGCAGGAAGACGGGTGCGGGTGCGGGTGAAGGTCACGGCGTTGGGGGTGTAGGAGAACGAGCGGGCGCTGGAGCTGGTGAAGACGGAGGAGAAGGTAAGGTCGGTGGATTCACGGAGGAGTTTGGGGGTAGGAAGGCCAGGTTCGGGGAGGGCCATCGTGTGTGTGCCACATAGATAGAGAGATGACGCGCGACGGGCACACACAGGTTGAGAGAAGGTGAGGTACGAGGAGAGAGAGAAGAGAGGGAGGAAGAGAGAGGAAGGGGAAGAAGGGGAAGAGAGAGAAGAGAAGTGGAAAGAGCAGGAAACGTGGAGAGAACAGGGAAGAGCGACCGGATTTGGAGGAGATGAGAAGAGTGGGGCCCTCGCCCTGTAGGGCTGAGCCGATGATCCGTGCCTATTTTCGGCTTTTCTCTCCTTTTTCTTGCAGGTCCAAGTCAACTAGTTAAACAGTAGTCCTTCTATCTATCTATCTTACATATATGCACATCATGTTACTAACTCACTAACTAACAACCAAAATTGCCAGCTCATTCCCGCACAGGCCGCACCATCGACGCCTGAACATGTCCCTCCACCACCTCGTACTCCTTCACCACTTGAAATCCATACTTCTCATACAACCGTCGGCCCTGGGGGGTCGAGGCCAAAAATGTATCCACCCCAGCTTCATCCGCCCGGTGTAGCCCCCATCGCAAGAGCTGCGACCCCAGTCCTCGTCCATTGTAGTTGGGGTGGGTTGCGAGCATGTCGAGATCTATTTTTGGATTATGAACTGTGAGTGCGTGCTCATTGAGTGGGCCATCCAGCCAGGAGGTAGCCGAGGAGGAGAACTCACAGTAATACTTCTTGGCCCCCATGACCTCCCACTTCTCCTGGTCCATCTTCCCGAAAAATCCCTCACACAATTTCTGATCGGCGCTTGGGGGCCATCTTTGCGCGAGACCCTGCTCGTCCAGCTGTGGTGGCTGGGGTTGCTGTTGCTCGCCGGAGTACAGCTTCCACTTGGCAAAGGCTGCAATCACCGGATCCTTCTGGCTTTCGTCCACGATTGTGAGGATTGTGCTGCCGGATGCGGGTTTCCCGGTCTCCTCCAGGTCGCGGGTGAATGCCTCGAACCACCAGGTGCGCACATCGTCGGTTAGGGGGAATAAGCGCCGGTTGAAGGCATCGGAGAAGGAATTGAGGAATACGTCGGTCAGCTGGGAGGCATCTGAGGGGGTAGCATAGTGGAGATTTAAGCTGGCATTGCTGCTGCTGCTGCTGCTGCTGCTGCTGACGCGGGTAAGGATGACGGCCGGTCGGAGAAGGCGGTAGGACTGACGAACGGAGGAGCTGATCGCAGCGGAAAGAGGCGTGGGCGTCATCGTCGTTGTTGCTGCAGGATTGGACTTAAGCTTGTTCGGGTATTGCTGTTGCGACTGATTTTCATCCTGCTAAATGATACCTGCAAATTTTATTGCATGATGGAGATTTGCTGTTGGTCATTGACATCATTGAGCTCGGATTGCTTCCGATGTTCCGAAGTTAAGATGAAGTAATGAAAGAGAGGGAAAGGGAAAGGGAAAAGGGAAGCAGAAAAACCAAGCGATCCAGCGATCCTCCCCGAGACTCAAGAAAGCTTGGCTGTTGACTCAGCCATCGACACAACCAACATAACTCAACACAATACTAATCAAATTTAAGCTTCTGGTGTGACTGCGCCCGTTCCTGGCTACTGACTGAGCTGGACCAGGCTGCAATTTTCTTCTTTCTGAGCGGATTCGCGGGAGCAATGCGTCACGGTCCCCGCGGCCCCCGACGCTGCTGCTGTGACGGCCAACTTCCGGAAACCAGTGTAGGGCTGACGAGAGCAACAGACCCAAAAAGACCCTTTCGTCTGCTTTTCTGCAAGGCCCACCCGCATAGATTTTCATTGTCCGACAAGGACTCGACACCGTAGGCAGCCATGTTTTGATTTCTCCGACCCTGACACGCACTCCCCAATCAGGATACGATTACGGTGCTACCCCATTGGGACAAGCTTCAGTCGATTCGTTGTACATCCACCCATCTGTGGCCTACATACGAGGGATTGTCTTCACACCACCCTCCGAGAGACCATCAGATGAGGCAGGACAGTCGACGGGAATAGCATGTAGAATGACATCGTCCGTCCGACCACCCCTCAGTCAACAACGTTTCCAGAGCCAGCCAATTGTTCCGTCATCATTATCCATGGCTGGCTGCAGAGGCGGCCATCTCAGGCGCCAGACCCTAAGCTCGACTTCCGACCCACTGGCCAGGGTTCACGGCCCTCGTTATGAATTCCGATGTGTAGAGTGGTCTGTTTTTGGCTAAATTGCCGCCCAAAGCCGATGCACATAAACCAGGTTGGGAATGAGGCAGTACTGGGGGGGGAGGGGAGGAGGCTGAGAAGGGCTTTGCTGGAGCCTGGCGCCATGCTCGTTCTCTTTCTCCTCTCAGCTCCTTTTCTTCCCCGTCTCGCCTCGTAGTTGGATTATTTTGGCAGCATTCAGGACCATTGACTTTCTGTACAGATCGGTGCTGAACGAGTGTCGCCATGTCTTCATCCACCTTCTCGAGTGAATCTCCTAAGCAGAGCAAGAGAGCAAAGAAGCAGCAGAAGAAGCAGAAGAAGCAGAATGGCACAGCTACGAATACGCCGAAGAAAGCAGCCAAGATTCTGTTAGCAGATACCATCGGACAAGCATTGCACGAGCGTCTCCTCTCGTTTGGTGACCGTTACCCCCAGCACCAGCACCAGCACCAGCACCCTCATCAGCCATCAGGGCAAACCCATCACAACAACTGGCACCAGGTCAACCAGCAACTCCTCTCCACCACTCCTCACCTCACCGTCCCTCAGATCCCCGGCTCCAGCACGAGCAGCAGCAGCAGCAACATCTCGCGCAAATCCTCCACCATGACGCTATCCTCCTACGACGGCCAAAGCGTGGCCTCCAGCCGCACCAGTCACGACACCAGCCCTAGCCCGGGGATCAGCAAACCCTCCCACTCGAGCCTAACCCTCCACAGCGAACCCCAAACCAACCGGATCATCACCCTCAACCCCCCATGCAACATGGCCACAATCGAGCAACTGATCTCCCGCCACAGCCAAGTCTCGCACATGGGCGTGCTAGACCCCAGCTACAGCCTGTTCGTGAGCACGACCCGCACAGCCCTGCTGTGCTTCAAAGTGTGCAATAAAGTGGCCATCGTGTCAGGAGACCCGATGTGCGCGGTCGAGGAGTTCGGCGCCGTGCTCGCGGAGTTCCAAACCTGGCGCCAACGCCAGCGTCTGGGGATCGCCTTCATGGGGGCGAGCGAGCGCATGGTCGAGTACGCCCAGCAGCACCACCACCACCACCAAGATCCGACGACGAAGTGGACGATCCTCGAGTTCGGCCGCGAGCGCGTCCTCAACCCAACGACCAACCCCGTCCTCCTCGAACAGGAGGGCAAACGCATCATACTACAAAACAAGCAGCTCCTCCACCCGGACAAAGGGGGGATAACCCTGGACATCTACGTCGCCCCTCCCCAGCCCTCATCCCCATCCACACCAGAGGACCAAACCCTCCAATCCCAACTGTCCGATATCTACAAAACCTGGTGCCACCACCGCAACACCTCCGACAAACAAAAACAAACTCAAGCCTTCATAACAACCTACACCCCCTTCCCCCAGAGTCAGAGTCCGGCCCAGACCCAGACCCAGACCCAGACCCAAACCCAGGACGACCCCCAATTGCAAATGCAACTGCAAGCCCAAATGCTGTACATCTACACCCTCTCCCCCCACACAGGCACCCCAAACTCCCTCGCGGCCCTCCGCTACCTCGGCACCACGCACGGCTACCACCTAGACCCCTGCATCGCCGCCCCCGGCAGCCCCAAGGGCATCTCCGATCTGCTCGTCTTCGCCGCGATGGCGCTCCTCCGGCAGATGGGGTGCAACTACCTGAGTCTGGGGTTCGAGCCGTACGCGCAGCTGGGGCGGGTGGAGGGGTTCGCCAGTCCGCTGGTCGAGAAGCTGGTCCGGAGGGCGTATCGGTTTGCGTTTGCGCGGTTGCCGGTGCAGGGGAAGCGGGCGTATCATGATAAGTTCCGGCCGGATGAGGGGTTGGAGCGGGGGGTGTTTTTGGTGTTTGTGGGGGAGGATTCCCGGGGACGGTGGGGGAAAGGGAAAGGGAAAGGGAAAGGGAATGGTGCAGGGGCAGGCACACCCGAGGTGAGGCAGGTGGTTGGGGTGGCACATTTGGCGAATATACGGATTCGGCGGGTGCTTTGGGGGTAAAGTAGCCTTTTGGTTGGTCTTGTTGTGGGGTGGTTAAGGGTGGGGTGTACGTGCTCTGTTGTCGGGTGTCGGGTGCAGGGTATGTATGTTTGGGGGTTATATATAGTTATCGTCATCTTGTTTATGTTGTACAGCGCTGCGTTGGGATTGCTTTTTTTGTATATAACTTCGCCTATGGGTCTGTTGGCACTTATAGAATGATCTTACATAGCTATCTCAACTACATGTATGATTACCATCATGATTCACCAGGTACAGCAAGTGGTGTGTCAGCCCTTATACTCGGATGGAATCGACCACATTACTCGGTACTGCTATTGTTTGCATGATATATTTCTATTGAGCTATTTTTTACAGATAAGACAATATGGCCGAGCGGTCTAAGGCGATAGACTAGAAATCTATTCTCTTCGGAGGCGTCGGTTCAAATCCGACTGTTGTCGTTTTTTACTTGTCCCCGGGATCGGAGGCGGTGTCCTTACAGTGATTTTTGGTATTTCTTGCTTCTCTATGTCTTCAGGAAATACCGGCGAGGGCTGCGTTTGATCGCGCGGTATGAACTGGTGGTATGCGTCCTCCTATAACTGCAGCATCCGAATCAATTTATAGTTATGTGATGGGTCTTACCCTATTGCCCTTCCGGATGCTACTGACCTGACCGGTCCAAAGTTGCACCAGTCTCGTAAAGGAATATGTTTCATGTCCAGTCTTATTCACAGTCAAAACAAACCAAGAACCAACTTTGTACACATGCACCGGGTCCAATGTGCACCCGCCGGGCCAGCCAGCCAGCCAGCCAGCCACCTGACCACCCAAAGCTGCACACCACAAAACCCAATCAATAGGACAGACAAACAGACAGAAACAAAACAGTAACGGCTAGAGAATATGCTAACGAACTCATCAAATGTTATGTCAGATGTTATCATGCAAAGGTCGGGTATAGCGCCTCGCTCAACGCAGAAATCAGAAGCAGGCACTTTTAGACATATCATCCAATCAAAAAAGAACAGAACGTCCCCTACACCCGCCCAATAGCGTTCGCCGCCTGCTGCAACACCCGCGGCCACCGCGAAATCAACTCCACATCGTCCAACGCCCCCTTGCCCTGGTTGCGCACGTACTGGGTGCTGGGGTCAATGCGGGGCTCGTGGTCCCAGATCGATGGCACACCCTTGATCAAGGCGGAGTAGACCAGTCGGCGACGACGCTGGGAGCGGAGGACGTCCTCGCGGATCTGCTCTAGGTTCCAGCGAGTGTGCACTTCCTCGACAAAGTGTGCCAGGAGCGTGGCGGGGTCGCTGGTCTGCGGCAACACCGAAGAGTGCTTGGAGGGGCTTGGGGTGCGAGGTGGGGTCGGGAAGGGGAAGGATGAGGTGCCGTCAGGGCCACGCGAGACACGCGGGAAGTCATTCGGGGTGGGCAAGCCTGTCGCCTTGCCGTTGACACCAACTAGCTTAGATGGATCAGGCAGCCCCGCAACCAAATTGACGCGCTCCTCCGGGTCGGCGACCACGTCGAACAGCATCGGCGGGTCGATCAGTGAGTAGACAAACTTCCACTGTCCGCGACGGATCATAACAGTCGGAGACTGAGTGCCCTCTGCCATGTACTCGCCCAACACGGTATCGGTCTTGACGCCGTCCCCGCCCGTCAAGTGTGGCAGCAGCGAGACGCCGTCCAACGGCAACCCAGGAACCAAGGGCGCGCCCACCAAGTCCGCAAACGTCGGCAGCAGATCCATCGTCGACACGTTCTCCGACACCCGCTTAGCCGCGAAGCGCTTGGGCGCATGCATGATCATAGGCACACGTGCCGACCCCTCGTACCACGTCATCTTGTACCACAAGCCACGCTCACCCAACATATCGCCGTGATCGCCCGTAAACACCACGATAGTATCGTCGCGCAAACCGCAGTTGTCCAGCACCTTCAGGAGCTTGCCCACATTGGTGTCCACATAGGTGCAGGCGGCATAGTAAGCGCGGCGCGCGGCCTTGATGCGCTCCTCCGGCATTTCCTTGCCCCACAGGTCGATGCACTTGAGCACCCGCTGGGAGTGTGGGTCCTGCTGATCCTGGGGAATCGCGCCGTGCTTGGGCAAGGGAATGTCGACATCCTCATACAAGTCCCAGTATTCCTTGGTCATGGCATAGGGGTCATGTGGATGGGTCATCGACACGGTCAAACAGAAAGGCTGGTCGCCGCGCTGGCGCACATGATCGTAGAGGTACTGGGTCGACTTGTACATCACCTCCTCGTCGAAGTCGAGCTGGTTCGTGCGAACGACGGGGCCAGCCTCCATGACGGACGACATGTTGTGGTACCAATCGGGACGGATATCCTATTTGGGTCAATATTTCCTCGCTCTCGGACCTCAATTCCAGAAGACTCACGGGTTCGTCCCAGTTGACAGACCAGCCATAATCGCCAGGGTAGATGTCGCTAGTCAAGCGCTGTTCGTATCCGTGCAGCTGATCGGGGCCACAGAAGTGCATCTTACCCGCCAATGCAGTGTGATACCCCTCGCGGCGCAGGTAGTGGGCGTAGGTTGGGACATCGGCGGGCAGGTCGGAGGCGTTGTCGTACGCACCGATTTTGGACGGGAGTTGGCCGGTCACCATGACGAAACGGGAGGGCGCGCAGAGCGGCGCATTGCAGTAGGCGGAATCAAACACCACTCCTTCTTCGGCCAGCTGGTTCAGATGGGGGGTTTTGATAGGGGAGTCCTTATCATGGAAGGCCAGAAGCGGGGCGGCCATCTGGTCGGCCATGATGTAAAGGATGTTGGGCCTTTTGGCAGCCATGGCGATGAGCGACTCTCTCTGTTGACACGGGGGGGGGGATAATTGTGGATGTGTCTAGACTAGAATGGCTTGTGAATAGCTGCTGTAGAAGGGACAGTTGTTTTCGACAGGTCTGTCCCGACTGATCGTGATGGAAGAAGGGAGTGGGAAGGGAGGAAGTTTAAAAAAGGTGGAAGAGGCCGGATTATAAGTAACGGTGACCGGACAGTGACTGGCTTCAAGTGGAGACTGACCACTGCAGCAGTGAACGAGTCCCAATGCCTGATTCAGGATATAAAGGGGGGGGATGGGAGTAGAATGGAGGGAAAAGAGGAAAAAAGCAGGAGAAAAAGAAAGGTTCAAAAAAGATGGCGGCAGAATCAGGCTGGCTCGTCACTCGGCCTCGCTCGTCAATTCTCCATGTCACTATAACAATGGAACCATCGGCGGGGACGATGGTGTGATTGCGGGAGGATCCATGGATAGCCGCCAAGGGGGCAGCAACACCAGACTGATGATTGCTGATCATCAGGCGGGTGCAGTGAATAGGAAACTCAATGGTGTGGTGAAGCAGGAGGGAGAACTTTGCAGTGACGAGGACAATCTTGCAGATGAAGCGGATCGACTGCTGCATGCGGGCGGGTCTATCAAAGTCCACTACTCACTCTCGACTATCAACCGGGATCAACGGTGTGATGGCCAGTCCAGTTTGTTTTTGATGATTTGCCACGCGAGGCCCTCAATCTCCGGTGGTGGCGGTGCTCACGTGCTGGCCAGATTGGCTTCTCCTTTGACCTGACTCCTGACTCGATCTTTGCTTCATTATTACTCTTTACCACACAAAGACTTGTAAAAGATCCAATTGATTGACTGGTTTTGGTCTTGATAAGAAAAGATACCCCGGGGGATCGGTTGTTGTTCACCGCCCATCGCTTAGGGTGAATTTCCCCAATTTGGGATTCGCCGGACTCGCACCGGGCCCGATCTTGGCCCACTTGGCACTTTTTTTCCATTGAGTGTTGATGTTGATTGGCAAGTGATTCCATCCCCGGATCCGCTGTGGTCACGAGGGCTGCCGACTAAGCCGGGGCTGTCGGCAATCGCTTCTCGCTGTCTCAAAGCATTGTCTCACGCAGTTGCTTGCTTGTGATTGCTCTTGGTTGAGGGTAACGATGATCTGTCAGATAGCAACAAGAGGGTGTACGCGTCTACTTCAAATGACACAGAGGATTTTCTAGATCAGCTTCAGATGGTCATATCGAGTAGCAGGATCCGGTGGCCAGCCGTCGGAGTTAATCTGAGACAAGTACGTAGTCCAGAAACTGGCAGACTGGGCTTATCAGAAACGCAGGACACGACGCAGCAATCGCCTTCCAATCTTGCGTCCAGTGACACGACCGGTGGTCGTCGTCACACAGGGGCTCTTTGGCATCTCTAATCGCGATATCACGCGCCACTTCTCAACCTAATAATCTGAGTTGTCAGACTGGATTCTAACAATACAGTAGTAGTTCTCAACTGATTTCAAAGCATAACCCCCAACTTCCTCATAATCACTTAGTCCTACGTACAGTACTTCCCAATTACTCATAACATTTCCGCAGCCAGCAACCAGATCTCCGCAAACCCACGGATTCCACCTCTCCCTCAAAAACCAAGATGCTGCGGTTGAAACCCAGGCCCACGCAGACTGACGTACGTATGGCATAGTAGCTATCCAACCCAGCTCCAAGATTTTCCCTTTTACTTTCGAAATAGGTACGGAGTACCTACTGCACTCTGCACCACCACGACGAATCACACAGCCCGATTCTCATGTGTTGTCGGAGTTAAGCGCATTTGCTAACCCTGCGGCTCAATGGCATCATCCACAACCTATCAGCGCCCTTTCTTGCCGCGGCTTTCGTCGTCAGCTGGGTCGAGCCTACCCCGGACGATCCATGATCCCCCTGAAGATCCCCTTTCCTTGGTGCTTGGGTTCTGGAAGGGGTTTAGAAGCCGCGTCGGACGTACGGTGGCTTAGAGCCGCACGCAGCATGGCTTGTTTCTGGCGTGGACGGGGACGTGGCGTGTCTAGTCGCCGTGTCTGACAGCTCTCGGTGGGGAGGACTTCGGCTGAAATGTCCGCGTGTCAGATATTCTCGGGTTGCAGGGTTCAGCATCGGGCTCATACGGGGTCGGAACCCAGGTGTTACTTCTCTGATGGTGGGCTGGAGCGTGAGTGCTATGGCGGCTCCAACGTCATCGGATTGGCATCCTGCGAGCACGCCATCGCCGGGTTAGTCATCCATGGTCGATTGCGGTAGGGAGCATTTTTGGAGCATGCAGTTTTGGTCTAATACCTAAGTTACTCCGTAGTGCGAGTTATAAGGATTTTCATTAGTGGTTTGAAGATTCCGGCTGTCGCTGAGCGGATTGTGTCGGCATTGCTGGTAGGATTTACATAGTAGTATAGAACAAGATACCCGCACCAGATGGTTGAGTCACAACCTAATCACCGCGAAGTACAATAAATAGTATGTTAATCCCAGCTTTAGAAGGGTCTCATTTTGCTAAGTATCCGTTTCTCATCCATTCTCAAGCCAGCCAGACAACAAGCCTACCCCTCAAAATCGTACTCCAGCATGACTCCCTTCCTTCCACCCTACACATTCCCGAAGATCGAAAGACCCAAAACAACCTTTCCAGATCCAACTAACCCTAAACCATACTATCCATACATCAAACCAAGATCGAATTCATAACCCATAATCTGTAACTCATAGCCCATAGCCCATAAGACCCCATTACCATCAAACTACATAATATGTCCAAATCCCCCCTCCGATCCCATCACCCCCAACCCTAACCCAAGAACAAAACACCCTGGCACCTACCAACCCTACTCACCCCAACACCCGTGACAGCCACCAGCATAACCCCATCCCACCTGAAAGCCCCACCCCGCATACCCTCCAAAAGCCACAAAGAGGCACCTATTCCCCCATCTTCCCCCCTCCTAAGCTCCCATCTTCCCCTTCTCAACCATCGTCTCTCCTTTAGGCACAGACTCCACGACCGTCTCCGCCTCACTCAAAACAGACCCAGCATCATCATCATCAGCAGCAGCATCCTCCTGACTCGATCCCTTGCCATTCAAACCTCCGGAGGCGGAAGCAGCTTTCTTCGCCCGCCGATCCCGGACCTTCTGCACCTGCCGATTGACGAACCGCCACGCCTCGCCCGCGAGCTCGAGGTCTGTCCGGGGGCGGCCACGGGGGGTGTTGCTGCCTGGCTCTGATGTGGCGGGGGGCCGGGGGAGGGAGGTGGCGGATGTCATATTCTTTTCTCGCCTTTTCGCGGGGGAGTGGGTGTGGGTGTATGGATGAAAGATGGAAGAGGGGACGGTGTAGAAGGTAAGTTCCTCTTTTGAGGTGTTTGTGAGGACGTATAGACTGAACAGATTGAGGATTCTCTCGAGGCGAAGGTGATGTAGTCTGGATTGTATGATTTGAGACCCTGAAAGTCGGGGGTTGCTTTCCTCAGGATTCGGTTGTGTGGTATAAGGTCCCAGCTGGAGATGGATGTCTTAAAAGAAGTAGTAAACGCGAAGCAGTAAATGATGGGCAGGGCTTAGCACTTGTTGAGCCAGACTTCAGAGACCCATGCGATGCCCTTATATAGTCTATCTACATACTGTACGCAAAGCAAGCAACCACATGCATAACACAAGCAAACACAAACAAACAAACCAAACCTCGTAGACTGCAGCCTAAGTCTAAGTCTGAGTTTGAGTCTGAGTCACGAAGCTTAGGAATCAACCGGTGCCTAAGCAATGGAAGAAGAGGTTATAATCAGAGGCAGTAACGGTGAGAGCCGTGTCGGGTTCCAGATTGGGGCAAAGGAAGCGGTGCGCTACTGCACGGCACGGTGGGATGTATACGTGGTGAAACTGCCTGGACTCAGGTAACTCCACTTGGAAGCATTTACCAATTCCATCTACCGGCGCTCGAGCCAAAAACTGTTTTTGTCAGCCATTGAGTTGCTTTTTCTTCCCTTGATGTGATTTGTCTGTTCTGTAGACTTGGGTATACTTTTAAACATAGGGTAGGTCTATGTGATAATGTCGTGCTGCTGTGGTCGTATGATTCCAATGACATCCCAACCCCTAATCTGACCTTGCATCTAGAACCATATCGATAGCGAACTACGCTTCTCCAGACCCGGATTCACAAATTGAGATAAATTCGCTAAAGGCAGAGTATATATATCTAAGTTGACACGCTAAATGGCCACAGGCCATGCAATGAATGCTGTCAACTGACAGACTGCACTCGCCCTTCAAGGTTAGAGGCACGAGTGCATTGAGTTGAAGAAAGTTCAGCCGAGATCGGAGAATGCAAGCACTCGACCAAACTCCCCCTTGATGTCCGTCTCGAATGGAAGAAGTCGTTTAATCGACTTTGATTGCACTGTTGATGGTCAGATCACACCACAAAACACAAAGCAGATCGCTCACCTGTAGATACGTCGGATGAATGCATACGCCGTCAGGAACCCAACAGTCCCAGTCAAGAGACCATACACGGTACAGGCAAGGAAGCTGTAGCTGAAGAAAAGAAGACTAGACACGAAACCTGTGATGTGAAGGTGGAAGTAATAGTACCAGATGCAATACCCAAACACCCAGAAGGCACTGCTACCACCGGTAAGGAAGCTCTGCCACCACCAGTGGTAGTTCTACTCCCGTTAGCGACAATCCATCTCACTATCCACAAGCGAGCAACTTACTTCGGCACAAAGCTGACTGTAGGTGGCAATGATCGTCACCTCGCTGATCGTGACCATCAGGATCGTCGACACGGCACTAAGGAATCCAAATACATAGTAGTATCCGCTCTTGTCTTGCCACAAGCTCCGGAACACAAAGAGAAGCTCAATAAACAGAACAGCAAACGGACCCAGTCCAGTCAGAAGAGTACCACCGATGCTGTGCAAATACCAAGGCTGAGGCGGGATTTGGCGAGCGATGGAGGTGGTTTTGGTAGGATGCTCCCAAGCTGTGGCGCGGACATAGCCATACCAACTGCCAACGTAGACCAACGGGACCTGGATCAAGAGCCAAAGAGCAAGAAGACCAACCAGGGTGCCGAACGGAATCGCGGTACTCGAGGCCTGGGCCCAGACGAAAAGATTGAGGATGAAGATCAGGCAAAAGACCAAACCAGGGAAGAACAGGGCGGTCTGGATGTATTAGTAACAGCACGGCCATTGCGACGCAAAAGACTCACAATCAGCGTGTTCTTCCGCCAATGAACGCCCCCAAATGTCTTGTAAAGTCGACCCGAGAAGTAGCCCGAGAACAAACCAGCAAAGACAAACAAGCCCATACCAACACTGACAAATCCACCACGGAAGCTAGGATTCAGCACGCCAAGGCAGCTGAGGAACAAGAGTCCCGAAACCATGAACAACAACTGCATGCCGGAGCCGATAAGGGGTGCCAGAAGTCCGCTGAATTGAGGCGTCCGGAATACGTCGCCATGAAGTAGTTTCCATCCGCTGACGTCTTCCAGACCTTCATCGTCAGATCCATCCGCATCGCGCTCGACATCTGTGCTTTGCTCCAGAAGCCCGTCACCTTTCCTCTCCGAGGATCTGGATTTCACCTTGAGCTTTCCATCCTCCAAAGCACCATCTCCGCGACCCTTGATGTCGCCCTGCACAGTCCGACTCCAGATGACATAGACAGCGACTCCGAGGACACCGGAGATTGTCAGAGAGTTGAGAATAGCGAGCCAGTGGGTTGCAGAACCCTCCTCTTGGTTGGTAAAGTAGAGGTCCCACCGGTTCCACCAGTCAACCCCATTCTCTTCCTTGAAATAGACCGAGTAGGTGTACGGAATCTTGAGTGTAGCGCCATCATCGATTTCGTCGTCGTCTTCGGGGATGTATGACGATCCCGGGTACATTTCGCGCAGTTTCGAAGTATTCGGCGGGATGTACAGCTCAAGCCCATCATGCGCCTCATGAACCTGCTTGGGGCAGCCGTTCTGCGTGTGATCTTCCGCGCGAATACTCTTCGGGTGTATCTCGAAGCCGACAATGACCTTGCCACCTTCCGGTGCCGACCGCCAGCGGATGACAATAGTGAAATGATTGTTGATATAGTATCGCAGCTTGCCGTCGATGTTCGAGTACTCCTGGAAGCCGAGCTTGAAGCCAGTAGCATAATACTTGCGACTTCCGTCAACTGTCACAAAGCTTGTTGCGCCAGGCAGGTTATCCGCGATCCACTCGGCCACGTATCCCTCCTTGATCAGCTGACGAGTCCATTTGATATCCTTGCGCCCGATCTCTTGTTCGCAGAGCACCCGACAGTCGACGTTCTGGCCCATCTGCAATTCAAAATCAGATGTCATGATACGGTCGCCGCGAAGGATCTCTCCTAGGTTGAGAGACACGCTTTGTCCCGAGCCAAACGGGGATCCGCCGTGGGTTCGGCCGCTGGGAGGGCAGACAAAAGGCAGGTCGAAGTACGCATACTGAAGCTGAGTGTTATCGGAGAAAATCTTGTTCACGAGGAGAGGAATGTGTTCGTCGTCGTTGTAGCGTTTGACAGAATATCCTAAGAAAAAGACCGATGGGTCAGCGAGATGGAGGATGGTTGTCGCAACACAAATGATGCCGACCTACCAGGGATGTAGAATGCGTAGGTACACGAAGCGAACAACAGCCACAAGGCCCATTGACGAGGGCGCCCAAACTGTCGAAGCTCCATGACTCAATTAGGGAAAGAAGGATAACAGCCACTCTACCAGAGATTGAGGCACGACAGCGCAAGCATGCACCAGCAGTTTGCGAATGATTGATAAGTCGTACGTGGCGGATACGAGATCGAGGGGGTGCAAGTAGATCAATCAGCGTTCTGTCAACTGACCGCCCGATTTTATCGGTCCGAAGTCAATTCGAGCGATAAAACAATTAAGATTCGATATAGAAAGGGAAGGAGATTCAAAGAAAAAACATAATCGAGTAAGGAAAGGAAACGACAGCCAGGTGTGATTGTAGTCGAACCACGATTTAAGAGAGGGAAGAGGGGGGAGCTTGGGACAGCCCGACGGTCGACGAACGGAGATCCAGCGGTTTAGATTGCGACGGGAGACGCCAAACCTGGGGTTGACAACTCAATGCAGCCAAGAAAGGAACGAATGGAATCGGCATTAAATGCCAGAGAGAGAAGAAGTGCGAAGCAAGACAAGAAACCAGGAGGGTCAGTGTGGTTGGTGCAGTTGGTGCAGATGGAGTCTTAGACACTTAGACAGTACCAAGGTGCAGGAAAAAGGAATTAAGGTCGGGGAGCGGGAAGAGTTGAAGGTCGATCGATCAACTCCCAGTGAAGCTTGTGTTTCACTTTCAACTTCGGCGCTTGCCATTTCCGGAGAAACATTCAACCATCCATCACCCTTACAACTCTACAGCTGCTACAACTGCTACAACTGCTACAACTCGTACATTGCTCTTGTTCTTGCTATAAGCAAATGACCACTTCACAATGGTGCCACATTTGTTGATCTCCTTAAATACACATCCATAGCTGGCCACAAGCCCAATTCTCAGATCTACCTAGTCAACAAGCTTGATGCATACCTTGCCAACGTGCGAACCGGATGCCATGTACTCGTACGCCTTAACAACCTCTTCCTGAGTGAACCGAAACTCCTTCTCCACAGGCAGACGAAGTCCCTTCTGGGCTACAAACCGAACGACCTCCTCCAGAAGCTGCGTCGAGCCAACCGTGATGCCGCGCACAACCGCACCCTTCGCCAGTGCCAAGCTCGCAACATCCGGCATCTCGGACTGCTTGGCCTGCGAGAGGAAGCCGATAACCGAGATATTTCCACCCATCTTCGCGGAGTTCAAGCTCTCCGCGATCGTACCGGAGCCACCATTCTCCAGGATGTAGTCCACTCCCTTGCCGTTGGTGAGTCGCAGCACTTCCTGGGACCACTCGGGGTGCGTCTGGTAGTTGATGCCGTGGTCGGCGCCGAACTTCGACTTGACCATCTCGAGCTTCTCGTCACTGGAGGACGTGATAATCGTAGTCGCGCCCGCCGCTTTGGCTAGAATCACGCCGGTGATGGAGACACCTCCCGTACCTTTATCGACGAGCCCAGCGGAGTCAGCTTTACACTCTAATAGACAGCTGTAAAAAAAGTGTGTTCAAAACATACCCAGACACAAAACCGTCTGACCCGGCCGGAGCGGCATATTGCCGTAGAGGGCATTCCAAACCGTGACCCCGGTACACACCAGGGTCGACCACTCGGAGAAGCTCTGGGGCGCGTCTTTGGGCAGCTTGACCACCGACGCCGCGGGGACGCTGATGTACTCGCGCAGAACGCCGTCGATCGGCGCCCCCTGGCCGTTCTCCCAGTTCTCCTGCTGGCCGTACAGGTTGGTCAGGTCGAAGGTGACGACGACCCGATCCTCCGCGGCGAACTTCTGGACCCCGTCGCCCACGCGGACGACCACCCCGGCGGCGTCGGAGCACGGCACCACGCGGTCCTTCACGGGGAACGGGTACTGCGAGGTGGCCACCGCGATGTCGCGGAAGTTCAGCGAGACGCTGTGCACCCGGATCAGAACCTCGTGCTTCGAGGGCGCCGGGATGGGTTCCTGGAAGGCCTTGAGGTTCCGGACGGAGGACCGTTCGCCGTCGAGGCGGATGACTGTTTGAGACATTGGTGCTTGTTACTTGAGGTTTTTGGCCTTGGAGAGGGGCTATATAAAGAGGTTGCTTGAGTTTCTTCGACTGAGATAATTTCAAACTCAGATAGCGCAGACATCGTGGCGGCTTATATAGCTTATGGCAGCGTGGTAAGCCGTCATAGATTGGTAGCTGGTGATGATTAATTGTTCTATTACACTCGTGAGGGAGAGACTCGGTGCAGTGTATACAATTCATCCACGGATGGAACTCCTATAGTCTATCCGACCCACTTCTCCAAATCTCCAAACTCAATCTCCAAAAGTGGATCTTCCACTGCGAGACATTGCTATAGTGTAGTATACACACTCGCATAAGCCGGAACTTAGAACTTTTCTTTTCTTCCGAAAAAGCTTTGGAAAGAAGTACTAGCAAATTGTATCATCAACTCATGATTTAGTAAATGAGTGATGTCATTTTTGTGGAAGTCTCTGGTATTGAACTGAAGAAAATTGTGTATGAGAAGTATAATACTAGATCTCCCCTAACCGGCTTTGTCTATACTGATCTAACACATCCCCAACCATCCCGATAAAAGCCCAGGGAGAGTTCCCGTGCATTACATGAGACCAGACCTCCACAACCTGATCTGCTAGAGCATCAAACCCTGTGCGATAGGCATCGGTTCTACTACCCTGGATAGATGCCATGCCTTCGGTGACAACGTTTCGGATCCAGTTGATCAAGAGGTTTTCGGGCTCTAGAACAATCAATTAGCAAAGTGTGATGCAAAGGCAAGAGTGCTATCGAGGAATGTATGCTCAGAAAGAGTTGGAGACTTTGCACGTACCAGACAATGATTCACCATAACTAGACGACTGCAGCCCCCGGAGCCATTTGGAGAGGTACACGGCACACTCAAGTCCGCACAGCGCCGTCTCTATGCTCCAAACCAAGGCCTGGTTGTGTTTGACGTACTGAACACCCAGCTTGACTATCATTTCTAAGACATGTGTGGCGTGGTGAGCTGCCAGGAGTTCGTCCCACTGCTGCTTCGCAGGCGCAGAAGAGTGAAGATGATCGGCTACTACTGCTGGGTTCCAGGACAAGAGCCCCGTTGAGTGGTAACTGTCATGTTGCAGGCAGTTGCGAATGTACGCTAGGCTAAGCAAGGCGCTGGAAGTGAAAGGCAGAGGCCCATTGGGATCGAGTGGCTGAAGATTCGACTCTGGAGTTCGCTGCCAGAAGGTTGTCCATCTACGTAGTGCCATTCTGGGCTATTGTTAGCTGTGACATTTTTTTTCTGGAGGAAGCTTTCAAGGGTTTGATATACCGGAAGAGGACCTGGTAGTCTAGCGAAGGCGCCACGCCCAAGCTCGCGGGCAGCATTCGTACCCACATCACCATCTGAACCAGACCATGGAGTAGGACGTAATTGGACACGGGGCTGGGAATGCATCCCTGAAGGTGATTATCTTGAGATGCTGATAGTAGACCTCTCAAGGCGTCCCGGAAAGTACTACGGGTGCTCTGACTGCCTTGCCGAAGGAACAGCCATGTGGTTGAATCTGGCGCTGTCCACTCAGGACAAGAGCACGGCAGCTGTAGCCCAAACTCGTGACCCCAGATGATGGGCGGGAGCCCATACGCGATGCCTTGGATGTTGAGGAAGCAGAATGCGAGTAACTTGGTCCGTCTTTCAGACTCCTGCCCTGCCCAAATCTCCCAATTGTCGATCGGCTGCGACCCGACTTCTTCTAGGCCACTTAAGCGCAGCGAGTCAGCGAGCATTCCGCGCAACCTGAGAGATTCGTTCCTGAGCTCGGCATCTTCGCTCCAAGTTGCAAGTGTACAGAGACATAGCAAGCATCGAACTTCATTTATGTGATTATCACTGCTGCTAAATTGGCGAGTCGGACCTGTCAACCGTGCCAAAGCTTCATGTTCCCTCTGACGCTGGCGTTCCAGGAGCAACAGCTTTGCAAGGAAAAAGAGTTTGGTGGCTGAGTGAACTTCATACCGACAAGCCGCGCCGATTGCCAGCATAGACAGACACAGTTCGGGTGAGCATGTCTCAAGCTTGAAGGTGGGGATATGGGTGAAAGGTACATTGAGATAGAACCCTGTGACATACCCCTCAAGGAAGCGGTTGAGCGAATCTCTGGATGGTAGAGACACGTCCGGTATCAGGCAGATTCCCAGAGCCTGTATTAGCTTGTCTCTTTGAAATTCGGTGATGACTGGGTGGGCAAAGTGGGGGACGATCTGCGTTCCTATATATGTTCTGTCAAATGCTACTTTGTCGATGGGGAAGATGATTCATGCTTCAGCCTACCTAAATTGTGCTGGGGTGTTGGGAGAGTGGTAGGAGCCGGTGGTCCCTGGCTAGTTGCCGGAGTGATTGCGATAGCATTTGAAGCTGGTTGCGTGGTAGCAGTGTTGAAAGGCTGAGTAGTGCTGTTGAGAAGTACTGCATTATCCACAATGTTTTGTTCAATCAGAGGATCTGATCCGATGATCTTAGTACAAGCCGATATATGCAAAAGAGTCCGCACCATCAGCTCGAAGTAATTGCTCTAATTCCCTGAATTGGTTGGTAAGGATCGAAGAGTTGCTGCTTTGGCTCGTTAGTTGTTTTTGAATATCCATCAATAATTTCAGTATACTCACAGAACAGGCTGCCCGGTCAATACCTGGGAAGTAGAGCGCGGCAACGACTCGGGAGTCAAGAGGTCGGCATTTCGCCGGATAACACGAGGACCTTGAGACTTAGGATGAGAGCTGCATGCTGAAGCTCTTTCTCCTGGAAGGGAGCTTGCAAGGGCATCCCCCTTGAACTCTCCATGTACAATGCGTTCATGACGTTTCAGAAGATCACGCCTGGAGAACTCGGCTCCACATGCGCAATTGAATGGTTTTTCATGAGTATCTTTACAACAATGTCAAAAAAACCGTGCCATAGTAAGCGGACAAGAGCACTGACGTCTTCTTGTATGTCGTTGCAAGTGCTCGAGACGGCGAAACTCTCGGTGACAATAGTTGCACTGAAACTCTTTCTTGTTGGAAGAAGGCGTGGAACTCATGGCGGTCTAAACTCGTCACAAAGACACAGCCTCGAGGAAAGCCAACTCTTGAGTTGCTATACGAAATTTATGGCGTTATGCAGATATTGAATCCATGCGATCATCCGCAATGCATTCGCTGGCAACGTTGTTGAACTAGGACTGGTGGCGACCTGGCATTCCATTACTCAGCATAGCTTTGGGGATAAGATTTGGAGAAGTGGGGAAGGGAAGGGAATTTGTTCTCGCGTCGATGATCCTTCAACGTTTCTTGGTTGCTATCAAGCCCCCAAGGCACCAATGATACCCAGAGCCGGTCGTTGCTGATTACTCATGTTAAAGAACGTTTACTCCGTACAGTGAGTGAGTTCATTGCAAGAGAAATTATCTTCATTCATGAATCGGCTTAGAAAAACAAGCCCTTCCAGATAAGGCCGTGAGAGAGTTAATACACAATGGCTTTCCAAGCCAATTTCAACCTCACTTCTCCTTGGAAAGAGCATGCAGAAAGGGTAATAAAAATCATAAGAACTGCCAATCCGCCAATATCAAACTGTCGTACCACGTTCAGACAAGTGCAGGCAACACACCCTTGAGAGGTAACCGAAGAGAAAGTAAACAACATGGATCCCGTTTGGTCGAGTCAGTTGTGAAGACATGATAAGCTTAAAGGTTGCTCAAGAGGTATTCCACCGCTCCTTGTACACTACCGCCTGAGCGACGCAAGGCTGCGATGTTCCTTTCAAACTCATAGAAGCCCATATCGTTCAGTTGACGGAGTTGCTCGGCATAGCGTTCTTCGGGGGGACGGTTGTCTTGAGGAGCGGGAGCTCCAAAGCCTTCGCCGAAAAGTGCAGCAAAGGGATTACTGCCAGCTGCACCGGCATTGCCTGGTGCGCCACCCATAGCTTGCATCATTTGCTGAAGCATTGCAGGATCCCGAAGGAAAGGGTTCTGTTGCGGGTCAAGGGGATTCAGGCCACCTTGCCCGCCCTGGCCTCCAAATAGAGCAGGGTTCATGAAAAGGCTGAAGGGATTCTGGGGCGCTTGCTGCTGATTCGATCCTGAGGTGGCAGTGTTGGTATTGTCACCCGGAGTGCCCTCAGACGCTCTCTCGGTAGAGCCTGGCTGGGTGTTGCCGGCTGCGGTGGATGTAGCTCCTCCGAAAGCAGGGTTTCCTCCAAATAGAGCGGCGAAGGGGTTGCCGGCACCAAGGCCTGCAGGCATGAACGGATTGAACGGAGCGCTGGGGGCGGGTGTGCTACCGTTATTGTTGTTGGTTTGGGTGCTACGGTTCTCTTCGGGGGTCGTGTTAGTGACACCCGGGGCAGGAAAAGCGCTGCCACCCAGTCCGGCGCCACCCATAGCTCTCTGCATCTGCACCATTTGGCGAATTGAGCTGGGGTCCGTGAGCATACGACGGAACTCGGGACTCTGGAAGATCTGCCGTGCACCGGGGCCCATGTCGCGCAGCATGGGGTTCTGCTGTATCATCATGTCAATCATTGCAGGGTTCTGTAAGGCTTCGTTGATTGTGGACTGGAATTGAGGGTTCTCGAGCATGCTAAGCATCGTTTCGGTATCCGGAGGGGGGCCCATCTGGGAGTAGGTAGGTTAGCGATCATTCTGTAGATAGGGTCGAGCTGTCTAATACGTACTCCACCGTCTGGACCAAACATGCCAGCGCCAGGAAGCTGTGCAAACCCCGCATATCTAGCCCCCGTCAATCCGGCAAGAGGGTTGTTGCCCGTACCGGCTGCGAGATTCGTAGGCACCCCAGTGGCGGGAGGATTGGCGGCAGCGCCAGTGGGCGCAGACGTAGAGGCACTCTGCGTGGAAGCTCCAGAACGTTGGTTACTGGCAGCGTTCTTGACTAGATGAATAGTATGTCCTTCCTTGATGTTGTAGGAGGCCAGGGTTTCGTTATCCTTCAGCACTCGTCCGGAGTAAATCAGGCGCTGACGTTCCGCGGGGGTATCGGCATATTCCGAGGTTGCGAGCTTCTCCTTTAGATCTGACACTGTCGTTGACAACGGAAGGGTGAGTGTGTATTTGGCATCATTGGAAGACTTGACAGTGAAGGTGATAGGCGAATCCTCGGCCGGGGCGGTTTCATCAGCCATGATCTGGGGTTATTCGGTTGGTATCTGCTGTTGGCCGGAGAAAGAGGTCGCAAGAGGGGCTTGAGAGTAGGATCACGTCACACGGGTAACGGAGATTACGAGAGAAAACAGGTGAAATGAATGCGATCGGGAAAAGGGGGGCGGTGATAGAATGCGGATGATTGTTGGTGTAGAGTGACAAGTGACGTGTTAAGGAGGAAAGGTGTCAAATCTCGTTGCAACGAACGGGGTTGATCGCAGCCAGACCTAGACTAGTTAATGGGTGATAAGATGGTGTTGTCTTGCTGCGTCCCGCCGACCGAGGAGGATCGATAGCGTAACCACCGCCGTGGGTGGAAGCGGGCAGAATCCCATCGTCCGCCTTTCCGGTGGGCGGGAGACGCCGGGTGTGCTGCCATACGGTCTGATACGGTATGGAGCAGTATTTGAGCAGCTATGTCAGGGGGTTTACGCCGATACCGGTTATCGTGTGTAAGGCACGTGACATCACAAACCAAGCAAACAGCACAAGCTCATTTCCTTTCTCGCATCGGAATTTTCACACTTTTAATCCTGGAAGTGTCCTGTCTCGTACAAGACCTTCTTCACAATCCATCCTCATCCCCCCCCTTCCCCCCTCTTCTTGCGAGGACACTCGTTCTCGAGAGTCCTCCCTTCTCAATTGCCTTCTCGGCAGCAATGGGACTGCTTTCACTGTAGTGCTTCCCTGCCTGCAATTGTGACCTGACGTAAACAACACACCCCTCCCCTCTTTCACTCCTTCCGGTGCAAAGCTCTGTGAGAGCTCAGTCTGCCCATCATGGCTACCACTTCGCACATGTTCATGTACTCCCTGACGATTCAGCCTCCCACTGCTGTGACTCAAGCTATTTTGGGCCAGTTCGCCGGAACCAAGGAGCAGCAAATCGTCACGGCGTCCGGCTCAAAGCTGACGATTCACCGCCCCGATCCTACCCAGGGCAAGGTCACTCCGCTCTTTTCACAGGATGTCTTCGGCATCATTCGCTCTCTGGCAGCGTTCAGGCTAGCTGGTAGCAATAAAGGTATGCTTGATTACTCTCTGCCCCTGCCTGGTCCAAGATCATCATAGTGATTTTCCAAGCTTTCCGGGCAGCATGATCCATCTCTGCCGAACCGTCCTACTCGGTGATGGGACGTGCCCCGGTCGGCGAACCTTGATGCTGGGTGCTAGTCGTGAAAACGGTGCTGAGACCTGCCTATAGATTATATTATCATTGGCTCGGATTCTGGACGCATTACCATCATCGAGTATGTCGCGGCGCAGAATAGATTCCATAGGATCCACCTCGAGACCTTTGGCAAGTCCGGCGTTCGTCGAGTGATTCCGGGTCAGTATCTGGCGGTCGACCCCAAGGGTCGAGCCTGCATGATGGCGTCGGTAGAAAAGAACAAGCTCGTCTATGTTCTGAATCGGAACTCGCAGGCCGAGCTGACGATCTCTTCACCGCTTGAGGCTCACAAGCCACAGACACTAGTCTTTGCCATGTCCGCCTTGGATGTAGGATATGAAAATCCCATCTTCGCGGCACTAGAGGTGGATTATTCTGAGTCGGATCAGGATCCGACTGGACATGCCTTCGAGGAGATAGAGAAGCACTTGGTGTACTATGAGCTGGACCTCGGTCTCAACCACGTTGTCCGCAAGTGGTCTGATCCCGTTGATCGCACGGCTTCTTTGCTTTTCCAAGTCCCTGGTGGTGCAGATGGTCCCAGCGGTGTTTTAGTCTGTGGGGAAGATAGCGTTACCTACCGTCACTCGAACCAAGATGCCTTCCGCGTGCCTATCCCGCGGCGCAAGGGTGCCACTGAAAACCCCGAGCGCAAACGGCATGTCACCGCTGGCGTCATGCATAAGATGAGAGGAGCATTCTTTTTCCTTTTGCAGTCCGATGACGGCGACCTTTTCAAGCTCACCATTGACATGGTTGAGGATGACAATGGTCAACTCACCGGCGAAGTGAGACGGCTCAAGATCAAGTACTTTGACACCGTTCCTGTCGCCTCCAACCTCTTAATTCTCAAGAGCGGTTTCTTGTATGTGGCAAGCGAAGCTGGTAACCATCACTTCTATCAGTTTGAGAAGTTGGGAGATGATGATGAGGAGATTGAATTCTCCAGCGAGAACTTCAACCCGGATCCTACAGTGGCCTGTGATCCTGTCTACTTCCAGCCAAGAGCCGCAGAGAACCTCAATCTTGTGGAGACCATCAATTCGCTGAACCCGTTGATCGACAGCAAAGTCGCGAATTTGACAGAAGACGACGCTCCTCAGATCTACACAATATCTGGCACTGGCGCTCGCAGCACCTTTAGAACGCTGAAACACGGTCTAGAGGTGTCTGAGATCGTTGAGTCTGAGCTTCCCAGCGTCCCATCTGCGGTGTGGACCACGAAGCTGACTCGCGCGGATGAGTTTGATGCCTACATTATTCTTTCATTCGCCAACGGCACACTTGTGCTCAGTATCGGCGAGACGGTTGAAGAAGTCACCGACACTGGTTTTCTTTCCACTGCCCCAACGCTAGCTGTTCAACAACTAGGCGAGGACTCGTTGATCCAGATTCACCCTCGTGGTATTCGACACATCTTGGCCGACCGCCGGGTAAACGAGTGGCCTGCTCCCCAGCACCGGTCAATTGTGGCAGCGACTACAAATGAACGCCAAGTTGCTGTGGCATTGAGCTCTGGAGAAATCGTGTACTTCGAAATGGACGCGGACGGTTCCCTTGCTGAGTACGATGAACGTCGTCAGATGACCGGTACTGTCACCTGCCTGAGTTTGGGTGAGGTTCCAGAGGGTCGGGTTCGTAGCTCGTTCCTCGCGGTCGGGTGTGATGACTCGACTGTGCGTATTCTTAGTCTGGACCCAGATACTACGCTGGAAAGCAAATCTGTTCAGGCTCTTACTGCGGCCCCGTCAGCTCTGAACATCATGTCGATGGCGGACTCTAGCTCTGGAGGCACGACGCTGTATCTGCACATCGGGCTTCACTCGGGTGTTTACCTCCGAACATTGCTTGACGAGGTTACTGGTGAGCTATCAGATACTCGTACACGATTTCTGGGATCCAAGGCCGTCAAGCTGTTTCAGGTTTCTGTCAAGGGGCAGACTGCAGTTCTTGCACTCAGTTCCCGTCCTTGGCTGGGCTACTCAGATGTTCAAACAAAGGGCTTCATGCTTACGCCACTTGACTATGTCGGGCTCGAATGGGGCTGGAACTTCTCGAGTGAACAGTGTGTGGAAGGCATGGTTGGTATTCAAGGACAGAACTTACGGTATGTTTGACCTTTTGTTTCATTCTTTCCCAATCCTCTCCACCGATCATATGATGAACACAAGGGATCCGAATATCTATGTGGATCAACTTTATTTATTTTCCAATTGTTCCTACTGAGATCAATACTGTCACACCATTTTTGTCTGAATGTCGTGCCGCGAACCAAGCTAATTGTGGCTTTCAGGATTTTCTCCATTGAGAAGCTCGACAACAACATGCTCCAGCAGTCAATTCCACTTGCATACACCCCGAGACGCTTTGTGAAGCACCCAGAGCAGCCGCTATTTTATGTCATCGAGTCGGACAACAATGTCCTTGCTCCTGCCACGAGAACACAGCTGCTCGAGGATGCCAAAACTCGTGGTGAAGATGTGACTGTCTTACCACCAGAAGAATTCGGTTATCCTCGAGGCTCTGGTCACTGGGCCTCTTGCATCCAGGTCGTTGATCCCTTGGAAGCTAAATCGGTCATCTATACCGTGGAGCTTGAAGAAAACGAGGCCGCAGTCAGCGTTGCAGCCGTTCCTTTCACAAGCCAGGACGATGAGACATTCTTGGTTGTTGGAACTGTCAAAGACATGACGGTCAACCCTCAGTCTTCTGCTGGAGGGTACATCCACATCTACCGTTTCCAAGAAGACGGCAAAGAGCTGGAGTTCATTCACAAGACTAAGGTTGACGACCCTCCTCTTGCCCTTCTTGGATTCCAGGGTCGTCTTGTAGTCGGCCTTGGGTCTTTGCTGCGAATCTATGACCTCGGTATGAAGCAACTTCTCCGCAAGTGTCAGGCGCCGGTCGTGCCTACGACCATCGTCGGTCTGCAGACCCAAGGAAGCCGGATTGTTGTGAGCGATGTCCGCGAGAGTGTCACTTATGTCGTCTACAAGTACCAGGAGAATGTTCTGATTCCTTTCGTGGATGACTCGCTCTCACGCTGGACGACCACTACTACGATGGTTGACTACGAGACAGTTGCTGGTGGTGACAAATTCGGCAATCTCTGGCTGCTGCGCTGCCCCAAGAAGACTTCCGAGGAAGCGGATGAGGATGGCTCGGGTGCCCATCTAATCCACGAACGTGGTTATCTGCACGGAACCCCCAACCGTCTGGAGTTGATGATCCATGTCTACACCCAGGACATTCCAACCAGCTTGCATAAGACGCAGCTGGTGGCGGGAGGACGCGACATTCTCGTCTGGACTGGTTTCCAAGGCACCATTGGAATGCTGGTTCCCTTCATCAGTCGGGAGGATGTCGACTTCTTCCAGAACCTGGAGATGCAGTTGGCTGCACAGCACCCTCCTCTCGCTGGTCGGGACCACCTGATCTACCGCAGTTACTATGCACCTGTCAAGGGTGTGATTGACGGAGATCTGTGTGAGATGTATTTCTTATTGCCTAATGACACGAAGATGATGATTGCCGGTGAGCTTGATCGCTCCGTGCGCGAGATCGAGCGCAAGATTTCCGTGAGTATTCCTTCTTGTGAACCTGTCCCGACGACCCGACGTCAACTAACCAAGAATGCAGGACATGCGCACCCGGGTGGCTTACTGATTTCGAAACGATGGAGATTCTTGGCGTCTAATCGGGATAATGTCGTGTATGCGGGTTCCTAGATACCCATAATTGATCGCAATGCCCATCATTAGTTGTACAGTTTTCCGTCGTTCCTCCCGGTGGTGAGTTGTTCGTAGACCGTTCGCAGCTTTACGTAGGGTTGGTCTCTTGCCTCGCTCGGTTTTCCGTTTTCCTCTCTCGGATGATCTTGAGCTGGATGCCGCTGTACTTTTATCATACAAAGAAGTGCAGATCGGTATGAGACGAGAGGAAGCGCATTTCTTCGAAATGCCCCTGACGATCTTTGAGTACGATTTTATCCGCTGTTTTTGCCACGGATCTCATCGTAATTTATAGTCGGGACATTACATTGTATTCACGACACAGTTTGTCGGTAGCAATCAATAAAATATATCCTTTTCTGCATGATGATTAAATTCCTGAAAATGCTCCCTGCATGGCTCATGGTTACTGTACTGGGAGCTGTAGCTATTGCTGTTACGACTGCTAATGCTACTGCTCGCGAACCAAGTCAGAAACTGTTCCCCTGACACAGCACTATCCCGTCCAGGGCCTGATATATGCGAGTGATAGAGTCACTCGAGGTTATCCACATCCCACTACGGTGTACGGACCGGTAAAGAAACTATCCCGATACTCAGCACCCATCTCCCACCTAGCCAAACCAACGGGAACCGCCATCCAAACACCGATTCCAATCCTACGCCCGAATATCCCGATCAATGATCCTCGCAGCAGCCAAGCACTTCTCGTCCTGAAAACGCGGCGCAATCACCTGGATCGCGCAGGGCGCGCCGTCGACGGCATCGGGATGATCTGCATTGTCATGTCACCTTAGTCAAAATCTCAAGTATCGTCTGAACTGCACATGCAGTCACACGAAGCTCCAGCCAGCTAGCTGCGGGGAAGATAAGGGATCTAACGTACAACTCGGCTGCACGCCATCTTCGAGCACCATCGGGTCCGGATCGAGGGCCTTGGAGGCTTGGCCGTAGGGGAGAATGCAGGCGGGATACTATCCATATCCATACCGAACTCTCTTGTTAGCATATATTGATTCATTCGCTGCTTCCCTCCTTCACCGCACACAGCACCAAGGGAAATAAAAACATACGTCGACCAGATTCCACACGAGGGTGTACGGCGGCCACCCAAAGGTATCCCACTCGACGGCGGTGTTCTGGGCCCCCGGGGCGAGGACGACGTCCAAGTCGTTGGCGACGAATGTCTCGCGCCACGCGTCGCTGTATCTCCGGCGTTCCTTGTGGAGGGTGTTGATCAGTGTGAATGGGGAGACGACGGTCTCGTCCATCGGGACGGGGAAGGGGCCTGTGAACATTGGGGAACTGGCTTGCGCGACGGAGGGGACCGGGGGTTCGCCGCTGGGGGTGATGTGGTCTATGCTAGGGCTGTAGATGAAGTATTGGAAGCTGAGGCGGTTGGCGTGGGCGAGGTTGGTTGCGCGGGTTGCTGCGAGGGTTGTTGAGGGGGAGGGGGAGGATGCGGTGGCGTTGTCAGGGCTGAGGTAGACGATGCGATGGCCTTTCTTCTTCAGGGCGTCTATTGCGTTCTCTAGGGCGCGTTTCACCGGGGGATGGAGCGGGAAGTGGGCGCATTCGCCGAGGACACCGATTGTTAGTAGCTGCGGCTGCTGGTGGTTCATGGCCCGTGGCCGGGACCAAGGCGCTGCGGTGGCGGCACTGTCGTATCGCCAGGGGGATGCGTCCAGGACTGTGGACATGAACAGGTCCAGATCCTCGAAGGATTGAGCCAGTGGGCCGGCGGAGGGCGTAATGCCCGGCAGGCCCTCCATGGCGCCGCTGGCCTGGCCCGCGAACGGGATGCGGGCGGTGGTGGGCTTGAAGCCGTAGACGCCGCAGCAGAGCGCTGGGATGCGGATTGAGCCGGCGATGTCGGTGCCCACGCCGAGGATGGAGCCCCGGAGGGCGATGAGGGCACCCTCGCCGCCCGACGAGCCGCCAGCTGTGAGGTTCGTGTTGTGGGGGTTCAGGGTGCGGCCGTAGATGTTGTTGTCGGAGTCGCCGGTCTGGGATGGCCGTTAGCATGTCCTGTACTGTACGGTGCCATCGTAGCATGTTCATAATTCCAGACCCGAAGAGACGACGCACCAACTTTCCCCAGTAAGCAAAGAAGATGATAGGGCAAACCTCACCATCATAGTCTGCGGCACATTCGTCTTGACATACAACACCGCCCCCAGATCCAACAACATCTGCACCAACGCGGAGTTCTCCTTCGCCGGGCCATGTCCCAGGAACGACACATACCCGACACTGGTATCGACGCCCTCCACGCGGAAACTATCCTTGAGACTGACCGGCAACCCATGCAACGGACCGAAGACCCTGCCCTCCCGCGTCAAATAGTCATCCAGATACCTCGCTCGCTCGAGCGCTCGATCGAAGAAGTGCTCTGTCAGACAGGATGTCTATATTCCCGGGGACTATGAGTCTCTGTCCTGCGGCACTTGACTGGAGAAGCAAGTGGGGAGGGAGCTTGGAAACAGACCAATTGCTGCGCGACGGCGGCGCGCTTACAGAATGCGGTGGTCACGGCGACGGAGCTGACATCGCCCCAGGCGAGGCGCTGGAGTAACTGGCCCGCGGTGTAGTTCTCGGTGAGGTCGAGTTCCTCGGCGGTGAGGATGTTGCTTTTGGCGACGGCGTCGAAGGCCAGGAGGTGGCCGTTGGCGGGGAGGGAGGCGCGGAAGGCGTCGGTCAGGCGCCAGGCAGAGGGGATTTGCGAGTCGAGCTGCTTGCGCTTGTGGGCGACGATGACGCGCCAGTCTTGCGGGTCCGAGAGCTTCGTGACTGTCATGTTGATTGGACTTGCGATCGCGGAAGGATGATGGGATTAAGGGAGATTGTGTGGGCTCACCTTGGTCAGGGGGGGCCAATGGGGATGTTTATATACTTGGCTGGAATGAAAGGTTCCTCTCCGACTTCATCTGCCGCAAGGAAGAGGAGAAGAGAGGGGCTTATCGTGCGGTGCAGTGAGCAGAGACTGGTTACGACTGGTTACAGTATGTTAGTGCGTATACTAAGTACGATGTGCGTCCACTTGCCTATTTGGGATGCCTCGGCTGCTAGTGGGGTCTATGTTTGGTATCCTGAGGTATAATCATGTTGAAGCATGCTGCTCAATCCGACGTCTCATTCAGTAGGCTTCATCACCACATCGTCGGGCCTCACGCCCCCAAAGTTCGTCAAATAGTACGCATCAATGACAATCCGATCCTCGACGCAAATCATGACCCCAACACAGACCAGCCCATTCAACCAGTTATACCTCCCGGGTCCCGCCTCGATCCTCAAATGCGAGAAGAACTCCACATCATCCTGGGAGACCGTCACCGGCGGACGGGACCGCGGATCCTCCGCCACCTGCCGCGCATACGCCGTCCCCGGCCCCGGACGGTAGAGGCCATGGGCCTGGATGTATAGGTAGTGGCCGTCATCGGTCTTGGCCGTGTAGCGCGCATCGAGGGTGATGGACTGCATGCAGCGTTTTGATCAGACCTCGAACTCGAGAGGCACGGCAATTTGAAGCGTTCTGGGGGAGGCTCACATGCGTCCCTTCAAGCATGGTGGACCAGTCCGCTCCGCCCAAGGGTAGGACGGTCCCTGAAAGCCCCCCCGGCCCCTTGAAGGTGCCGCCGACGATGTTCGCGATACTCCGGATGACGCCTGCCCCGTGCGGGGCGCCGAGGTTGATCTCGTCTTTGTCGATGTCGCATTCGAGGCGGTAGAGGTATGTCAGGCCCGGGCGGCGCATGGGCGGGGTCTCCGGGTAGAAGGCGTTGCCGGGCGAGGGGTTGTCGGGGGTCGAGTTCATCGTGCTGCTGCGTCGGAAGGGATTTGTTTGATAGGAATGATCACTCAATTGCTGTTGTTCACCGTTCAGTCCAATTGAACCGAGTACAAGAGAACCGCGGCACAGCCATGATTTATCTGCTTTTCGCGTTGGAACTGAGAATGGAAGCTGGACGCGACTGGTGTTGTTCATGTAGTAGATCTAGTTGCTGGACCCCGCACAGCGAACGGTACCTGCGGGGAAATGCTTATCGCCACTTCCTGATACGGCAGGTCGACCCTTCTTCATTTCAACTTCTGTTATCAACTGTCAGTCTTCGGCGCGCGAGGAACCCGAACTCGACACTGAGATCGAGTGTACCTTACCTGATAGTAACCTGAATGCTCTGATTAGCCGAACTCTCCGATGTCTCAGATGGCCTGTCATACCTCCTGCAGGAACACTCGTGAATCGAAGTGCTCTCTCCGTAGTATATTTAAGCCAAACCGTCCGCAAGTCCATTCCAGTCGCCAAACGCTACCGTATCATCATCGCTATACGCAGATTCCTCGTCGACCTAGAAGTAAAGACATCAGTCATGGCTTTCGTTCAAGCCGCATTCTCCGACCCGAGAGTCCCCCTCCACGACCGACAAGAAGCCCTGAACCGCGTATTCGCCGACCCAGGCCTTCCAGCACCTGGCGGCATGCCTTCCTTCTGGCTCAGAGACCCCCCATTCTCTGAGCTCGCAAGCTTGCAATCCGCAGAGCTCGCGACAGAAGCGGAGGTTGTGATCATTGGCTCCGGGATTACGGGCGCCTCTATCGCTGGGACCCTATTGTCGAACGCATTTGGCAACAGAAATCAGGAAGCAAGGCCGTCCGTCGTCATTCTCGATAGCCGCGAGGTCTGCCACGGCGCGACGGGCCGGAATGGTGGGCATATCCTCGAGACCGCGGAGGAATTCAGCTATTTCGAAGAAACGTATGGGGTGGATACGGCGATCCGAACCATGAAATTCCGCCTCGCACACCTGGCGGAGCTGCTTCGCGTGGCAGACGAATACGGGCTCAGCGAGGTTGCCCAGGCCCGGAAAGTCCAGTTCCTGAGCGTCCATTTTGATGACGAGAAGTGGGTGGAAACGGTGCGGTCGATCCGGCGACTCAAGGAGTGCATGCCTGCCGAGACGGTGGAATGGAAGATTTTCGAGAAAAGCGAGATTTTGAAGGTCAGTTTGTTTCCCAACTTTCGTCGTATTCGAGGAAGAGTTTAAGGATGCGTGTGATTCCACGAGGTTCAAACACTTACAGTAAGATAGGAGTTCTGTCTGGCCCCAGACGCTCGAGGTGTCATCGCCGGGCCCGCCGGCGCCATGTGGCCGTATCGCTTCGTCACGGGCCTCCTGGCTCGTCTACGCGATCAGCATCCCAAGGACCTCCGGATTGAGACCAAGACACCCGTAACAGCTATTCGCGAGAACGTGACAGCCACAGACTCGCCCGCACTGCGATACTCCGTCATCACGCCGAGGGGAACGATCCGGGCACGTCATGTCATCCACTGCACGAATGCGCATGTCGGTCACTTGGTGCCGGGACTGCGCGGCCGCATCTACCCCATCCAAGGAACAATGACGGCGCAGAACCCAGGGCGCAGCTTCCGACCACAGGGAACCGAGCACTCCTGGCTGTTCAACTATGAGCATGGCTTTGATTACCTGACGCAGTTGCCCTCTTGGGGGAAGACATCCAACAAGATGATGCTGGGAGGGGGTTTTGGGCAGCATGCAGATCGAGGGATCTTGGCTCTGGGAGTCGCTTCAGATAACGAGGGAGTCCCACCGTATACGCTGGACCATTTGAAGAAAACGCCCAAGAAGGCGTTCGATCACGAAGATTGGGGCGAGTGGAGCGCTGATCGGGATGTTGACACGGCGTGGACGGGTAACATGGGCTTCAGCGCAGATGGATACCCGTGGATCGGCAAGCTCCCGCATTCTGCATCTGGCCGTGGGGAAGCAGTGGAGGGAGGGGGAGGCCATGGGGCCGAATGGTTGTCGTGTGCGTTCTCGGGCGAAGGCATGGTGCAGGCGTGGCTGTGTGGGAAAGCAGTAGGTATGATGGTGTTGGCCCATGATGGACGATTAGCTGGAGAGGTGGATCTTTCATGGGTGCCTGATCAGATGTTCGTGACTGAGGAGCGGATCGAGAAATCGGTCCTGCCACGGGTGGTGGTCACCAATCGTCGCTCATCTCAACTGTGAGGGAGTATTTGTAGTGAAAAGGATCAGCAACGTAGGTGAGGTTGAAGTGGCAGAAGGGTGGATAGGGCGGATGTCTTGCTTTGTCAAAAGTACCAAGAATGGAAAGTACTGCAATGCCAACGTCTTAGGTCCATTACACGATTAAGAACGAACACAAAAAGAGAGGAAGGTATTTTAGTGCTACATAGCAACATCGCAAGAATCTGTGCTCATGACCCAGGACAAATGCATCCATCAACAAGAACCTTCTAAAGTCTCTATCCATCCAAATATCCATTTTCAAGGATTTCCTGCTCCGCCTTTCCTGATATTATCATACTGTGAAACAGGGTACTCCAACTGATTCTCAGTCTTATCCAGAACATTGATACCCCCAAGATTATCGACCAACTTCATTCAGAATGTGTTAGCCCCTATCCATTCTCAAAAAAAAAAAAAAAAAAGGCAAAGCTCACCGTGACAATCAAGCTCTCCTGACCCTTCCGATCCCCCGACGTTTCCCAGAACATGCCGCCGCCCAGACACTTGTTCTTGATGTACTCGGCCTTCAGCTTCACGATATTGGGGGTATCGTAGCTGACCATCGTCTTGCGGGCGGCATCGTACGAGAAGCTGGCGCCGAGGTCGTTGAGCTCGGTCACGCTGGCCCCGGGCTGCGGGAGGGCCTTGTAGTCCCAGATGCCGTTCTCGTAGCTCCCGCCGCCGACGCCGTTGAAGGGCTTGCCGGGCCCGTCGGTGTTGGCGAAGGAGCGGCCATAAATGGGCATGCCCAGGTTGATCTTGTGCGGGGGCACGCCGGCGGCCGTGTACGCGTTGATCGCTTGGTCCGTGTTGAAGGGGGTGGAGGCCGGGTTGTTGGCCGCCGGGAACAGGCTGGACGCGTGGCCGGCGACGGTGCCCCAGCTGCCGGCGTAGTCGTAGGCCATCAGGTTCCAGAAGTCGAGCTGCGCGTCCATGCTGGCGAGGTGGAGGACGTTGTAGTTTGAGGGGCCTGCGGTGGGGTTCAGTTTTGGGGCCGGTGGGCCGGTTAGAGGACAAGGGAAAGAGAGGACGTACCCGCTGGAGAGGCAACGCTCAGCAGGAAGTGTTTGCCTTTACCATGTTCCCGGCCGTATTTGTCAAGTTCCTTGTGTGCAGGATAGATGGTCAGCCATAAGACGAATACACCAATGAAATCATCATCAAGCACGTACCATGCGAAGCTCACGCAGAAGCAGAACCATATCATTAGCCTGGCCGTCATTTGCAGGATACTGCCGTGTATAGATCAGTATCGGATATCATCTCCAGACATCCAGCCTGCAGAGAGATAGACATTGACACACTTACCTCCCAATCAATATCCAACCCATCAAACCCCACATCCCCCATCAACTTGACCGCCGTCGACGCAAGCTTCTTGCGGCCCTGCTCCGTGCTCGCCGGCGTGGCAAAGTTCCCCGAGTACGTCCACCCGCCGATCGACAGCATGACCTTCATGCGGCGGTTCTTCTTCTTCAAGAGGAAGAGCTGCTTGGTACACCCGTAGGCATTGTTGCCGACATCGTTCCACGAGTCGCCCGGGTAGTGCTTCTGGACATCGGACCAGGAATCGGTGAGGTAGACCTCCCCGTCGGCACGGATGTTGGCAAAGGCGTAGAGAACGTGGGTGAGATTCTCGGCTGCAATGTCCTGCGGATTGTGGTTTCTGGCATAGATTGCCTGTCTCCCCCCCAGAGGGTGTTAGTGGTTCAGAATAACTCAGTGTTTTGATTGGCGGTATTATAGATGGGGTAGCTCACCCAGTTCACAAAGTATGCAACCGACTTGTAGCTCGGGGGCTGGGAGCAGTTGACAGGCTTGGGCAAACCCTTCTGACCCTGCGGAAGTTGTGGCGCGACTCCAGAAGGAAGGGCAGCGCCGTGGATCATCAGCCCACCCGTGGCGAATAGAAAAGGAATGATGGTTCTCATCGTGAGAAAAGGAGTGATCAGTAAAGAGAGAAAGAATGGTGTTGATAGAGAAAGGAGGGACACGAAGATTGAAGCTGGTAGGCGAGATCAAGGAGAGGATAGGTTGTTATGAAAGAGAGGGACAAAGACACGAGAGAAGAAGAGGAGGGAAGAAGGAATGATCACATCTGTAGATGACGCAGAGAGGGTTGATAAAATCTCTGACCGCATTATATAGTCACCACCGACTTTGAGTCAACCTCATCTTCGTCCGTCCCGTATATCTCGCCTCGACGGGACGAAAGTGAAAGTGTCAGCCCAGCAGCAGTGGAATCAAACGTGCATGCGACTTGTTACACCTCGCCCGTTTGTTATCTCTGGGCCATGCATCATCCTACCCACCCCCAGCAGGTTCTGTCACAGAGTCGATCCATCTTTTGGGCCCCATGATGGGTCGAGACCACCGTCCCTGATCACAACCGCCAACGGACGAGGTAGGAGTCACTGTACTTGAAGTACCCATACTGTCTCACAGGGCTGACTTGGCCTCACGTGTGCCTCGATCTCTGACAGAGTCAATCCCAGCAGATGCTCGCAATCCGACCAATTCGGTTGGGACAAGTCCCATGATGCAAGGGCCGCGAGAGAAGCAAATATCAGGCATAAGTGAAGAAGGTTTCCCCACGGATGTGTGAATGTATCATGCGCTGTAAGCCATCCGAGTCACCGCTGATGGGTGGAGGGGCTTGTACGACCTCCTTCACCCTGACGGGGATATCGATGGGAATAGCCTCAGATGGAGGCCTGAACAGGTAAGTAGCCCCGAGTCCCGACTCGGCTGTCGTTGACATGTGCTCCTTACCGCTGAAGAACATTCACCGCTGTACTCGGCACCCAGAAAGTACGAGAGATGTATCAAGTCTAAGCAGGTCATAAGCAGTTCATTAAAGTCCAAAACTCTATTTAATAGTCATGATATTAATTAAAGCTATTCAGCATTACCTAGCCAAGTCAAATAATCCCAAGTCAAACTTTTTTTTCCAGTCGTAGATAGCAAAGGCTAAATCAGGCAATTGGGTATATTGCAAATGAAACGAATGAAAAGAGAAAATCAACCATAACGCCTTTCATCGTAGTTAGTGTTTCAAATGCACCTTGCAGGTGAGATCGCATCAATGGATTCGCATATTAGCAGGCCGCTCTCATACGCCCCGGGTTTACAGTGGTCGAGGGGGGAAGGATCCTTGAACGGTCTGGAAGTAGATGGGCGGTGCGCACGGCCGTGTACTCGGGAGGTGTAACTTCAGGCTCCGAGATCCAACGGGGTGCGATGCTGCGAGGACTGAAGAACTCGGCATTGACCTCCTCCTGCGTGATCTCGACGACGGTGTTTTTCGGTCGAGCGTCCGCTTGCGGCTGACATGTCAGCTGGATCGGGATCTTCAAGGATGTCGTCGGCGTCAAGATGTTCGCGTTGGGGGTGTGATAAGAGAGACTGAGCTCCAGGCTGTAGATGCGGGCGACGAGGCAGGAGTGAAATGTGGGCACAAAAGTCTTCGACTTGGGTAACGTGATTGGTACGACCACTGAAGCTGTGTAGAAGGTGTTTCCGGAGAAGGAAGCGGACGGCCCCGGTAGAGACTCCGTCGAGGACGTCGAGTGCATGGAGTCGCGGCGCGGGGCGTCTGCACTCGTGTGCTTGGTCCACTGCGCCGAGGCTACACACATGGTCGATAGTGGCACAGCTTCTGTAAACATTCCTCGACCAACCTGCGCCCACGTTCGGATAGACGAAGTCGAAGGGTAATCGCCCCACGGCTCCGCACTATAGAACGTTGTCGCTCGCAGTCGACTCCACACTGTCCCCAGACGTGGAGGTTCTTCATTTCCGAGTGGGTCAAACCGAAGGTGCACGGTTGCCACAGTGCTAACGATGCTCGTGTCATCGTTACTGGTCGGATTCAACTGTATAGGTTTCGGTTGCGATGCAGCGACAACGATGCGTCCCTGCTTTCCCCTCATGAAGCCACGCTTGACGTCTTTCTCCTTGCGCACGCAGTACAGGGTCTCGTCATCCGGAATGTTGAGAGGAGGCTCTTCGTCCACCATAGGCACAACCCGGACTTTCTTGCCAATCGAAGCGAGGGTATCGATTGAACCGTTCTGACTGACGGGGTTTCTCTGCAGAGTTGCGCGAACGATATATGAGATCCGGCACATATCAGGAGTCAGGTCGTCAAGAAGCGATTTACCGTCACTGGCGAGCATGGGGTCCCCAAAGGTGGGCGGAAGCATGGTGTGCGATTGCTCGACGTGGATATTGGTTTTCGGATGGCTGCAGACATGAGGCAGTAGGCGTTGCGGGACCACGAATACAAACGGAAAGTCATAAGTGCGTCCGGCCTCGAGGATGCGTGGAGTCGGATATGCTGCATCCTCAATGGGCTGCCGAAGTCGTAGGAAGGTCTGATAAGCGCCCGTTCGGCCAGGCATCGATTGTCGCTCCACTGAGGTTCGCGAGGTGCCTAGGGAACAATCAGAACCAATTGTGGTCTCCTGATGTAGTGTTTATTGTACCTTCAAATGTAATCTCCAACTCATCGAAACGAGTGTCATGGTCCACGGTAACTGTCACTGTGCCCTTGATGGTGTCTCCAGTGGTGTACACATTGACCAGACCGTCGTGTTGACCATCCAGGTCGATGTTGACCTTAGGGCGGGGGCGAACCGAGAAGCGCCCGACAGAGCTGGAGCTCCGCGACACGCTCGAGGCACTCGTCATCGCTGTTTGTTGATGAAAGTCGATCAATGTTGGACTTGTCGAACACGGAAGGTAAGAAAAAAGATATTGCTCACTAACGAGCAATTGGTGAATATGAAATGACCGCCAACCAGTTTAGCCTGACCGGGGGGGGGTGTTTGGATGTTATTGTTGATCGTCGGAAGTATAAGTCAAGTATGAGTAGTTCGGATCAGGAGTCAAGAAGAAGCAACACAGGAAAAAATAAGGTGAGATGCAGGGACTTTTTATTCCCGGCCAGTCAGTCACTCAACGGCAGTCAATGGTGACACAAACAAGAGTTAGTAGGGACAATGATGAGGAAAACGCGAATCCCAAATAACCCCCAGTCCCCCCAAAGGTACCATATATGGGATTCCAGGGAGAAAATCGGCAACGGGCAAGTATGTAGGGATGGGGTGACGGGGAGTTGCGATTGAGTAATAGAAAAGGTACAGTGGAGATCGTTCACTCCACTATTTCTTGTAGATGTCCGTGGTTTTCCGTTCTGATACTACTACTGAGTATCAAACAATAAAAAAGTCCCTGAGTGAAGATTTTCAAGGTTCGATTGCAATGAATGATATGAAATTCAACCACCAAGGTTCCTGTCCTGGGTCTGTGGTTTTAATACCTACTCTACCGATTCTCCCTCGAGACCCTCAATCCTTTTACCTCCCCAGAATGAGTCACGCAAGAGAGCTGATAAATCCAAGGCAATAAAGCGAAAGCGAAAGCGGAAAAAGAAAAAAGAAAAATGCACGTGCGATCTTCAATTCATTTGTCTGTTTGTTCAATTCATTCAAGTTCCATTCATTCATTTCGACAGTTTTCTCCCAATACTTGCCATTCTGGACTAGCGCACCCCATATCCCGCTGGGAAGAGATTCGCATTCTGTGGTCGGGACGGGCTTTAGCTTTGCATGAGGAATGGACCCTCCACTCCTACTCCTAGTTGGTTGTCGCGCGCGCCCTTTGCTGACATCGCTCAGGCGAACAATTGAGGAAAAGCGTCACGCCCTACGGAACAAGCAGTGCGCCCCCTCGTATGGGTGTGTGGGTTGTACTCTGTATGTCCGCGGGAAAAGGCCCGAGTTGGTGATGATGATGACGCAGCTAGGCCCATGGCCAGCACTGTCCAGAACACACACCCACACACTCCCCTTCTGATGTCCTGACGGACGCTCGAGCATCACGTCTGTGGTGATGTTGATGATCTCTCTTTTACGGCTTCCCTCTCCCGGCGCTACTATCGGCTGTCTCGTGTCCGACAAAGACGGATGATCGACTCGATTGCTTTGTGTGCGAACACGAAACTCAGATGCTCAGTTAACCATGGAGAACATTATTAATCACGGATGCAGTCCCAGCGGTCTGGACATGGACCCTCGATTTGATGGAGGCTTGGAAGAAAACAAACGATCACGAGGAACACATCGGGATTTCCTCACCATCCTGATTGATCAGAGAGAAGAACCGGTGCCCACATCCTCCCCCCCCCCCTTCTTCAGAATCTAAGCCCAAACTAGGGCTGAATTTGCGAACAAGAAGGAGTCATCCCGCAATTGCTAGCCGATGTCTGACGTCCATGAGTCGATACTCCACGCCTTCATCGTCAAATTCACGCCCTTGCAATGACATGACATGCATGCGCAAGCCACAAGGGCGTTGTTCGCTTGATCTGTTTGCCGATGACGGAGCATTTGACGCGGTCTCATTGGTGGCCTCTGCCGGGTCAAGGCACTTTCTCAGGCTTTTCCTGAAAGAGAAGGAAGAAGGAGAAAACTGCGTAAGAAATCCTGGTTCGGTTCACGCTCCTCCATCTTGCTCGGGCTACACAACAACAGAAAGATATATCAATCGATTGCACCATTGTATAGAATGGTCGAACCACAGGCGGTATCTTGACATTATATTATCCTTTGCTGTTATGTTATCCGGACCCAGACGAAGGTAACCGCCCCGGAGTTCCCACCTTGTCCAGACTCCAGACCAGGGCCCCCCCCCGTCGGGCGCTCCAGTTCTATCCGCCCTTAGCCGAGATTCAAGCACGTCTTTTCTACTTTTCCTCGCGCTTTTGGATCTTCTTCTCCGCCTGAGCCCAGCCTCCTCGCGTGTTTCCCGACCGAAACCACTCGCATACAGTCGGCCCGGTCAAGTTCCCCGGCCCTGCTGGACGGCCAGTTCCCGATACCGATGGGCCTTGGCCCGTCGGAACCGCTTCCCGTAGATTACCATCACCACTAGCATCAGATTTACCCCGAGACTAATAAATCCAACGGTGATGAACATCTTGGTTAGTCCATAGGTCTCCATCCACGGACTGATCGCGAATGGAATCCCAATGCTGAAGACGTTGCGCATGAAGGCCACGCCAGTGAAGGCATCTCCCGTGAGCTAGATCATGCATTAGCTGCACTTAGCACTTTCGCTAGAATGGATTGAAGATGGTGTCTTACCAACACATGGCTGTCAATGACTAGTGTCAAGCATGCGTCGCTAATACTGCCTAGGCCAAAGCCGAACAATGCCCCACCGATGCTGGGGTAGATCCAATGCATACCCTGGACGAACCACACGTCAGTGAGGAAGGTTGCTTTCAACTCAAAAACACAGATCACTCACTCGGTCCAGGGTCACGCCGAACATTATCAGCCCACCACACAGTGCGATTGCTGGCAGGTGGAGGATATAGAGCCGCATCTCCGGCTCAAAATAGCCTCTATTACGTCGAGCAAAATATCGAAGCGATCGGTCTCCGAGATACCCTCCGTAGAACGACCCAATTAAGTTCCCAATGAATGGTCCAATGCTCATGAAGCCGACTTGTTCCGGGTTAAAGAGGTAGGGTGGGAGCGGGAGGACAAGAGAAAGAACGGTTGACACGATCGTGAGCCACATGACGCCACACGCATACTGCAGGCCACAGCAAAGCACAGCAGGGAACGTAAAAAGGATCTCAAAAGGCCGATAGTAATAAGGCCAAATAGGTTCCGGTGTGTAGGTCGCAAGAGCTAGTCTTTGCCGCCAGGTCTTCATTGGGACACTCAAGTCGATCTCAACACGCTCAGCACTGGGAGCTTCAGTTTGAGGAATGATGTATTCCGCAATGGTCGACTTGCTATCTCCCTTGGTGCTAGAAGTTGGCACCACCCGAGGTTCATCGATAGATTCCTGCGAGTCGTGAACTCCATCTATCACCACTGTATACTTTGTCTCTTCGTAGAAGAACATGAACAGTACAAAGATGATGGTATTACAGATGCCAAGCGTACGGTATGACATCCTCCAGCCTTGGTGGGTCGCCTGCACACCGGCAGCCATGGGAGTTAAGAAGCTCTTACTAGACGTCAGCTGCAGTACTCAAAGTCGAGGCTCGATAATCAAAGGCTTACACCAATCATCACCATCGTCATATACAATGCATTTATTGTACCGCGGTGATGCACAAAGAAGATGTCCGCAATCTGATGACGTTAGCGCAGCACCATTTCGGAAACAAGAACACGCACAGTGATTTGGGCAATAGCCTCATTAGTCGCCCCAGCCAAGCCCTGGATGAGGTTTGTGGCATAGAGCTCAGAGAGACTCTTCATCTCTGCCGTCCAGAAGGCAGTTACAAGCATCAGTGCGGTGGAGATCAGGTAAATGGGCCGACGCCCATATTTCTTTGCCAGGGGGATGAACATGATGCAGCCCATAGACAGGCCAACTGAGTTGACCGACGAGGATCGATTCAGTTGGGTATATGTGACATTCAAGTCAACCACCATCAGTTGCCAGAAGATGAGCTGAATCGAAAGCCTACAGGTAAAAATGTCAGCCATGAGCTCCAATCCCTGTTAATCGGTTCCCAACTCACGCAGTGAAAATGAGACAGGTAACTGCCAGTATTAGAGTGACGTTCACAGCTTTGCGCGCGGTACTCCAATTCTTTCTCGTTCCACGCATGTCAGCGCATTCTCTTTGTCTTTCGAAGAAGGGTGTTTTTACCAGAGGCTCATTGGGATCGCTTGAAGGGACCGGGCTGAGGAGGATCACTTGTTGACCTTGAGTCTCATCCTCATTCTCTGTATCTCGCTGTCAGTTTCTTGGCTGCTATCATCGAAGAGGAAAGTCTTGCCCTTGACGAAGAGGAAAGTGCCTGGTGGTAGGTCATCTTCCACTCGATCCTGAGATACCGAGCCGTGGCCTGCCATCAATGTTTGCCCAGGGCAAAGGGAGACGAATGAATTGTGAGGAAGTATTTACAGAAAGGCTGTTGATGATGGCTTCCATGATCAGGCTCGAAGTATGCCTTGAGCGAGATGATATATAGTCGCCCGCGCAGACTCACGCGTTCGGTGGCGTAAGGAGTTCCCGACATTCCATTCCACGCGTCACTTGCTAGAAGCCGTAAACCCTATCATGATAGATGATGGCGATGGAGATTACGAGTGCAGTGGAATTGAGTACGAAATGCGGGGAAACCGAGTGTTTGGTGTTTAGACCAGGCACTGATAGATAAGAAACCGCCTCAATCCATCCTGAGGAGTTGATCAAATCCCAACGAGGAAATGCAGAGCGGGTCGGGGGGTCGACCTGCCAACAAGGGAATAGCTCGGGCTACCTAGTATGAAGGCGCTTTGCTACCTTAGATATAGCATTACGCAAAACCATTCAGTCTGAGCATAACGGGTTTTTTCATTTGTTTTTCATGCCGAACGCATTGTTGTAAACTTGGAGATGATTCAAAGCCGATCCAGAGAAGGAAGGTAGACACCTTGCCACCAACATTTAGCGTGTTATAATGCGGGTGGTATAGGCTGACAAGCGACCTGACTTGTAGTTATCTAAGGTTAAATCAAGTTCATCCTTGCCATGAGATGATAAAGAGGCGGTTCATTCGTGATGACCGAGAGCCAGTAGCACCCTGGTCTCTTATCGGATGTGAATTTTGGTTCCCAATACCTAAGCAGATGGCTTCAACTCCCCGTTTGGATTTTCTTCGAGTTTATGATGGTCTGGTCACTTGCTTAAAACATTTGCTGAACTACTGCGACTGACCCTTTTGAGTCGAATAGATCTTCGTTCAGTCAGCGCAGTCGCACACACAATCAGCCTCTCGTTCTCGAATGACCCGTTAATCCGGTGGCTACGACCTGCTGCTGCTCCATGGATAAGGCGGCATACGAGCACATTCAATTGGCAATATCGTCGGGTACAACGGTTCATCTCTGAGGGCCTTGTTTTTCAATCGGCTCCAGTATATCAGATTGCACATTTGTTTCCACCAAATCGAGGAGTGTCAGATAGTTCAGCCTCGATCAAGAAGATACCGCACTGTCATGATGAAAATGATGCTGGCGTAGCTATTATGCTATATCCGCCTTCAAGGCAATCGAGATGGACAATCGGGAGGCTCATTTTAAGTGTAAAGGTTTGGTTTCTGGATCTGGTAAGCCCAGTCACAGACGATGGGGCAAATATGATGGTCGGTACCTGCTCTCCCCCATTGAAGAACAATAGGTTTCTGATCCTGATATTTGCTGATGCGACCGCACCACAGCGCGTGGAAAAGCTTATGAAGTCTCATGACACCTCGCTCAACACCATCGAAAAAAAATATGGTGTAAATGATCTGTGGTATCTTGAAGTATTGGCTGTCCATCCTTCTCTCCAAGGCCGAGGATTAGGCAGCATGGCGATGCAGTGGGTTCTGGACCGTGTTCAGGATTCGCCGATCTTCCTAGAGTGCACAGCGGAGCAAAATGTGAAGTTTTATGAGAGGCTAGGTTTTGAGGTTGTTGAAGAAGTGGATTTGACCGATGAAACAGACATCGCCAAAGTTTGGCTCATGCTTCGACAGACACAGAAACTTAGTTCCTAAGTGTGGTTATCCTGTATGCTCCTGATCAATACAACGCAATCTCCAACCCTCGCACATAAGCAAGTTCATGTATACTCGTTTGCTGAGGGCCAGATATCCACCATTCCTCGAGGATTTCCAACAAGATCTGCAAGAACCGTTCATTCCCAGGCGGATCATGGAGGTTGTCACCCCAGCCTTTGATCAAGGCTTTCAAAAATGGCCTTGCGTTCATGACATGGGACTCCAATGAAGCAACAGCCAGAGGATAGAAGACTGCATTTAAAAGCAAAGTACTCGTTCCTTCAGGCTCCTTTGCTGCTCTGAAGATTGCATCCAAATTACTGAAAATGCGCAGCACAAGCACCTCTGTGGTAGGAAGAGCACGTAGCCGGAGCCCTCTCTCATGAGAGTTATCTGGCTGCGTCATGGTCATATCATCAAATCGGTGCAAGCGACGATGTCTCACAGCCAGAATTCCCGCCGATCTATAAGCTTCCCACAGCTGGCATTGTAGCAACGTGCCCTGAGCACCAGGCCAATTCCAGAATTCTTCTTCGTTGGCCTCTCGCGTGCCAATACAGGAGAAAATGTCGAGCAAAGTCCTTGGAAGGCCGCTTACTAGCTCGACATCGTGACCTAGCTCTGAATTTATTGCAGTGGGATCTTTGCGTTTTCGGCAGTGGTTTCTCCAAAAACCAAGAGAGGGGTTTCGGCGACCAATGGTAAAAGTAGGAAGATCCATCACTCCCATTACCTCGAAAAGATGTGTGCGAAATGTACTATTTTCGGATTGAAGGGTTTGAAACCCTTGCGATTGAATGATACTGTACATACCTCGAAGGTGCATCGTCCAGGGTGTGCCACGCAAAACCTGATTGATTTAGTATCGTTGCGGATGGAGACAGGGGGTTAACAAGGACATGAGCGCACCCCAACGCTGCAGAGAAGAAGCCCGGCTGCAAATGTACCATCTGGCAAGTATGACGCACTGTGTGCCAATTCGGATCGAAAATGATTCAGCGCCGCGTCGTAATACTCGAAGAATCGAGGCCCAATGTCGTCGCATATTGAAACTTGGAGGGCCAGGCAGATGAAGTATAAAGCATCGGATTGCCGACAAAGCGTGGGTAATTGCGCTCCCAGTAAACTGGTATGGTCATCGGCGGTTGTTGAGTGGAGAGTGTTTACACCTGAAGTAAGGACTGCACAAGACTTAATCTTCCATCATCGTAGACAGAGACAGGGGTCAAAGGGGACATTTGCATACATTTCTGAAAGAGTACTTCGTCTTCTTCTGATCGCTGTCGTGATCCGGGGGACGTTAGTGGAGACAGGTCAGAAGAGAAATTAGTGCTAGCATCATAAGCTGCCCCAAACATGTTAGCAAGAGGTTAGTACTGTACATAGGTAGATGAAGAACACATGGGACACGGTACCTGCAATATTACTGCAAGGAGAGGAAGTAGTAACCCTTGTCTTCCCCACGTCGGCGATGAACGCATCTTCTTGCTGGGCTCGGCGCCTCTCACGACTAAGATCACGCCGCCGTCCTTTGCGCCTCGGAGGTACGGAGGTCTCGATTGGCTCTTCTGCCCCAGTGTAACGGCCTCGCGATGCAATCCCGGCTCCCCATCGCAGCCGGACCTCATATCCCTCACATTGAAGCCCGCGCTGAATGCAGGTTCGGCAGTTAGGCCTCGTCCTATCGCATTTGCGGCGTCGGGCCTTGCATGTCCAGCAGCCGTGATGAGATCGCTGACGAGGGGTCGACATTCCTGATCGGTGTCATGAAGTATACAGAGGTCAGTTAGACCAAGATGGGGGTCATGCTAGGCAGAAGCGGAAAATAAAGACCTGCTTAAAATGTGAACCCTTATCTGATAACGTGAACGTGGAGAGTATGGGTGAGTGAGTGAGGGGAAAGTCGGAAAGATAACAACGTGCCTGGCCGATAATCATCAGTCCCGAGTCTGGGGGTCAACTTGCTGTATTGGGTCTAGCTCAGCATCAGCCTTGTTTCCTTATGCTTTGCACGGAGAACTGTAGTTGTAAACAGCTTCATCCCACTGGGGGTTGCAAGTGACCCCTGATCTAATATTGACAATGGCTGCTGCACGTGCGACGAACTTGGCCTCCACCATCCTTCTTTTTCCTTAAATAAATAGCAATGGAGGAAGACATGCAGTCTTGTTGACAAAATACTTCTCACCAGGTCTACTATGTCCTTCCTCACTCCGGTCTCAGGATGCTCAATTGAGCTACAATCCCTTGGGAACCTTGAGGGTCTGCAATATGAGAACGGGGTACAGCAGTATTGTGGCATTCCCTATGCTCGTCTTCGCAAACGTTGGACACGTTCAGAGCTGAATACCACATGGGAGAATGACCACCATGACGGGACAAAACTGGGGTAGACGATACTTCTTACATTGATAATGCTTCTGGTCTCACTAACGAGAATCTCTAGAGCTGATGTCCCACGGCCAACGCTGGAAGGCGACGACTCGGACGATTTAACGCCAGTGCCACCACCGGCGCACTTCCCAGAACTCCCACAAGTGGAAGAGCTGCACGGGCTCGTGATGAACATCGTGATTCCCCATGCTCCAAAGAGCCAGAAACTACCCGTTTTCGTCTACGTCCACGGTGGCTCGCTCCTATACGGGGGTGCCAACCTTCCCATCTTCGACTGCGTGAACCTCGTTTCGCATAGCATCAAAATCGGAAAACCCATCATATGCGTCAACTTCAACTACCGCGTCGGGCTGGGCGGTTTCCTGGCCAGCCAAGCCATCAAGCAGGACCTCGAACGCGACGGCTATCAAGGATGCGGAAACTTTGGATTCACAGACCAGCTGGTAGCCTTCGAATGGGTCCAGCGATACATCGCGTCCTTTGGCGGTGACCGTAACGAAGTCACAGCCGTTGGAGAATCGGCCGGTGGGATCTCCATCAGCAACCATCTAGTAGCGGCCCACCCGCCGCGCTTCCACCGAGCCGTGTGCATGTCCGGCCTCTCCGTTTCCATCCCTCCCTGGACCATGGAGCAACACGAAGAGTACTTCCGCGCCGTATGTCGGTACTTCGACATCAACCCGTCCGCCCCGGACGTGCTCGACCGCCTGCGTGAGCTCCCCCAGCAGGAACTTGCGAACGCCACCGCCGCCATTCAAGGCGTTCTCTCGGGCACCGGAAACCCCTGTCTCGACGGGTGGTTCTACGATCGCCATCCCCTGGAGGTCCACGAGCCACCCCGCTGGCTCAAGGCCTACATGCTGGGCGACGTCTACCACGAAGGAGTCATCTTTCACCTCAACATGCTGACCGACACATACGATACAATCTTCCAAACCCTCCAAAGCAAGATCCAAAACGCCGACGAAACCACCCGAATCCTCAGAGAGTACGTGATCGAGCCCGAAGGACTAACCTCGGAAGAACTTCTCACGCGCCTGGAACACATGTGCGGGGACGCGATCTTCAAGATTCCCAATTATGCTACCTCCCTGCTCTGCACTTCTCTGCGGGAGAAGAACGCTTTATACCTCTATCACTTTGACCGACGGTCCCGGCTCAAGAATCCCTTGGAGGGTACCGCATACCACGCCATTGAGCTCCTGTATCTCTTTGGGAACCTGGACAACGAAATGAACGACGAAGAGAAAGCCATGGCTCGGGATTTCGCCACGGCGTGGATCGCCTTCGCGTACGGCGAAGCACCGTGGTCCGCACGGGAGGGTCATTGGAAAGTCTGGGGTCAGGCCTGCGTTCATATGGTCCAGAGCGAAGAGGAAGATCAGGAGATCCGTGACTATGCGCGTATGAAGCGGATACTGGCTATGGGGGACGGCAGGACCTGGACCAAGTGGCTTGAAGGGGTAGATTCGCTTGTGAATAAGCGGATGAACATGGGCAAGTTTACCAGGCAGAAAAAACCTGAATTTTACTTCAGTTACTAGCCAGTCCATGTAGCCAAGGCAATGAATATGCGAACATAAATTCCGATCCTTGCTTGCTCTTCTATTTCAAAGGATTCTTCTAGATACAACAAGAAGAAAATGAGGTATATATGTTAAGAGACATCAACATCAGCAACAACAACAACAACACTCAGCATCGAGAAACAAACACAGGAATCCTGGGAACTTTTCAAAACAAAGTATTTACAACGACAAAGGACCCCCAATTGCCAAGGTACGCCATCCGGCATCATACAAGAAAAAGTTTCAATCACTGAAGATTCCTCCTCCTCAAACCCCCGGAGTTTTAGGTGAGCATATCATCCAACCTCTCACCCAGGACCTCCTCAATCTGCTTGACCCACTTCCGGACCTCCCGCTCGACGTTCTCATCTTCATCTTCCATCAACTCGCTGATGTACGGCAGCATCTCCGGCAGCAACGCGAGCCATTCTTCGCCGAGCTGCTCGGTGAGCGATTGCTCCGCCTTGAGGGCGGCCAGGCGCGTGTGCGGATTCTCGCCGCCGGCAGCGGCCTTGCCCGAGGGTCCGGCCGAGGGGCGGAGGAGACGCATCAACGCCGTGTTGAGTTCCTTGTGATTGTCCGTGGAGTCGGCGGCGACGGCCAGCTCCGTGATGGCGGGGACAGCCTCGGCGATGACGAGGGCGGCCGTGGAGGAGTTTGTGGCATGGGCGAGCTGGGAGATCAAAGGCCGAGCGATCGCGGTGAGGTGGGAAGGAGATTGCCAGAATTCTGTGGGAGGTGTGTTAGATAATGGAGGACTCCTGTTGTGAGGGGCGTTGAGAGGCGAAACATACCGTCTTGGTCGTGCTCGAATGCATTCCGGAGCATGCGCATCGTTGCCAGCCACAGACTCTTAGTGTTCTGGTTGGAGGGGCTGGCTTTGGCGAGAACCTTAACCACGTTTTCCAGGATGTAGCTTGCGTAGCCGGTGACAATAGACTGAGTCGAGTTAGATATGATGATTGCATTGAACGATTGATCGGATGAACTTACCTGAAGAGTGCCGAAGAATACTTGGAGGAACTTGTAGAAGGTCGTAAGGCGAGCCAGGCTACCTTGGGTATCTTTTTTAGCTGTAGTGGTGGACGTAGCCCAGTCAAGGAGCTTGGTGAAAATAGGACGGAAGGTGGTATCATTTAACTTGTAAACCATCTTGATGGCGACCTCGTTGACGACATCCTCAATCTCATCCAGGTGTGACAAGTCGATGGTGGCATTCGAGCCTGAGGACACTTGCTGGCGGCGGAGGTCAAACGCCTTGAACAAAATGCTGGTGATGACCGCCAGGTTGTTGACGGTGGCAGACTTGGGATGCTTCTCAATGGCAAGGCTGACGATTCCCAGAGTCTCTAGGATAGCATCGGGGCCGATTTCCACAGCGTGTTGCCAATTGCGGTCAACGGCAGCAAACGTCGCGGCCACATCGACCTTGCGAGCCATGAGTCGGAGGGTCTCCTCGCGGCCGTCATCTTCAACTTCCTCGGTGATAGAGGACTTGTGGCAGAGTAGAAGGAGCTGATCGAGGTGAGATGCAGACACCATGAAGGGAATGTGAACGAAGAGGGCAGAGAAGAAAGAGAGAACAGCATCATGCAATCTAGAGTTCTCTTTGCCACTCTCCAAACTGATCTCGAGCAACTCGAGCGAGCGACGAAGTGCATCTGGAAGTGCAGGGATCATAGCTTCGCCAAGCACCTCGGCCATCGAAGCGAGACACAAGACACCCATGATACGAATGCGCTCATCATCTTGTCCAATACAAGCCGCGCCGGCAACCACCTGGGCAGCACTGGCCACCTTGAAAGGATCCTTCTTGCCGTACTTCTCAGCGATACGGTCGATACAGGCCACTGCAGCATGCTTGAGCAGAATATCTGGCGATGATTCCACAATGCTGACCAATGTAGGCAAGAAGTCCAACATGCGTGTTTGTGAGACACCATCGTTTTCAGGGTTCTGGCGCAAACGACCCTCCAGGAGTCGAAGAACCTTGCGGCGAAGTTCGTCGTCAGGTCGCTCGAGAAGGACTTCGATAGTATCAAGGAAGTCGACGAGAGACAAAGTGCCAAACAAGGCGCTGAGGACATCGCCGCTCGCCTGGCTAACAGGCTTGACGTTCTGCATAGATTCGCCAATGAACAGAACCTTCTCCAAGATATGAGAGAAGTGGGTGCGGATCTGGACTGTCTGGTCGTCCGAATCTGTTGCGAAAGCCTTGGCCATTTTCACCTTCAGCGAAGAGTGCTTGAACAGATGAGCCAGTGACCTGAGCAGATCGACGGCGACCTTCTGGGGTTCACGACCATCATCACTTCCAATTCCAAGCAAGACTTGAGAAATGCCAGGCTTGGGCTTAAGCGAGTCAATGACCAAGTCCAAGAACTTGCTGTATGTCTGTAGGACAGTTAGTCACAAATAGGGCCATCAAAAAAGACACGAAGCCACATACCTCGAGTTCGATGGGTGCGCTGGCATCAGAGACGAGACCAGTCATCAGAACGAGAACATCCTTGTCCATGGCGTAGCGATTGGCCAGCATAGCCAAAACAGCAAACAAGAAGTCCAGGACTCCGAGCTTGGTGACCAGAGCATGGAACAAACGCAGACGACGGTGAGCAGGAATGTGTTCAAAAGCGGCGGTAAAACTCAGCAACAACTCAGAAGTTCCAGAGACCACGTCACGCTTCTGGTTACGAAGAGACTGGATGAGAGCCGGAACGACCTGGTCGATGGTCTGGTCGATGACAGACACGGAGTATTCATCATCCTTGCGGAGAACGCTAGAGCCCATGAAGGTGAAGATGGGCATGACGCTGTGCAGCACCAACTCAGGGGCGATAATCGACAGGCCAGCAACGAGCAAAAGAGCCGCGTTCTGAACTTGCGGGCTATCTGTTGTACGGACACAATCGACAACAAGATCCGCTCGAATGACTGCGGTGTCAAATTGAGGCTTGGCAGTTTGCTTCGACTTGTTGACGATAGCCAAGAGGCTACCGAGAGTCAAGCTGAGCAGGTAGCTCATTCCTGACTGAATCTGCGACTTGAAATGATGAAGAGCTGCCAGCGTCTGGAAGAGGCCATCAGCCAATTCAGGGTGAGACTCGGGGTTTGAGCTGTCCACCAGCTCCAGGATGAATGTCGTCTTCTCCATCAGCTTGCTGAGTTTAGCTTCATCTTTAACAGTCATGGCAACCATATTGGTCTGGCTGGTGCGTCTCCTCTTCGGTGCCGGCCCAGCAGACTCCATATCAGTAATGGAGACAGGGATCTTCTGCAGGAAGAATTGAAGCACAGAGCCCGTCAATTGCACACTGCGCAGAACATCCCTGCATCCATTGACAAGGGGAGAATCCGACTCCTCGAGCGAAATTCCGAACAGCTTCTCCGAGGCCTCAATCTGTCTGTCTTCAGGCACCAAGGCCCAAACATCCTTCATCCGGCTAAAGATGAAAGCGACGAAAGATGATCTGAGAGAGTTGGAGTAAGGGCTCACGTTCGAAAGAAGCACAAGAATGGCATCCTTCTCCTTTGGGGTAACCGTCAAAACAACCTGCTCATCCATTTCGCCCACAGAGACGCGCTCCTTGTCACAAACCTCCTTAACTTTCAGATCGTCGAGCTCTCGCCAAGATTTCAGAAGAGGCTCCAATTCCTTGGTACGGGTTGTACCGCCTGCCTTGTCGATTCTGTTGAGAAGCTTCAGAAGTCCCAGCTTGGGGGCAAGAAGGGGCATGTGAACAGCATGAGAGCACAAGAAAGTGAACACGCTGAGGCGAAGTGACTTTTTAATCTCGGTTGCTGCGGAATCAGCAGTCGACACACCTCGCAACGTCGCCTCGAGAACACGACCAATATGGTCTTGGTCGAGAACGTATTCCTCTAAACCGGGAAGCAAGACGCGCTCCACAAGCTTCTGTACATCACGCCCGGCCATCCACTTGACGTTCTTGGTTTGCTGGCCATACAGCGAGTCATTGGCCCAAGGTTTGGTATCAGACTTCTTGTTCTGCTTATAAATGTTGCCAAGCGCTGCCAGGACGCCTGTTGCTTCCCGTCGAATGCGCTCGGTTGGGTCGGCGAACGATACCAGCAGGAAGGGCAGCAGAGCCTGAAGATCGCCATCAGATGCGGAAGAAGATAGGGCCGACGCGATCAGGTTCAGCGCAGCAACTCTAGTGCCAGTAGGGTAAGATCCAGTTGATACTCTGACCAGGAATGACAGATACTGTGTTGATTTAAAGGCATCAGCCCTCTTTAGCGATGGCAGGTTGACAAAAGACTCAAGCTTCTCCTCAGAGCCAACCCCAAGAGCAAACACTTGCACGAGACTCTCAAAGACAGGTAGATTTTGGGCGCTGAGGGCTGAGACATCCAGGCTCTTTCCAGCGAGAGACTCCAGGGCAGGTGGGAACTGGTCCTCCGCTTCTTCAACTTCAGCATCCCCCATTTCCACGTCTTCCAAAGCCTTGGGTGCAGGTGCAGACTCTATAACGATCTGCAGATTGTGTTCCAGGGCAGCGATGTCCAACTGAGATTCTTCAATGGCCTTCTGGAAAACAGGGCGCAAGGATTCGGATTGAGTGAAGTGCTGTACAAGCTCAGCAAGCTGAGTCTGGGCGTCAAGAGCCAAAGCACCCTGCCGATGAGCATTGCTAGTGGCGTGAAGAACCGTAGACATTGCCTTGGCCGTGTCCGATTCTTCGAGAAGACGGGCATTGAAGATCTGAGAAAGAAACTCCAAGCGTGCCAAGTCCTTTTGTCTCGAAAGATCGTTCACGCAGCCAGCTACTAGACCAAGCACCAGGTGGGAAGTCTTGTATTGAGTAGAGAGCTCAGTCAGCCGCTGCACAGGATCTTCCAGGCGGAGCACTGCCTTGAAAGCCCTCTTGGGAATTGTCATGTCTGGTTTCGCTTGCGCAAGAACAGACAGACAGACGAGACCTGATTCTCTAGTTTCTTCTGTCCACGAGCCAGCAACAGCCTCCATTAAAGAATCAAGGAATTCTTCGTTTAAGGAAGCCTTGTTGGCCAGAACAACGCAAACCATGTAACAGCCGATAACCAGCTCCGAAACGTCCTTCAATCCGAGACCATCATTCAAAACCGGAAGAACCTTGAGGATGACATCCTCGTGCTTCTGCTTCTCTAGATCCCGCTGACCAGAGCGTCCAGCGTCCAGCATTCCAGCAACTGCTTCGGTGATCATTCCGGCCCAGAATGTCAAAAGCGCATGGTGATGCGCCCGCTGCTTGCTGACCTGGAGGGTATATCTGTTGATGGCAGCAAAGAATAGCTTGTTGGTGGCCGCGCTGTGCAAAAGAGGATGGCGTGGGGGGTTGATGTTGCTCTTCTTGTACGGATTCAAGATTTTAAAGGTCGGCGTGAGATCTTCGGGCAATATCGATAAGAGTCTTAGGAAGAGCGGAGTAGTGTAATATGGCAGGAAAGTGAGGAGAGTGAATTCGGTATTGTACTCGTGTACCCTGTCAAAGAGTCAGCTCAGCCATGGAGAGGCAAAATTCCTTCTGGCATGGAAATGTCCCAGTCGAAAATGGAGATCGTACCGGAAGCGTCTGATGAGCCAGTCAACGGCCCTCACAGCCGGACTCAATAAAAGTCTGCCTCCAACCAAAGCCAAGAAAGCTTCCAATACTGTGTTGAGCTCCTTATTCTGGGCAGCGGTCATCTCCGTGCGGTCTTCCGAAATACTCTGTTGGCTGAAGATTGTGCGCTCGAACGGGGCGAATCGGGGATCGAGTTGGCATAGCTCCTGGAAGCCTTCGTAACATATCGCGTAAATAGTTTCAAAGTCCTGAGAGGTAGCGACTCTCCGGTCGTAGATGAGAGATTGCGAATGCGAAATGCGCTGTGCTTTGAGGTCCAACTGGTTGGTCGACTTGGCCGCAACCTGCGCAAGCTGCGCGGCGAGAGATGAAGCCATGTTGGATGATTTCTATGTCGCGAGATGGATCGGTACTTTTATGATTATCGACAACTGTACCACACACCCATCCCTCAAAAAGCGCCTCCAGTTGAATTTCGACACGGATTGAAACGTTTGGCGGGCAGAATTTCCCCAGCGCCGTGGGAATCAGTTAGAGCTCGGAGCAACTTTTTTTTGGAGACCGGAAAAAAGTGCGGCAAGCGGGAGCGGAGTTTTTCCAGCCTTCATCACCGCCCGCCCGCCCGCCGCGTTGGAGAGCGGAGATTCCCAGTCTGATAATGCCTAGCTTGATTGTCCAGGAGTATGGATTCGTCTGGCTCCCAGGTGAGTAATAATTCCTAAACTACATATTTCTCCTCTCCTTCTAGCTAATCCTCGAAACTTCTTGCCAGGAGAAGAAACCCGTCCCTCGCTTCGCCAGCTTCAAGCCTCCTCCTCCGCCCGAAGCTGATCGTCCGCCCGAGCGCCCGCGTCGCGACAACACTGGCCACGAGGACAAGTCGAGGTCTCATTCGGAGCGCCACTCGAGACATCGAAACCATCGTGATCGGTCGAGATCGCGAGAGCGTCGCCGCAGACATAGGGACAGGGAACATCATTTAGCTGTTAATAAGGCCAACCACCATGATCGCACCACCACCTCGGAAACCCCCCATACTTCGTTATCAGACCGCCACGCTACGAAGAAAGACGATGCGTCGGACCTCTACGTCATTGATCTCAAAGGAGACAAGTACAACTTGATCTACGGCACACTTCATCGCTACAGCGTTCCTGATTATTACCGCGTTGGACGAGGTAATGTGCTGGGCCTACCCTCGAGCTACCGAATAGACCGGGAAAGTGTCGTGGAAGATAAACTGGTTATAAGAAATGAAACACAAAAAAAAGGGCTCTCCCGAAGCAAGACGAAGAGCATTCTCTCGAGTCTCAGCAAACAACACCCCCGGTTGCTCCGCTTCAAACCCCAGTCGTTGCTCGACGCAGCTGCAGACTTCTCCAAGGATTATCTGCCCCTGAGTACTTCCGGTAGTCGAAAGCATCGGGCAGCTTTTGGAGACCCTGGATTCGACGATGAGAAATACGCCTATCGCTCAATTCATGGCAAGGCGAAACCGGAAGATCACTTGCCCAGCGATGTCGAAGCCACGTCCGACAGTAACCCTGATGAAGATGGCGTCCGAGGAGATCCCGATGAGCAGATCAAGCAGAGGAATGCGCTATTGTCGCGCAACTTAGAGAAAAACCCCACAGACATCGGTTCCTGGCTTGAGTACATCGATCATCAAGAATCATTATTGCGCGGATCAGCGGGCGAGACCAAGCCCTTGACATATGCAGAAAAGCAGAGCTTGGCTGACATCAAATTGTCTCTGTACGAGAAGGCCCTTAATAGAGTTGGTCAGAGCGATGCTAAAGATCGACTTCTAATTGGTTTTCTCGATGAGGGTGAAAAGCTATGGGACACCAAGAAGCTCGCCGCGCAGTGGCAGACCGTTCTACGTTCCAATTCGCAATTTATCAGCCTATGGGTGAAATACCTTGATTTTTGCCAGACTGAATTCCTAAATTTCACATATCAACGGTGCCTTGATACATATATCGAGTGTTTGAGATTGAATCAGTCTGCGCCAGAGAACCCTGGGAAATCCCAGGTTCAAATGTATCTGTTCCTCCGTTTGACACTTTTCATGCGCGAAGCGGGATTCGCTGAGCATGCAGCAGCTCTCTGGCAGGCAGTACTTGAGGTGGCTTTCTTCCGACCAGACTCTCTGAAGGACAGGCATGATAGCAAAGAGGTAATTCCTCCATTTTTAGACTTTTGGGAGTCTGAAGTCGCCCGATTAGGTGATGTGGCCGCGAAAGGTTGGAAGAGTGGCAGCAAAGATCTACCCACTCAGCAGGAATTCAACCCCGTGTTTCACCTCGATCCCCAGAAATTGATTCCGTCCTGGGCGCCATGTGAAAGAGAAAAGATCACTAAAGCTAGGTTGCCTGCCTTCAGTTTGAACGAATCCGAGCAGGACGACCCTTACCGTGTGATCTTGGCCTCCGATCTTGATGAGATCCTGACCCTCGTGTGGGATGTGGACTCGCCGAGTCTACTGCTCGATGGTTTTCTCTCTTTTTGTCGCCTTCCGCCGATAGTGACAGCGGAGAATCAGAGCACGAATGGCCGTAGAATCGGCGACCCATTTGTTCGAAATGAAATCATGAGCCCTTCAATCTTTAAGATCAATGATTGGGTTTCGCGCGCATCCTCAGCAGACGAGTCTACGGCGCTATCGCCCTTCCGATACCCTCAACACAATTTTGTCAGCACACTTGAGACCCTCATGCCTGAACAAGGGACATGGTTCTCGTCTTTAGACACGTGGAACACAGCCACATCGAATTCAGAATTCGATGTGGTCCCTATGTGGGTGCGAAGAGCTCTGAGGTTGCTGGTAGATGCCAATCCCAGCAATGATGACTTGGCTGAATTTGCGCTCTGCGTCGAGTTCGCATGTAGTAGCAAAGACGCGAAGAAGTTTGCGAAGTCTCTACTGAAGAAGAGGTCGTCTAGTTTACGGCTGTACAACGCATATGCGCTGATGGAGCGTCGGTCAGGCAACCACGGCGCAGCTGATCATGTGTGGGCAACAGCGCTCTCAATGAGCAGGACATTCCCCGACCATGACAGAGTGGATAGCATCCTGCTGTGGCAAACATGGCTGTGGGAGCTTTTGGACACCGGCAACATGGCTCATGCTTCCTACATCTTACTGAGCATCCCGCAAGACAGCATCGATCTGAGTGCTCTACCTCAAGACTCAACTCAAACTACCTTCACACCAACCATCCTCCTCAAAATCCAAAGCGTAAGTTCATCGCCTCCTCTGATCATCCTCTCACAGCACTAACATCCAGACAGCATCTTTTTGAGCTCCAAGAGAAGGTCCTCGCCCACCACAAGGCCACCAACTTCACCGCCAGTACAGCCAGCCTCGCCATCCTCTCCTACATCACCAACACCCAGGACCTCCACAAAGCCCTCGAAGCGTACACGCACGCTCTCGACCGGCTCAGCTCCCTCCCGCAGTCTTCAAAACCTTTCCAAACCCACACCATCGAACTCCTGCACCAATCCCGCGCAAGACTCCTCTACCACCACATCCACACCCGCCGCACCTACAAACCCTCGCACATCCGCACCCTTTTGTCCGAAAGCATCGCCCTCTTCCCCCACAACACCATCTTCCTCTCCCTCTTCGCCTGGACAGAAGCCCGCTTCCGCATCGACGACCGCGTCCGCAGCGTCGTCCGCGACATCACCCGCAACAACAACAACACCACCACCACACAGAATCCCACTGACCCTCATAATCTCTCCACGCCACCCATCCCAATCACGACGCACCTCTTCTCCATCTACACCGAACTCGGCCGCCCGGTCTTCGCCGGCTCCACCGCGCACTCCGTCCGCGCCGCCTTCGAAGAAGCCCTCGGCGATGGAACCCCGAAGTCCTCATCCTCATCCACGAGTCCATCATCATCAGCCCGCTCCAACCCGTCGACCTGGAAACTCTACATCCTGTTCGAACTCGCGCAGCACGAGATCCACCGCGCCAAGGAGGTCTTCTACCGCGGCATGCGCGCGTGTCCCTGGTCGAAGGAGCTGATGATGCTGGCGTTCACGCATCTCCGAGCGGACATCATCCGCCCGATGCACCCTCCCGGGAAGGAGGCGCCGCGGAATGGGAAAGAAGAAGGGATGGGTCTCGAGGAGTTGCGGCATGTGTATAATGTGTTGGTGGAGAAGGAGTTGCGGATCCATGTCGATATCGAGCAGGCGCTGGATGATCTCGCGGCGGCGAGGATGGTGGAGGGGCGCGGAGGGGTGGTGAAGTTTGGTGGTGGGGTGATCCGGATGCCTGATGATGGTGATGATAGTGAGGTTGAGCCGGGCGAGGCGGGGCGGAGGCGGAGGCGAGAGTAGCATGAAGGTTGCTTATGTAAATTGGTCTCTATATGTCCGCAAAAGTCGCAATTCGGGTTGTACACTACAGTGCAGTAGGGTGACGGAGGGTTACTGCAGCGAGGGGAGAGTCTTGACAGTAAAACCGATTCCTTGCACTCGAGCCTAAGCCGTATTTCTAGCTACCGTACCGAGCCCTATATAAACCCCCAATATGTTACAGAACATAGCATCATGAGACAAGTACAGGCGTTTGAAGTGATAGACACAATAGAGTGCCTTGCACATACCAATGAATCAACAAATAAACAATAATTCAAGGCAAAAAGAGATAAAAAGAAAATGTCGTCAGTCATCATGGTATCATGTCGTAAGTAAACCCATACCTACTGTCTTCTTCCTCGTTCTTCAAATCCACTCTTCTCCTGTACATTAGAAGTGTTCCTTCCAGAATTTGAACTTGATATCCTTTGTCGAGGTCGACAATGCCGCTTCGCGGATCTGTCTCGCAGCCGCATTAGGGCCGCAGAAGTACACTCCAACCTGCGTTGGTGTGTTATCGTACAACCCTGACATGTAGCTCTGATCCTGTAGGCCATCTCGCATGGCGCTGAACAGGCGCTTGAAGTCGGGCCGACCGAAGTTCGTCCGACTACGCAGCTCCGTGAGGGGATCGAGGTCTTGCCCCACAGAATTCAGGTAGATGTTCGCGGCCGTGTCGTCGTCGAGGCGTTGCGTAAGGTATGTGTGAATGCGCAAGAACTCGACGCTGCCTTCGTAGGCAGCTGTGGATGCTGACTGGGACTCGAGCGATGAGAGCAGAGCCTGGAACCATTCGAATGAAGAGGTGTCCTTGCAGACCCAGATGAATTCGACACGGCGGAGACGACGGGGCGGGTTGGGCCGTGCACGTAAGTGCCAGATGCTTTTAAGGATAGAGGCCCATGGGGTGACCCCGATGCCAGTGCCGATGAGGACCGCAATCTCGTTTTCGAAAACATCCTCCGCCGGCGCTCCGTAGGGTCCATCCACCCGTAACTTCGGCATCTTTTGGCCGTTCTGGAGCGCCACTTCATACATTCCCAATGGGTCAAGACCTTCCAGATCTCTGGCCTGTGCGGGCCCACAGCCCAGAGCATCTCCGAGGGCACGGGTGAAGTCCCCAACCTGGCGGACGTGAACACTGATATAGGGATCGAAAGGGCAGGAGGTGATAGTAAAGGGATGCCATTGGTTACTGGACACTTCGGGGACTTGGATGAAGAGCCACTGGCCAGCCTTGTATTTCATGCTTGGTTTGCGGAACTGTATCTCCATGGCATCTTCGAAGAGTTAGCTTGCGGGTTGGTTTGGGGGGTTACATTGAGCTAACCGTAGGGATGACGAATCACCTTGGTGATCACGGTATCCCGCCTTGACCGGACTTCTCGATAAAGCCTTTCGCAAAAGTACAGCGCTCCACCCACTAATTCCCATCTCCAGCCTTCGTATCCCAGGCAGTGGTTCCAGAACTTTTTCCCTGCGAAGGGTGAGATGGGGTCCGTGGTATCGCGAACAAAGCAGCCGGTAGCGTGGGTGTAAAGAGCAAGATAAAAAGGGACGAAAAGATGGTGCGTATACCAGAAGGTTTCGAATGACTGCTGCCGGATTCGTTGGTGGGCGGTAGTGTACATCAACATCATGCACAAGAGCATTACATGGCCGGTTATACCTCCTGCCTCTGTGAAATGTATTTGGACTGCTGTGACAGCGCGAAGATGATTCTTCTCGACATTATAGAAACTACTGTCTTTTAGCGTATGCGACTCTCTCATCCTCATATTTAACATACTTGACGTAGTGAGCAGCAGTATGGATGATGGTAAATATCAGGAGAGAATAAGCAACTTGGCGATGAAACCATATTGCCTCATCGAGCGGAAGCCATCGCAGTCGCGGCCTTAGAGACTTAAGCAGGTTCCTGCACATGGGAAGAAGAAGAACAGCCGCATCAAAGCTCAGAACCAAGCCTGCGCCTCTCGAGATCCAGACTGAGTACTTCAGGGTGTTCAAGGCATCGAGTTTGTGATTAGTCACTTGTAAGTACCTATGGTCTCTCAGTGAAATGACGATATGTAGATTGACAGAAAGAGACTTACCAACCGACTGCAAAAAGAACAATCTGCAGTCCCCAGAATAATAAATAGAACCAGATCTTGGATCCGCTAAAGTGTGACTTCCATGAAGTTGTCATTGTTGTTATGGAAAAGGTAGGCAAGATAGAGAGTAGGTGTCTGCCGATTTGAACAAGTCATCGACCAGCGACGATTCTTAGATATGAACGAACACAACACCTATGAGCCTTAACGCATGCGCACGCTGTTATGAAGTCTTCTTCTCACAGAGATTTGCATGTCTGAATACTCCCATACAACGGGCTCTTGCGTCAGTTTCAGCTGCAGTAAACGAGCAGCCAATTAGTTGATCCCTGCGGGCGATAAGGGGTGTGACCAGGTCGAGTTCCTGAAGTTCTGGAGGATCAAGGATGATTCTAAGTATTTTTAGTACATTAATAAAGTCAGCGATGAATTTGTCTACTCTCAGACCCTGGTGCTGATAGTCTATGCGTAGAATAAGAGCCTTTTTTCTTAACTGCCGTGTCGAAGTCTTCAGCGTGCGGAGAGTCCAATCAGGGGCGAGTGCTCGGGACCAATTGGGTGTCAAGAACCAGACCGAACGCGATCATCGTTATCGTGATCAAATCCAGCATATGAGAGTTTCTTGCAAGCGTTGGTGTGGGGTGTGGCGGTGGACGTTGTCGAAAAAAATGTCAGGTTTCCGGAGATATGGTTCTGGTTGCAAGTGAAGAGGGGAAAGGCGCCTTGACGAGGGAACGTGTTGCTATATTTACGCAACCCCTGCTCAGGGCCTCAGCCTAAGTGACGCTAGGGCAGCCTGCAGGAAACGGATCAACCGGTTGAGTAGCGTAATTTCGTTTACCACGTCCCCCAGAGCATGTAAAGGCTCATTGTGTCGAGAGCGTCTACTCAGCCATCGCGTGGTGCGAGCTTGACCATGAGCTTTGAGCCGTGTCCAAGACTTTCCGCAACGATTGATCATATTTGTCCTCGTATTCCCCGGTCAGGAACATCAAATAGCGACTGTCACACCGTCCATCATGAGGTATGACAGCTGTGGGCCCATCGTCATGCCGTGATAATTGGTGTAGCGACTGCGGTCATAGCAGGGCCCGAGGAGCCGGATGGCTTGGTGGCTCTTCGTCACCATCCTGTCTATCTCATCAAATCCTGGTGTCCACCACAGGACGAACCATGTGGCGCCAGGATGCTCTCCTGCCTTCGAAACTCGGTTCTTCCAGCCAAATGCTCACTCTGCTCTCCATGTCTCGTGGAGATTGGCTTCTGAGAGGGTGGAGTCGGAGCCTGCGTTCATCCTATGAGAAGCGATATGCAAGCGCGCTTCCCGTCACACATGGCCCGAGCGGCCATTGAACAGACACAACACCCTATTGTGGCTGTAGATGCAATGGCGAGCAGAGGAGATTAGATTCAAGATGATGCCAAAAATAAGGTCTCCTGCTGGCCAAGACAAACATGCTCCGTATACTAGACCAAACCAGAATGCACCTCCGAGGAGAGCTATCAGCCATGACTTGGTGGGGGGTGCGTTGAAGGAATCCGCATGTCAGGTCGAAGGTGTTCTAAGGCCGCTTGGCGCTGCACGGTTGACAAGTTTCATCACAAAGATTCCGTGATAACGAATGCACAAAGACTCAGGCCATGTGGGTAACCCACCTCATTAGCCTTTGTTCGAACTCCTTCGTCGATGAATAGCGACAATCTGCCGAGGAAAAGACGGTGAGTGGCCCAGAAAAACAGCCTTTCTCTGTTTTGCTACCATCGGAACATTCGCATCCTTGAGCATGCTAGAGACCAGAAGCCTTCACCACAGGGCGCGTACACTCAACATACCGAGCGACATTTGATGGGTTGAATTGTGTGTAGCCTGGCTAGGCGCCTTACAAGGGGAACGCAAAGGCGAACAGGACATCCAGCCACTTGCCTCCCCCGCTTTCGTCGGCCTCCACAAGAAGGCGCTCCACAAGAACCTTGGGACGGTTCAATCAGAAGTGAAGAACAAGGTACTGGTACAGATGCATCGGCCGCTAAAGTGTGTTTCCGGAAGCCCTCTGCATCAATTGCTCCACCGTCACGTTCGTCGACGTTCAAGACTCGCTGGAGACGTCCGTCTAGCCAGACTTTCGCCGCTCAGTGGCTATTATTGCGTCCGGTAGCGCCCAACCGGGGCTTTTCAGGGCCAGTCAACCCAGAGGCATTGGCATGGGCCACGGCTCCTCCGACTAAGCGCGCCCAATGAGAAGTACAGGGAGGTGCGTTTCTGTGAAGAAGCAGGGCGGGGGATCGGTGAATCCATGTAAACAGACATTTTCAATTGGTCTGATGGAAGAAGCGGTCGCCAAAACAGAAGCTGTTATCACGTCCGGTCATAATAATAGGTGAGAGACGGGGAGTGCGTTAGTCCAGTGGATTATGGATGGTTCCGAGTTGAAGAAGAAGAAAGATCCCGGTCAGGTGGTGTGTGTACTGTACTTCCTTTGCCGCTGGGAGCTATTACTATCTTAGTGTATTCCGCTGTCTCCCGAGTCCCCTCCACCTTCACCCACTCTCTCATAAAGTCCTATCGAGGGATCGGCCTTCCGAGGCATGATCTGATCTTCTTGGGGCTGAACTTTCTGAGGTGATGTGATTTCGTGATACGAGGTTGCTTCTATCTTGACATTCACATCCCCGACGCACGGGTCATTGTCATTTGAACGCTTGATCTACCATGCAATCAAGAAGGGCCTATACCATTACTATTATACCTACTCCGTGGACCTTCGGTTGACCCAGTGATGGACTGACCTCCACCATCAAGCCAAAAGCACTCCAGCAAAGTTGGTGATAAAACACCAAGAACAACCATCGCCGAGCATAGATTCTTTCGCAGGACGGAAGACGCTGCTCATACTCCACTCCTGTATACAACATATCGCCTGTCATGGGAAGACTAATCAAGAACCACTGGGCTCGCTTGATCATCCTCACAGCGGCAGCCTGTAAGTGTTGACCTCACTTGAGTCAAGTTCAATTGCAATCGCTGACACCGGACGCTTCACGGCCAGTCCAAATAGGAAGCGCAATCGAGGGTTTCATCTGGCCCAAAGTGTTTTGGGACTTCATGACGAAGAATCTGAACGGCGCCGTCACGCCTATTCCGATACTCCAAATCCTCAATCTGCTGATGGGGCTGATTGGTATCGCCTGGGAATGGCCTTTGAAATATGTTGCGGGCTCGATACCACATCGCAGCATCGAGTTCCGGTTGATCCTTTACCCCCTTAGCGCTCTCCTCGCTATGCTTCTCTACCAAGGGACGGACCCGGCGATATACTACCTCATTGGGATCGGGGTTTATTTTTGGGCGTACAGCGAGGGCGAGGTATGTGGCCCACGATCGCATCGAGTGTGGTGATTGAGCTAACATGAGCACAGGTGGTATGTCCTGAACCTTGGACCCTGCCTAAGCGAAGCGAATACAAAGTATAATGTGGCATTGATGCATTCTGCCTGCTTTCATGAAAGACTTACGACTACGACATTCACGATGACAGTTCTGCGAATACCCTTAGATCATTATTGGCGTCTGGGAAGAGAAATATTTAGGAAGGAGTCAACAATAATCGTTTCCAGCTCTTGTGCTGAAGGGATCAGCATTCAAGTCTTGGTGGTGATCTATGCTCTTTGAAGCAAATGTACTAACTGCCTTGGTTTTATTGTAAATACCATGATATAGCTAGCATACATAATCCTAGAGACTACAAGACATACATTTATGCAAGAAACGACCGATCGCAACCTAGTTTAACCTCCCTGGCACGCTGTGAGATGTGACTGCAAAAAGATCATTTTGTGCCTGGATTTTGAGGCATCGGTATACTCACATGACAGACAGGCTAGTGCAGTGCCCGACTAGCCAATATTACTCCAATAGGATTAGTCGTTCCTGGACTTATTCAACTGTGGACGATGGATCACGGATAACTCCATCTCATCCGCTGAGACCTGGCAGACAGGCAACGCCACTGCATATTTTTGCCATTGAAATGAGCTCATTGGGCGGGACAAGAGTCCGCGGGCGCGACTAACCCAATCGCTCTAATCACTTGTAAACATAAAACCGTCCAGTCCTTTCTACTGACTCCCGAAGAACAGACTCTCATCCAGCTTAGCCTCCCTCGCAGCAACACAATGTCAGCTTTGCTCCTCACGAAGCCTTTGGAAGAAGACATTGGCATTATTGAAGAGAGCGAGGATGTCCCCGTGAACAAGAAGACCAGCTTCAACGGGAGGTTGAACCAATACTTCCACACAGCAAAGAACATCGCCACCGAGCCTCCTACCCTCAAACCCACCACCACCACCAACAATGCTTCGCAAGACACCGCAACGACTCGCTCAAAACGTAAACTCACCCCACCAACGCAGCAGCCATATCTAGAGAATAGACCAGACGAGTCGAGCCCCTCCTCACCTTCTTCCTCCAAGCGCCAACGCACAACCACCACCATGCTACGTCGAGCCCTCCCCTCGACAACGACAACCGCAACCGCAACCACAACACGAATCACTCGCTCCTTCACCCGCTCACGCTCCACCCCATCCTCAGCGCCGACCCCATCTTCACAATCACCATCACAATCACAATCACCAACCCCAACCCCTCAACCCCAATCCAGTACCCCCAAAAGCAGCACCCGCCGCACCCGCACCCGCACCCCCAAACCCCCAACACCCCCGACAACGCCAAGCCTCCTCCGCGACACGATCCCACCCAACCTCGACCTCCTCCTCGTGGGCGTCAATCCGGGCATTCTAACCGGCGTGACGGGCCACGCGTACGCGCACCCTTCCAACCTCTTCTGGAAGCTACTGCACTGGTCAGGGATCACGGCGATCCGGCACCCGCCCTCGGACACGTACGCGCTGCCCGGCTTGTACAACATCGGGAACACGAACATCGTGGAGCGGCCGACGCGGGACGCCAGCATGCTCAGCCGGGCGGAGATGGACGCGGGGGTGCCGGTGCTCGAGGCGAAAGTGGCGGCGCAGCGGCCCGCCGTGGTGTGCCTGGTCGGGAAGAGTATCTGGGAGGCGGTATGGCGGGTGAAGATGGGGCGCAATATCCGGAAGGAGGAGTTTCGGTACGGGTGGCAGGATGAGAGGATGAATATGGGGGCGGTGGTTTCTGGCGATGAGGGTGGTGGTGTTGGTGACAGCTCAGGCCCGTCCCCGTCGTCGTCTTTCTCAGCGAAAGGGGGAAATTGGCCCGGGGCGAGGGTTTTTGTGGCTACGACGACGAGTGGGTTGGCGGCTGGGATGTCCGTGGCGGAGAAACAGGCTGTGTGGAATGAGCTGGGGGAGTGGGTCAAGCATCGCCGGCGGGAGAGGGAGCAGCAGCAGCAGCAGCAGCAGCAGCAGCAAGATCGTAGTGTTGATGAGGATTACCACAGTCAGGGTTGATGACCACTAGATATATAGATTGATCTAACCATATAAAAATTCAATTCCTAAATCAAGAAGTCTACAAAGACGAAAGTGCAGATCTGATATGGGTATTTGTATTCATTTATCAAAAGTAGACACTAAATTAGTCCACCTATTTCCACCACATTCATAGTAAACCTTGACCATACACGTTTCAAACCCCAAACTGGTAGTTTAATAACATATCTCATCCGCTAGAAACACATGGGCTCATCAAGAGAAATAAAAAAAAAACAAAAAGAGAAATCCTGAACACTTGAGCAGCAGAACAGGACAAAAAAAGCTAGCCAGCCAGCCAGCCAGCCAGCAGTAGCATCAGCTCATTAGCATCTAGCATCTATCGAAGAGCAGGGCCGTTGGCGAAGTTGGTGTCATCCTGACGCTCACGGGACTGGAGGAATCACAAATTAAGTCAGTCAATGCTTCACCAAAACATACTTTACAGGATGTTGCAAGAGCATTGGTGGGCCACCTACCTGAGAGCTCTGGAATTCACCATTCTCCAAAATCTTGATCAAGCAGTCGTCCTCGTTGTCGGTGCCGAACTCGTTCTGGAGGCTTGACTTGCTGGCGTTGTCTAGGATACCCTGGGCACCGTGCCTGAGTTGAAAACTCCGTTAGTACAGTGGACTGAAGGGGAGCAAGTGCAAGTTGGACGGGGAAAGCTTACTTGTGGGTGACAAAGATCTTGAAGCCGTTGACCACGTCGGCCAGGGGGATGGAGCGGTCGTTGCGCCACTTGTTCACGACGTCGTTGTCGTCGACAAAGATGACGAAGTCATCAGATGATCCCTTGTAGAACATCTTCGAAGTTTGCTCAACGGCGCGAGGCATTTTGATGGATTGGAAGGGTTGATGGTAAATCAATTGAGTACTTTGGAGAAGATAGTTGGCACTGAGACTTCCTCGTAGTAGGCAGATTTGACTGTCGATACTGGAGGAGAATAAGAGAAGGCGGGGTGGGGAGAAGTGAGATAAAGTAGTTGAAGTAGTAGTCGGATGGAGTATGGAGGAGGGGCTGGTTGATGACGTCACTAAGATGTTACCCGAAACAGACTGTCAAGGTGTCGGTCAATCAGGCAAATACGGAGTCGCGAGAAAGGTGGGATATCGTGTTGATGAAGAGCTCAATTGTTTGGGTCTTGAGATACTCGATGCTTGTGAGTTAATTGAAAGACTGTATGGCCTCAAGTTGAAAACAACCACCCTTAAATAATACAACCAGCGTGGTCAAAACATGCCATCGTGAGCTGAAGTGAACACCGACGTCATCGGTCTTGTCCATGCTACGTCGACTGATCCGCTCAACAGTACCAGTATTTTCCCTTCTTGTAACTTCGGTGGAGAATCACTACCAGCTCATTAGGTGATTAGATTCCCTAATCACTAAATAGCATCATCATCATCGTCGTCACTATTTTCGTGCCGCACTTCAATTCCAGCAATTTAGGTCGTTTTGGTTCACTAATGCTGCTAATTACTATCCCCACCTGTCGCCAAGTACTCCATCAAACACCTGCGTTGACTTTCCCCACGTCCTCGAACCCTTAGGAAACTGCAAGAATACTGAGTACGCCCAGCACAATCTTTGGAAAAGTTTGTCCGCGATATGCATGCCCATGCTTGTCCCTCCGTGCTTGGTGACCCCTGGAAATCAGTTGCATCATTGTCATCATGAAGCTCCACTCCCCACCCTCATGCGTCCATTCCTTTTCGGTTTCCTCGTTGACATGGAATTCAACATCCTACGGATTGTGGATGGCTTCGTAGCTGAGTTCTCAGGGGGCTCCTGGCCTGTATCCTTCTTTTTGGTCAAAGGAGTCTCGGGGCTAGGTGTTGAATTGGGCGTGCCCGTCATTTTGAACGTCTTGACACGTTTGACTGTTTCCTTACCATCGCGTGGGACACAAGGACTCCTTTGGTCATCAAGTGCCGGTGCGTTTGATTTCGGCTTCTCGAGCCCAACGCCCCCGTCGCCCTTTTCCAGTCTCCTGTAATCGCTGTCCAACGGACGAATTTCCCTCTTGGCCGAAGCAGCCGCCGCTCTTGTGGCCTTGACGTTCACGAAGCTCGCACGTCTCCTCAATATCTGTTTTCGATTAAGGTTTCTTCTCATAATCGAGCCTGGTCGGAAAAGAAGGTCTCCCATTGCTAGAGTCATTCCAGGATATGGAAGCGCATTCCGTGTATAGACCGCCGAGATCACGCGTTCCAAACGGATTCGGTCTTGTCTTCTAGCAACGACCGTCGTCACGAATTCGTCTGGAAGCTCCTGAGAACGCTCTGTATCGCCATCCGCTGGGTTATGTTCCTCTAGGAGGTACGGGCAATGTGTCCTCTTGATAACTACAACAGGGTATTCCGCTGGAGGTCGTGGTGCGCCTAATGTTTGCATGGATGGTCGACGCGACAAAGGAAGCACCGTGCTATCAAGTGGGATCAAGTCTAAGGAAACAAATGCGTACCGTCGTGACCTCTCTATAATATCTCTTTGTACTTTGGTGGACGTTGCCGCACACTTGAGTGTCTCTGTTGTCCATTTCTTCTCCTCGCTTGCAGACGATGCGCTGAGCACCAGCTCATATCTCTTACCAGAGTTATGGAATACCAGCTTCCAGGAGAACACACACTCACAGCAGATGCCTACCGACTCATTAGTCTAGGAAGAGGGTGTGGTGAAAAGTCCAGTCACCTTCGCCATTATGCAAGGTGTCGATTTTGAGATCCGGGATGTGAAGACACATCAGCGCTTGAAGCCTTCGATTGTCGTCGTTCATGCTCGCAAAAAGAATGTGGCTGCTAAACAGAACACAGACCATGAAGCCGGCGGCGGCAGATTCTGTAGGGGAAGAATAGGTAACATGCAAGACACCGCAAAGTATCAGCGGTCCAAGCTGCTTGTATAGATCAAGGGTCTTGTTCTATTTTACAAAGACCTCCTTAGTGATCTTTTGGACATGAAAAGGACTCATGGAGACATACACCCTCTAAAAAGTCCAGCATGTTCTGTAATTCTCTCGTCTTAAAGACCAGGTCTTTGTTTATGGGGTTGTTGTTGATTTGATTGACTTCTTGCACGACCCGTCGAACAGTTTCCAGGATCTGTCGGATGCCATCATGGGCGGATGGGTCATCTTGGATATGTGTCCAGCGGAGTAACTCCTCTAGTAGCAGGGGGTACTTGCACAGGCGTTGTACTGGCTATAGAGTCGTCAGTGCTTGTGAATCACTCGAGCGAACAATTCCTACCTTGATGAGAAGATCATCCAATATCATAGACCTGTGCTCCTCGTGCGCCTGTCTATCGATGGAAGCCACTGATTTCGATAGTGCCTCAATACCCAAATCGAAGATCCGCCAATTCGGAACAGATGAACGAAGCAACTCAACATCAAAGGTAAGCAGACCATAGCTACTGCAGAACAGCTTGTAAATCATGAAGTTCCTTGACTAAGGAATATGGCTATTAGAGAAAGAACCAAAGATTTAATAGAGGAGACCTCACCAATCTTCCTACGGCTTGCGCAACCTCTAAAGCCTCTTTCGTCTCTGCGGCGAGGGCCCTTAGACGTGAATTTACCGATGCTTTGAAGCTTCGCGATCTCAGAGACCTTGAATGAAGTGCCCTAAAGCCCGATTCAAAGGCGCTAAAGTGCTTGTGAGCTGGTTGAGGCACTAAACTGTCGAACTCGGCTCCAGCAAGGTTGGAGATCGGCGTCAGCTTCCGAAGTTGAGCTAGAAAATCTTCGTGTATATCTCGAAGCTGTTGAACATTATAGTAGATCTCCGGCCTGACGGAGAAGATGAAAAGTGCCTGTAAGGTGTCAGATCAACACCGTGTGGAGTCAGGTTAAGATGTGGGTAGGAAGTGAACGGTATACATCAGCAAGTGCTTTCAAACCGAAGACGTAATCACACTCGGTGCTAATCAGCTCTCGCAAAACGCGGCGCCTTTTGATAGCTCTGTTCTGGGCATCCTCATCGATGGATGAACTCAAGGCTGGCCTTATGCTCTCTAGCGACTCACGGAGGTCCGATTTGATGCTCTGATTTGTGGTACTTTGAGTAGTCCCTCTCGACCGCACAACACTTTGACTGGCAATGCTGATGGTTGTGGTCTTTATTGTCTCCAGGTGAGAGGAGTGATTTGACCAAGACTCCCACTTCTCCTGAGCTTCGTGGGTAAGCGGCATTTCAGAACCGGTGTATGGATCGGCTTGGGGGATTTCCATCCATCCTTCGACGTATCTTTGGGGATCGACGGGAGGAAAGCCTCTCCGCGATCGCAGACTGTTTACCCATCGTTTGAAGGCTGTTACCGGGTCTGAGCCTGCTGGAACCGCGTTGCCATTGTTTGGTCTTCTTTCGTGTCCTGACGTCTCCAGCACAAGCACCGGCGTCTCAGCGATGTCCTTGGATTCTTCCATGGCGGTAGATCTGGCAACCAACGCAGTTTGACCTGGCCCACTCTAGCTCAGTATAGAGATAAGTCGACCGGTAGCTGCTTGGATTTCAATTCTGACTGAAGCCACATTGGAAGGAAGCCACGACCAGCGTAGACGAGTAAGGAGGGGAAGTGTCGGAAAATACCTTTGCCTCCAAGCGACAGAGAGACACAATGACAGTACTTAAAGCTATTACTCTAAGCACACCACTGCACGGCGCCGTTTCAGAATACTAGTCGAAAGCTTCAGCATAATCTGTGTTCCCTAATTATCATGCCTGTTAGTGCATAACTCTCACACCGGTTACTAAAGGCTTTTCACAGCACAAGTTCAAGGGCCTCCTATTAGTCATGATACGGGCAGACAATTGGTTACAGAACTGTCTAACCATGTAAGTAATGTAATGTGCATTGTTCATGGTAGCAGACTGCAGACATTTTAACTACTAGTTTAGTAGATGTTTTGATGTTGGCTTACCGAGAGGGGAGACTCCCCCAGATTTTCCCGCCGCGGCCAGACCCACCACCGTCATCTTCCCGACACTTCCAATTCTTGTGTCGCAAGAATCCATCCAGCACTCATCTTTCCTTCCAAAATAGTACGGGAATATCCATGGACAACAACAATAATATCCATGCTCCTACAGTCGCCTCCGGACCTACGTCCGGAGAGGCTCCTGCTCGCGACCTGTCCAAGCTCGGTGTAGTCGATCTCATGCAAGAGAAAGAACGCATCGAAGCGGAACTCTCAGCTCTTAGCAGCGTGCTCAGCTCTGTAAGCACCATCGCGTACCCCCTCTGCTCCCTCTTGCCTATACCCCGGTCACTAATCTACTCATGCATCATGCAGCACGGCGTTCACATGAATACCTCTTTGACGACGTTCGATGGCTACCCCCGAGACGACATAGATGTCGCCCAAAGTCAGTCTCGATCGCCTTGTCTACAGTCCTCATGCTAAGTAAGCTTTTCGATAGTACGTACCACCCGAGCGCGCATCATCAGACTACGAACGGATCATAAAGAAGCCATGTCGCTTCTCGAGAAGGGGATACATGAACATTTCGCGAGCCTGCAGCGTGCGCAGGCTACTGCGCCATCCGGAGGCAATATCAATAACATGCAAGCTGCACCGGCCAGTGCAGCCGCCAGTGATGCTGCAGGGAACGAAGCCGCCGGGGTTCCTTTTGCGAAAGTCAACAGTGTTGTTCCTGGAAGCCCTGCAGACCAAGCCGGTCTCAAGGCTGGCGATACTGTACGGAACTTTGGAAATGTGAACTGGTTGAACCACGAACGCTTGTCGAAAGTTGCTCAGGTTGTCCAGCAAAACGAGGGGGTACGTTTCTCGTTCCGTGTCTTCTGTATCCGCTGCTTCTTTGACTAAACTGAAATTAGCGCCCGGTGGCGGTCATCATCACCAGAAAGGATACAGACTCAGCCAACAACTTTGAGCTCAGCCTGACGCTCATTCCTCGCCGTGATTGGGGTGGCCGTGGTCTGCTAGGTTGTCATCTAGTTCCTCTATGATAGGAGCGAGTTCATCATGAGTATCGGTATTACCATGCATGATTTATTTCGCCCCTTGCATGATGCATGTGGCATGGCTTCATGACTTTTCTTTCTGTGTTTGAGCAATTTCAAAGGTGCATCTACGGTGGCGTTTCAATCAATCTTCTTGAAGAGAGAACGGATTATGATGATTAAGCTAATGCAATCCTTCTCGACGGTGCCGCAACGAGCAATGGTCTTCTGATCAAAAGCACGATCCAGACGAGTTCAACAAGGCCCTATTTTGATATTGTCCATTGAGTCCCTGGGTTTAGCGTTTGATTTACAGAACTTCGAAGGGAAGAAATGTGTGCTTCGTGTTAGAAGCGAGCTAGGAAGGGAGGTGGAAAGTGCATTTGGCAACTTTGCATCCAGTGGATACAAACTTTAAAGTTCCGAGGATTGGCAACAGAAGCTATACAGCACGGCTATGTTGGGAGCATATGTACTGCTGAAACTTTGCATCCACTTGGATGGAAACTTTGATGTTCCGCAGATTGAGAATAGAAGCAATATTAAATGGTTATATTAGTAGTATTTGTACTGCTGTGCGTAGTGAACAGGTTACTGTCCTCTGACCGTCTATCTAATTGATTTACGTATACTACTAGTGTGCCATGCTTGCATCTGATTATGCTTTAGAATCGATTGGGCTTTGGCGGTGGGCGTAGAAATCGAAAGAACGGCGGGGCATGGCGGCCTGAGGCGGCGAGAAGGCACGTGAGTGGAGGCTTTGGTGACCGACTCGCGGCAACGGCAAAAAATCCATCACTGGGAGAAGAAACCATCCCACCCACTCACTCTTGTTCCTCCTCCACTCCCGTTCTTTCGAACGTCTTTTCCAACTTCCCTCCTCTATCAGCTGTCGCATCGGCTCGACGACTTCTTGATTCTCGCACTCATTTTGCTTCTACTTTGCTAAATCTCTCACATACCCTTCACCATGGCTGACCAGCAAGTACCAACCTTCAAGCTCGTCCTTGTTGGTGATGGTGGTACCGGAAAGGCAAGTATCATTTAATACCCCTCCTGCATTTCTTCTGCTTTCTTGTGATGTGATATATCGAATCTTGGTCTCCCTTTTGGTCCCAGTGAAATAATGCAGTTGTGCTACGGTGCCTTGTTTATCTCTGTGTTCCGCCAACCTCATCTTCACCCCCGGCAGAAAAACTTGATTTCCTATCAGCCCGATGGTGCGAAACGCCCATAGCTAACCTTCAACCCTCTCTAGACCACCTTCGTCAAGCGCCACTTGACTGGCGAGTTCGAGAAGAAGTACATCGCGACTCTCGGTGTCGAAGTGCACCCTCTCCAATTCCACACCGTATGCCCCGCCAGCCAACCCCGCTTTGACCGGGTCTCGCCGTCTTTGTTCGGTATCTAGGACTAACATCTTGTGAACAGAACCTGGGACACATCCAGTTCGACGTATGGGACACCGCTGGTCAGGAGAAGTTCGGTGGTCTCCGCGACGGTTACTACATCAACGGACAGTGCGGTATCATCATGTTCGATGTTACCTCCCGTATCACCTACAAGAACGTCCCCAACTGGCACCGTAAGTGCTCCCCACCAACCCGAGCGCCTTCTTATCTCAATGCCATGACTGACACTATCCCAGGTGATCTCGTCCGTGTCTGCGAGGGTATCCCCATCGTTCTCTGCGGTAACAAGGTCGATGTCAAGGAGCGCAAGGTCAAGGCCAAGACCATCACCTTCCACCGCAAGAAGAACCTCCAGTACTACGACATCTCCGCCAAGTCCAACTACAACTTCGAGAAGCCCTTCCTCTGGCTCGCTCGCAAGTTGGTCGGCAACCCCCAGCTGGTGAGTCTATACTTCACACTCCGGTTGACGCTTCTTAACGGCGTGCGTACTAATGATTACCAGGAATTCGTCGCCGCTCCCGCCCTGGCTCCCCCCGAGGTCTCTGTCAACCCCGATCTCATGAAGCAGTACCAGGACGAGATGGAGGCGGCCTCTGCCATGCCCCTTCCCGATGAGGATGACGCCGACTTGTAAGCGTGCGGTCCATGATGAGGCTCCGGGGCCCTCCCCGGTAGATTTATTCTCATGGCTGTCGTGCTCACTCCCCGGGCACTGCCCGGGGTGCGGTGCGGTACCGTTTGCGAAATCTGGGAATCACGAATGCCACGATCGATCAGCAGTCAGGAGGCGGAGCAAAATTGGGCCGCGAGGAAGACAGGGTCGGAGCATGATTATGCATTTGCAATATTTACCACTAGTAGTCTAGACTCCTTATTATCTCTTTCAACACACAGTTCAAGTTTAACCTCTTTGCCACGGATGACGGACCTGCAGCAGCGAGAGAGCCAAACCAAAAGCTTTTTAAATACGCGAAGTCGCACATAATAGGTACAAAAGTATGACAGGATTTTTCTTCTTGAGCTTTTAGGGGTTATCTTCGAGTAGCAAACAACAAACAAACAAATAAATAAACACTCGTCTTTAGAACTGATGGGTCGTAAATGAGGGCATTCACAGGTATAGATCTTATCCACATGCAAGGTGTGTGTACTCGGAGTTATTTTGCAGATATATCTTCCGACGCTCTCGGACCAACAATTAATTCCTACATCAACACCACAACCCATCACAGACACCCGAATCATCCACGGACGAACGCACGCAATCCACCCGACCTACCGGTATCACCCAGCGTAGACCATGTCGGGAACAAGAGGAGACCATAAAACGAAAAGAGTGACGGTGACGTCACCGACAACCAGAGGCTGGGAGATCTGAGCAGTTGGGTTGAGAATTGAGACCCAACGACGGGAGGAGGTTAACCTTCGCTGGGCTAAGATGAGTGATTACCTTTTTTACCTTTTACCCCTCAGCCAGCCAGCCAGCCAGCCATCATCCATTTATCCAACCGAGGAAGCAAAGCAGCCAGCAGCCAACAGCGGGCGGGCCATTGGCAAATCAACGCCTCCCCCTCGGCCTCCTGCCCATGATCGTTTTGTCGGAACGTCACGTTGACCACATCCCCCAATCCCAAAACATAGCATAGCGCCTCAGGACAGTAACCCGGAAACTGCACGACTAGACACTCACTATCCATCTACATCTGCTGAACATAACCACATCGCATACATACACTGCCCCAACCGACTATTGACCCTCCCTTACCTAGGGAGGTAAAAACTAAACAAAATGACAAGGATGGGATTCGAACCCATGCTCTTTCGAACTAGTGGTTTTCCACCTCCTCAAGAAGGGAATTCCTAAAACTAGCGCCTTAGACCACTCGGCCACCTTGCCTTTGCGTTAAAAATTGTTGGGCCGGGTTGTGGCTATCACATTAGTTCGTGCTTGGGGCGCGACGGGGGCGAAGTTTGATCTGGGGGTGGCAGGTGTAGTGTACCTAGTACTTAAGGAGGGGGGGTTGGGGGCTTTGGGGTGTGGAGATGGAGGAGTTGCTCTGGGAGATGGGAAATTCGGGATTAAGTGATTGGATGGCGCCAGGTAATTTATTTCTGGTAGAGTGAAATACTACCTCGGTCTGGGGGTGGATTGAATTGACAAGACTCATCGAGCATGTCTTGGCTAGAGCATGCATGGTATGGTAGTGCTGCTAGTGCTGCTAGTCAGCCAAACGCAAAAACATACCAAGATCTAGGAGATTGTGATACAGTCTAATCTCCCCTCAAACACCGAGGTCGAAAGAGGCGCAAGAAAGCAACATCCATTTGCCTATTGCCCTAACCTAAGTTCCTGCATGTATTGTATGGCCTTCATCCAACTAAATCACCAACCTTGATGCAGAGCGATCTAGGTGCAGACTTTCCAACCCGTGTATATGAATCACGTCGTCAGGAGAGCGCAGCGCCAAATTGGAAAACAGAAAGAGAAACACGAGAAGCCCAGGGTATCGTTAAGGTACTGATTGCGCCGGAAAAACGTCAATGCCTGCAATCATGACTGAAATATATGACAGTGTCGACCACATTAATGAATATTCTAAACAAAGTCCGTTAGTATGAGCGCGCTCTTGGAATAGACGGTGGCGAACTTACGAATAGATGGCGCAATTGTCGGGTATCCAATCTGGAAACATTCTTCGAGGCCTTCTCATCCAAAGCTCCCTCAACAAGCTCCCGCTTCTGATCTTGAAGCTCAAGGATTCGGTCCTCAACCGTGCCCTTCACCACGATGCGATGGATCTGCACCGGGCGTGTTTGTCCAATACGATGAGCACGGTCGACAGCCTGCTCCTCCACGTAAGGATTCCAGAAAGGATCGAAGATGATCACTTGCGAGGCGGCGACAAGGTTCAAACCGGAGTTACCAGCTTTGAGGGATACCAGCATGACCTTGCAGTCGGGATTGTCGGTGAATTCTATGACAGATGCATTTCTTTCCGCCGGTTTCATACTGCCATCGTAGCGTCGATAGTCCCAGCCCTCACGCGCAATGGGGATCTCGAGCAGGTCAAGCAGAGATGTGAACTGACTGAAAATGATGGTCTTTTCGCTGCTGTCATTGCTGCTGATGCCTCGGAGGATTTCCATCGTCTTCTCGATCTTGGCGCTCGGGATCCAGGTCTTTTCGAGACGGCGCAGATACTTGCGCTTAGCCTTCTGGTTCTTTTGGGCGTCTTTGCGGAGCTGGGCAAGGGTCTTCTTGGTCTTCTGTGGCCTTTTGCCCTTCGATTTGCGTGTCCTGGATCCACCGTAGTCCTCATCGTCATCAGCGATGAACCGAGACAGGCTATCGTCATCACTATCATCATCACTATCATCATCACTGTCATCCCCACTCGCCGCCCCATCTGTTGGCTGAGGAACCTCCTCATCTCCTTCAGTGGAATCAGGACAGTGCACCTTCTTGAACGAAATGTGATCAGTAATCTTCTTGGGATCAACTTTACCGCGGCAGTTGGGGCATTTGATCTCATTGGCGCCATCGACTCCGTTTCTGACTGCAACTGCAGGGTCTGAGATTCTTGAGAAACATTCGGCACAAGTTCCATGACCGCACGGAAAGAAAATTACCGGATTCTCAACAGCATCAATACAGATTGGGCATTCGAGGTCGTCATTGTTCTTCAAGCGAGTAACAACCTCATCGCTAAGAGCTTTAGCATTTGCGACAAGGTCCAAGTCATCTGATGTCACAGGAGTTTCAATGCTGAAATCTTTGATCAAATGCGGATGACAACACGCCTGTCGAAGTCGGAGGAGCAACACAAGGATGCTGGAGTAATTGCGCCCCATGGTGCCCTCTTCAATGTATCGGTTGACCTGAAGTTGAGTGCGGGTTTCGAGGGCTTTGTAGAACTCATCCTCTTCCTCGCTGAAGACAGCATGCACCCTCTCAGACACCTTAGGCGGTAGCTGGAGGATGGGTTTACCGTCAATCTTGGAAGTCTTGGTGCGCCGTAAAAGAACTGCTTTGAGTAGAACCTGAAGTGCCTGCATTGTCTTCTCGCGGCCAGCGGGACTACCCTTGAGAGGATTTGTGAAAGTCTTGGAGATCAAAGTCAGTGTTCGATCATCAGTAGAAGAAGCAATACGAGTCGCACTCACGCGTTGGAATTTCTCATGGTTGGAATATGGCGCGATCCGCAGAAACTTTAAAAGCGACTGCAGTTCATCCACTGAATTCATCATCGGGGTACCGGTCATGCACCACCGATACGTGGATTGAAGATTGCAGCACGCCATGGCAGATTTCGTTTTCCTGTTCTTGATACACTGGGCTTCGTCGATAATGACCCGATACCATTTGGAGAGGGGACTCAGACAAGGTAAGTTCTTCATGAGGCCCATGCCCAGATCTGAGTCATGTTTCTTGATCTCCTCGGCCTTCTCTAGCTTCTTGAACTCGGCTGCCAAAGTACCGAAAGTAGTGAGGACCACATCGTACTTCTTCAGATCTTTGAAAGTCGTAGTCCGCTTGTCGCCGTGTAGGACATGAATCGAAAGCTGATGCTTGCCAGGCCTGAGAATCCTCTGTATCTCTCTCTTCCACTGATGAATCAGTGCAACAGGAGCGATAACCAGCGTGGACTTGCGCTCAGGGTCTGTGGAAGGCCGTGACACCATAAGAGCAATGGCTTGAATGGTCTTTCCAAGGCCCATGTCGTCAGCCAGAATTCCGCCTTTATTTTCCCCTTCCTCCATCGACTTCATCCACGCGAGACCGAGTTTCTGATGTTCCAAGAGTGTAAATTTGAGCGCATCAGGGGTCCCTTCGCGATTTTCCTTAGAAATTTCAGAGTCGGGTCTGATAGACTCTAGGAGTTTCATGATGTCCTCTTTCGTCTGCTTTGGATCCTCTGCATACCCGTAGAGATCACTGCGCACGGTCTTGATTAGCGAAGCTCCTTCAAAGTCAATGGAATGTACTCACTTCATGTAATCCAGAGCTGAATCGTAGCCGCCAGGACCCATAAACGAGAAGTCCGACGAACCAAATATGATTCTGCTTGCCTGAGATACGGTGCTTGACATGTCACCGAGCATACTAGAGCCGGAGTTCAGTCGTGCCATGGTACTGGGCAGGACTCTAGGCCCGAATTGAGAACTAGGTGGACCCAAGGCGCTGGGACCGGCTGCAAGCCCATTGAGATAAGGAGAGTAGGCGTTTCGAGAATCATTTGAACTACTCGAAACCATCTTGCCATTGATCCATGTTGCAGAATGAATGTTGAAGCGGTCATTGGATACCTGGCGGCCCTTTCTTGGTGAGGGCGGGGGACGGAAAAGATTGGGTTTGAAATCCTGACCGTCAATTTCGGCGATGTCGCTATCATCGCTGTCCGGTAGCGTGACGACTTTCGACTCTCGATAGCCATCATAGTGAGGCGCAGCAGCTGGCAGGCGCTTTGAAGGCTGAGGTCCCTCAGGAAAGCTGCCTGGAATGAGCAATGTAGAGGTCCCATTATGCCCAGGCCTGCTATGAGCTGGAGCTCTGACTGAGGGCCTAGGAACAGTAGGAGGCGAGGGGCTCCGAGCCCACGCCGAGTGCGGCGTGATATCGTCGTCCTGCGCAAGCCGGCGCGCCAATTCTGCGTCGCGACGTTCCTGTTCCTTTTGCGCCTTGAGCCACTGCTCTGCTCGTCGATTCTCTTCCTGCATTGCACGGAAGCTGTCCAGACCTAGCATTCTGAGCAGCTCGTCATTGCCATCGTCCAGCCCCTCATCGGATTCGTCCTGCGCCGAGCGACGACTGGGAATAGAGTCAGGGCTCAGGCGGCGACGGACCCGTTTCTGCTGCTCTCGCCTGATTGGCGCCTCCAGGTCATCCGAGTCATCGTCCCCGTCATCGTCTTCATCCTCCATAGAGGATGTGGACAGTTGACGTTTGCGACTGGTTCGATTGAAAGGGGAAGTGGGGAAAGAGCGGGCAGAACGTTCAACACTGTGCGAAGAGGACGTAGGATTATCAAGAGGGAAGGCTGGGACGCTGTCAAAATAAGATCTTGACGTACTAGAGCTCCGCGTGGGGGACGGAGATGAATTGGCTGTTCTGCCGACAGGCTCCCCGCGTAGCACCGCCAGTCGCGTCTGTAGGCCCTCAATGACATCTAGGATCTCTTGTCTGTCTTGCTCTGCGTCGGGGCATTCTTCTTCCAGGCTTTGCAGAATGACATGTTGAAGCTCAAGATCTTCTAGGACCTCCCGGATCGCCTCCTCGTTGTTGCGTGAAGCCATGGTTGCTAGTTCTGGAGAAAGCCGACACGGCACACGCGCAGGCAGGGCCGGTCGAGACCACGACCGACCAAAGGCGGCGAAACTGCTAGCAGCTGAACAACTTGGAGAGTGATTGATGTCGAGACAGAGATAGAAGCAGAACACAAGGGTATTCCAGATTGCACAAGGCAGAGAAGATACAAATTCCAAGGGTGGTTGTGTTTAAGTAGATAAGTTGAGGTTGTAAGTAATTGAAAGTAGGTAGTAGTACGGGTTAAAGTAAGGCGGTTGGAGAAGTGGAGTGGAGAGCGTCAAAACTGTGAGGGTGAGGATCTCTTGGCAACACGCCCTGCGATCAGAATGACGCCTGCCCCGGGGTGAATATTTTCCAGCACGGTCAATTCCGGTCCAGACAGTGGCCTTGACCACAGATATCAGTTCTGGGTTGACTTCAATGTATGGGGAAAGTCAAGCAGAGAGGTGGAGATAACACGGTAGTGAATAAATTGAGTTGACGGGAAAGGGACAATTGGCTCTCCTGGTGGCAATCTTTGGCGGGTTTTTTTGTTTGCTTCCGCCTTTCAGGCTTCCCCTTATGTATGGATGGATGTATTGTATTGCAGTGTTTTATTTTTGTTTTTCTCCCCCCTAGGGCTCCGCTGTGTCAAAGACGTGATCTATCAACTTGATATATTCTCATCATCCACTCACTTGTGAGCTGTTAATCCAATGATTCATGCTCCGTACAAGAGCATGACCTTGCCAGTTTGCCTGTGGCTTGACTGACTTCCAGGTCTATGCATCGAGTGAGGAATCAGCCACCGAGGAATGTGGCTGGTGCTGGACTTCTCCTCACCAGCCACATCCGGGGGTTAGCGCGCAGATGTAAACTATAATTTAACGGGCGTCAAGCAAGCCTGCCGTCACCACAAGCATTCCTTCCACTATACTCTTTGCACGATCTTCCCCCGACTAGTTTCTCGAGACGCCCAAGTATGTTATTGGAGACGAACATTGTACGGTGAAGATTGTACGACGAAGAATAAGAAGGGCTTCCATGCATAGGCATTCTGTTCTGTACGTGCCGAAGATTTGGAACGTGGGGGACACAAGACAGATCGGTGGGTGAGAGGTATTGCTAGGTGGCAGATTTCCTTCTTCAGGTGTAGGCAATATAGGCTCCGGACACTCTTGGGGCACTTTTTGTTTCAGTAGCAGAGGTCCAGCGACATGGTCACAATAGCAAATGCAAAAGAGTGGGCCTGGCTCATATCTCCCCAGGCGCATCTCAACAGAGATGCCGCAAGTGTCACTGTTTAGACTCGACGGCTATCAGGCAAGAGAGTAACACAGTCTTCTTCATCATTCTCATGCCGGAGTGTGGTATCATCGCCTAATCCTGTTCTCGGTGCCTCCATATCGGTGCCTCCATCGGTGCCTCCATGAAGGCGAGAGACCTTACCACGGAGCTAGGTAGGTGAGAAGAGGGCCGAATAGACAATGGGCCAACGAGCGAGTGGCTAGTAGATGAACGTGGCTGCTACAGATCAAAGCTTGGTACAGCTAGGCCCACTCCAAGCAATGCTTGTTTCCATGAACTTCGTGACAAGCACGCGACTCTTTTGCAAAGCAGATTGAGAGCTGCTCTGGGTCAACGTATGGATGGTTCCAGCGCCTATTGGATCACATAAGATTGGCATGCCTATGTCTGATTTCGATCTCGCAGCGCAATCCTGAATCTGATCTTCGACCAGCTTTATCATCAATCAGTGTGCGAGAAGTAAAAGAGCTTGTTTGGGTGTCGGGGGTGCATTTCCTAGGTGTCCTTCGGCATCGTCATGTTTCAGACTCGGAAGAACGTACTTCATTGAAGACGAAGTTGTATCTCAACTCGATTGTCATAGTCGAGTCCATGATTCTTTTTGCTTGAGATACTCTAGTTGCCAAGTTGTCTGCAGGACTCAGTTCCCTTGAACGTGGATCGCGGAGGCGGTCCTGTGGAGTAGCTCCTCGTTGTTTGGCCGTCGTTTGCATGAACTGATATCTGGGGAGGAAGCATTTGGCAGTACCCCACAAAATCCAACAAATACAGCGTCAGGTCTGTTGCTGTGACCGTGTTCTTCCTTTATCTCGCCTCATGATATTAGTCGTACCTGAATATCACGAGAGATGGGGGTTTTCAGCTCCACGTCCCCACGTGGCTGGGAAACCCCCTCATTAGGCCGGTAGCTGTGAATCTCCTTCACTGGTAGCCCTGGCTCATGGTGAGACGAGGCACTGTCATTGGCTGTATGATTTTGATATCAAAAATCATATATCCAGTCCTCGTGGTCTGTGAGCCAATGAGAGAGCCATATCAGGAATAGAGGCTATCAAACGTCTCAGAGTAATTTTGATAAGCCCTGCTCTGACAAAGAAGTTATATCGGAACTGAGAGAAGCCGATATCCTGAAAATTGTAACTGTGTGAGAAACTATCAGAGTATGGATTATAAAAGACCCTTCTCTTGATCCTTCGAACTCGCCTTCTTCTTCCACCACACCCTCTGTTCTTCGTTCGTTGACTCTCAAAGCCATTTGAAAACAACAACTGACACAACAACAACGGACACGATGTTGCTCGAGCCCAAGTCCTCTACCATACTTGGCTTGGGAATGGTGATATTCATCACCTGCCTCATCGCCAAGCTTTTCGAAAGGTCCCCTGTTCCTGAAGGGATCCCCTGGATTCTGAGCAAGAAGGGATTCTTTGGTCGAGCCACTGAGCGCTTCATCGGTGTCAACCCCATCGCCTTCATCAAGGATGGATATAAAAAGGTTCCACCCTGACCCTGAGACAAAGGACAGCATCTGTGAGTGATATCTGGGCTGACTTGTGTTCTTTCGCCTCCTAGTACTCCAAGAATAACAAACCATTCGTGTTGCCTAGCGTGAACGAGGGTGATGAGGTCTTGCTTCCCATCAAGGAATCAAACGCCATTCTCTTTGCCAAGGAGACCGAGTTCAGTTTCAAGGCCCATATCCTGGACTTCTTCCAGCTCGAATACACAAGTTGGCCCCTTGCCTTTGCCGAGAAGTACGACTTTTATGTCAAACTTATCAGCAAGGATCTATCTGAGACCCTCAAGACCCCGTCTGTTGCCGCGTCTCTGGCTGAGGAGGCTCGTGCCTGTCTGTCCGAGCACTGGGGCGAAGACACCGAGAATTGGGTGCAAGTTCCTCTGTATTCGTTTATGGAAAAGACTGCCGGCCGAATGATCAATGTGCTCGCAATTGGACCTGGCAAGAGTGATGACAAGGCTCTTCTGGCGGCCCTGACACACTGCTCCAATGCTATCGTCTTCGGAGCGAATGTCATTAAAGCCTTTCCAGCTTTCCTCCATCCGTAAGTGTGCCCTATCCCACCATTGCATGTCTTCGCAGAAGTCCTAACCCCTTCAAAAGGATCGTTGGCCCTCTCGTCGGACTGGTCAACCGATACTATGAGAGAGTGTTCCATGCTCGTCTGAGACCCATTATCGAGAAGAAGATTCAGGACCAGAAGGAGGCTTCTGACCCCGAAGGTCTGAAGCAGACTCTCAAGAAGAAAGTAAGATGCTCATCGTGTGTCTTTGGTTTTCATCTCCTGACATGATCCAGGGATCCCTGTTGGACCTGCTCATCCAAGCCGGTATGCGAAGCAAATGGCCCATGGAGCTCACTACCATGTGGCTGGCGTATCGTATTTTCATGATCAACTTCCCTGGTGTGCACACCAGTGGCGTCTCAGCGACCAGCATCCTTCTGGATATTCTCAGTCATTCTGATGAGAACCTGATTGGCCTCCTTCGTGACGAAATGCATTTCATCTCCTCGGACGGTTCTTGGACTGCTGAAGATCTTAAAAAGGCTGCTCTGCTTGAGAGTGCTGTGAAGGAAAGTCTTCGTTTGAATGGTATCAATGCCGTCTCTCCTACTCGAAAGGTAAGCATTTGCCACTCCAATATTCTGTGTTGCTCGTGCCCCCCTTCACTGATCGATTTGGCAACACTAACCTTCACCTTGGTATTCACCAGGTCGTGGCTCCCAATGGCGTTGAACTTGGTAACGGAATTCACCTCCCATTCGGGACTAAGGTCGGCATCCCGCAGTACGCGCTGCACCGCGACAATGATCTCTACCCCTCCCCAGATCAGTACAACCCTTTCCGCTTCTATGTGCCCCAGATCCCAACCGAGGAGAGACGCAACGACTTGATCACTGCAACCAGCGACACCTATGTGGTCTTCGGACATGGTCGTCGCCAGTGTCCTGGACGCTGGATCTTTGCCCACATCTTCAAAGTTCTGATGGCCGAGATGCTGCTCAAATATGACATCCGGCCCATGCAGACACGCCCCAAGATCCACAGTAAGTAGGATTTCATATCATATTCATGGCCACATGGTGCTGACAAGAGCTCGCTAGGATGGGGGCGATTCCAGCTTCCGCCAGTGACCACCAAGCTCACTGTGCGCCGCAAGAAGGACGCCGTTGTTTGAAGTCCGTGTAGGCTTGAGCCTGTGTAAGCTCCCTGTTCTCTAGAAAATGACATGTTTTATCCATTTTTTGAGTGAGGATGATGCTGACTCTTGTGAGAGGAAACAAAGCTGTGCAAGGAGTGTTTGAAAAATGTGCCATCGATAAAGCGAGGAAAAGCACTTGGGTACCATTTCTGTCCGTCACCTTTAGAAAATTGTTGTCTTGATCTTGTATTTTTGTATTCTTGTATGGGGACAATGTCCACTTCTTGGATGTGGGCTGGTCCCAGATGTCTTGTAAAGAGGAACTGTGAACCAGAACGAAGCATAATTCAACAAGTCACAAAATGGTGTTTAACCATATCGATTTGAAGTCAAGGGTGGGCGGAGGTTGAAATCAATTTAAGCACATATGCACATATACACAAAGTATTAGTAGTATGTCTTCAGGGCAAGCCCTTGTTGCAAAGACCAAATTTTAAGACAGTAACGAAGGCCTGCAGGCCTGAAGCTGCCGATCATCTATGCCTTGGTTGAAGCGTGCTCAAACAACTTCTTGCGGTATACAGTGCAATGATACTATAGTTAGCATAGTACACTGCCATGTGCAGCTACCCGATGAAGCCTGACATCATCATAAAGATTGAAGATGAAGATGCTATATACCGTAATCTGTGTAGTGATGTACTATATGAGTGTGAGAAAGCCTGTAGTATCGATGCTTGACTGAAGGAGTAAAATAAAATTAATACTAAGGAATCATTACCCGAGCTGCACCGCCTGGAAAATAGGTTTGTCAGAGTAAGGTTCCATCAGTAATGAAACACTACTGACTGCTGTACTGTGTGAGAGTAATGAAGGTGCAGGTGACGGAAGAATCACAGGATTCTCCAGCCTCGGCCTACCGCCGGTCCCCGCGACCGCCTCCATTATTTCACATGCGCCGTCCGCCGAATACTCCGGGGGTAGCTCACCTGAATCCTGCAATCCTGAATCCTGAATCTCCGGGTCGGACTTTATTAATACACCCTTTGATCCTCATCACTGAGTTCATCTTTGAACTTTCCGATCTTCCTTTGATAATTCTACGGTCCTTTCCAGCACCCTTTGACATTCCTCAAGGAAATAACTTTCATCTCTAATATCAACCGCCAACATGAGTCTCAAGAACGGTACGCTGATTTAAGATCCCAGCAACGACACTATATTTTTGTCTTGTTGTAGCTAACGCGAATGACGCGTTTGCAGACGCTTTTCCCTCCTCCGCCGCATTCGACGTGATCAACGCTGCCTTGCAGTCGGACGCCGGCGAGCGCAAAGATGCCATTGAGAAGGCCAAGGCCGTGGTCTCCTTCAACCTCAAAAACTCCGAGGGTAAAGAGGAGAGCTGGTACCTAGATCTTAAGGACAAGGGTGTCGTGGGGAAGGGGGCCGCCCCCCAGGGTGGAAAGGCTGACGGTAAGTACCTCGCTGGTCTCATGGTCTGTACCACCGAATGCTGTCGGGATGCTAATCTGATGGCGATAGTCACTCTCTCGCTTTCTGATGAGGACTTCAGCTCCCTTGTTAGCGGCAAGGCCAACGCTCAGCGCTTGTTCATGGGTGGTAAGCTCAAGATCAAGGGCAACATCATGAAGGCGACCAAGATGGAGCCTGTTTTGAAGAAGGCCCAGAGCAAGGCCAAGCTATAGATACCCTTTTGAATTTCTGGATCAGTTTTTTATCCGACACGCGTTCTCTGCCCTTCCTGTACAGCTATTTCCAACAGAGACTGATAGGTCAACTTAAGAATCTAGAAAGACTTGCATACTCAGGATAACTGATATGGTGAGCGCGACCGCCCGTTAGCCCTTCTTGAATGAAGGGCCGGGATTCTACTGTAGAGTATGTTCTGGATATGGTGTCTCAACTTCGGAGGCAGACAGGGATACCGATTTTGGCAATTCCCTTGTCTAAATGGGAAAGACTCATGCACCATGCACGTCCGACGGTCGGGTGCTATGGTTATAGTTGAGATGATCACTTATGATGTTGCCAGTGTACCGTCCGCGGAGCAGGTAGCCGCTGCCTACACGGGTTGAATATATATATACATTTTCTTTTTGTGCGCAGCAGCTGGAAAAAAGGGTGTAAAATAACCAGTTATGTCAGACATGAAGGGGGAGCACCTGAGGAACCAAAAAGCAAGACATCTCCTCCTGCTAGTATTCCGAGCTGAGGAAGGAGACGTGCCACTTGGCTGTCAGCTGCACTGCATTGTTCATGTTCTTGCCATGGAAACAAGGAGGGAGGATGCGGTGCATGACCCCGTAATCTTACATGCCTTCCTGCCGCTCTGCTCTTGCAGGGTAACGGGGACGTAACAATACATGACCTACTCAACTAGTTAGTTAAGTTACCGGGAGCGGATGACACACGGACTGGGGAGAACAAGAACAAGGCGATCAAAGAAACTCTTTCTGAGTTCTCTCAGTGAACATGAATAACCTAGTAAATGGTCCCTAAGTAGATTCATTTTAGTTGCAGGCACCAAGGGAGCCTGTGTACATCGACAATATTAGCCTTCTACAGCCTAGCAACAATCGCAACGTATAAATATTCAACTGCCGGAGAGACCTCTTGCTTGTTATTATGTCATGCTGGTCTGATGTTGCCTTGCGTGCGCTCACGTGACAGTAATTTTTTCTGCCAGCGTCTTCCTTCCAGCCCGCAAGAGTCGCGAGCCCGCAAAGTAAAGGCTAAAAAAACCACAACTCCATCCCCTCCCGCAGGCAGAGCACATCGAAACGGAGGTGCCTTTCATCGATATTCCATACTCAGTCTGCGAGGCCTGTTGCTCTGCCTCTAGTCTCTTCGCATCCGTCTCATCCCCTCATCTTCTCCCTCGCTTGTCTTCGCGCGCTGCGCTCCTCATCTCCCCGGATACGGAACAAGAACGAGCGTGCGACTTGCTCCCTCACATCATTTAGCCGGCCTTCGTCAGTACTTCGAGGAATTCGTAAACAGTGATCGAAGTAGTCGCCACGCGATTGCCCGAGATTGCCGCGTTCGCCGAATCTCTAACAGAGTCAACCACCCATACCAACCCTCTTAACCCTCGTGTGCACCCCACCCGCTGTGTCGCGCACAAGACGATTGCAGGTGTACTCCCCAACCTTTCGAGCTTAACGCACTCGAAGATAGTCGGCGCTGGATTAGAGAAAGCTTTCAGTTTCAGAAGACGCCGCGCGCTCGCAAACCGCCGTCAAACGCGCATAAGAGCCAACCTTTTAAGGAGAGGCTCCATTGAACGCTGCTTTGATCACATCACAGCTGAAGACGTCGCAATAGTTGGATAATACATGTCTAAAAGAAGCGCCCAGGGTGGCCAAGGGGGTAGCTCTGATGATCGAATGGCCGATTTCAACATGAACAACACACCGGAAGAAAAGCCACAGCGGGCAACTGCCGCGCAGCTGGCGGCCAGAAAGTATGTGTTTGTAGACCGACCTTTGCGGAGCCTCTTATGCATGAATTTTATTTTTCCCTGCAGCTTCGACGTGCCCTGCGATGGAGTAACACGTCGAATTAACCTTGTGTTCTTCCTCCCTTGCGTGTTTTCTTTCTTCCCTCCTGCTCCCCCATCGTCCCATCTCTTGATCTCATGTTTCACTGCCCTTCTTCCTCCCATATCGTCACATAACGTCCTTTACACGTTTTTGACAGACGTAAACCTTGACTGACACGCTTCTCAGAATTCGACCAATGCGCTCTAGACGCCAAACACCCGCAGGCAACGCGAGTGCACCTGCCCCGACGTTTGGTGGCGCCTTCAATTCCATCGACCCCAACACAGTATCCTCCCCAATGGCGAGCTCGCAGCCCCCATCTACAGGATTCACATTTGGACAGAACCAAAGTTTTCCGGGTGCGAACTCGACGCCTAGCCAGTCCACGCAAAGTGGTTCGACCCCCTTCTCTTTTGGTGCAAGCACAACAACTAGTGCAGCGCCGTCTTCTTTCAGCTTCTCATCCTCATTCGGTGGCCCTCAAGCAAATAATCCTTTCGCAAGCATGAACACTGCCAGTACTAGTCAGCAGCCATCTCAGCAGCCATCTCAGCAGCCGTCTCAGCAGTCAGGTGGTTTCTCAGGGTTCCAAGGCTCTATTTTCAGCGCTTCTCCAGCTGGCAATCAGTCTGCAGCTCAGCAACAGCAACCCCTGCCTTCTGGCTCACTTTTCGGAGCCGGGGGCACACAGAGTAACACTGGAGGTCTTTTCGGCGCAAGCAACAGTGCTGATTCCTCCACGCAAAACGGAACTGCAACCCCTACCACAACCAATATTTTCGGTCAGAGCACTACCGCTTCTGCACCTTCCAATGGCATATTTGGCCAATCCAGTGCAGCCAAGCCTTCCATCTTTGGCCAGTCGAATCCATTTGGAGGATCGGACTCAATGCATACCTCTCCAGACGCTAAATCAGTCACCAGCCAGAAGTCATCTTTTCCCAGTTCAACTGTGGGTTCAACGCCTAGCTCACCGGCTCCCTCCAAGGACGACAGCACCAAGAACGACAGCAAGCCACTTTTTGGCGGCGCTTTCACTGGCACATCGGCCTCTTCTAGCGAATCTCCAGCGAAGTTTTTGTTTGGAGCCAAGCCGACCGAGCAGACTCCTGCATCTGCCCCTATTTTTGGCGCCACTCCCACTCAAACCACGGCCGCTTCTACAGCTTCGAAGCCAGCACCAGCGCCTGCTGCTACGAACCCTCCGTTCTCTGGCCTGTTCGGCGCTGCACCTTCAGCTAGTCCGGCAACTCCCTTCCAAAACCCTTTCCAATCTTCAAACCTTTTCTCAGGTGCACCTTCCAGCACACAGAAGCCATCCGAAGAGAAGAAGGATCAGGAGCCTAAACCTGCAGATAAACCGAAGAACCCGTTTGAATTCACTTCCTCGACGACTACGGCGCCCTCATTGTTTTCGAGTGCTGGCGCTAGCTCCCCAGCTCCGGCTTCTTCAACTGAATCTTCTCAACCCTCATCAACCGGAAACCTTTTCGCGCCGAAGACGACAGCATCTTCAGACCAAGAAAAGCCCAAGGCGGCAGTATCAAATCCTTTCGGTAATCTGTTCAATGCGCCGAAGCCTGCGACCTCGAACGAGTCGGTGCCTGAGCAAAAGCCAGCACCCGCAAACCCCTTCGGCAATATGTTCTCCACCAAGCCCGCCGAGACACCTAAATACAGTCAAGCCGAGAAGCCAGCCAATCCCCCGGCGCTTTTCTCATCTCCTGCCGCAGCTACCTCGCCCTCTAATCCTAGTATCTTTACTCCGAAGCAGGCAGCCCCAACTCCCGCCGCGGCACCTCAAAGTCTGTTCAAGGTCAACGGAGAGAAGCCAGCCGCGCCAGCTACAGGTAGTCAGTTGTCCAAGCCCTCCAACTTCAAGGATCTGGAATCTCCCAAGGTTGCAGGAGCTGTGGACAATGCCGTCAAGGCTGACGTCGAAACGGTTAATCGTCTTCGTACGTTGAATGAATGCTTCAAGCGCGAGGTGGCCAATGCCGACCCATCTGGCAAGGACTTTGATGCAATCCTGCAGTTCTATCTGCGGGTTCGTGATACCATTGGAATGCCTGTTGCTACTAAGCGCAAGGCCGCAGACGATCTTCCTAATGGCGTTGTATCCAAGAAGGTGAAATCCGGTACTTCCATCGATGCAGATATTCCCAACAAAGCTGCGACACCCAGTCTTGGGAAGACATTTGGGACAGCTCAGGATGCGTCTCCCAGCAGCAACAAAAGAAGATCGATTGACGATGGCGAAGTTAATGGCACTCCTAAACGTGTCAACGGCGATTCGACCACTGCCAACATCTTCGCACAGTCATTTTCCAAATCGAAGACCACTGAGTCCGACGAGGGGTCAATCCAAAAGGAAACCCCTTCGAAACCATCCACTCCAACACCCAAGCCTGCGTTGTTCTCTTCGACACCGGCGACGGAGCCAGCCAAGCCACAACTGTCATTTTCGAGTTCAACCACGCAAGGTTCGACCTCTACCTCGCTATTCTCATCCTCAATGTCAAGTGCGGCAACAACATCCAGTGCGTCCAGCGGAACCGCACCAAAGAATCCCTTTGTCCTCAAGCCTCTGGGCAACCAGGAAAATGGAACCTCTACAAGCTCCATGCCCGCTCCCCCTAAGTTCAGTGCCCCAGCTGGTGGTAACTTTTTCGCCCAATTCAAGGCCCAGTCTGAGAAGGATGCCGAGAAGGAGAAGGCTAAGCGCAAAGCAGAGGACTTCGATTCCGACGAGGAGGATGAAGCTGAGTGGGAGCGCAAAGATGCTGAACAACAGCGCAAGAAACAAGAGGAGCATGCCGCTCGAGGCAAGAAGCATGCTAAATTTGTCCCTGGCAAAGGATTTGTTTTTGAGGACGAGGCTAATGAGCCCGAGAAGACCGGAGAAGGTGATGTTGCAGCTAACTCTGGTGCTTCCGTCTTTGACAACCAAGAAAAGTCTGCACCTAAGTCCAGCAACATCTTTGGACATCTGTCAGCTACTCCCTCTGAAGCCGATGACAATGTCGATGACGAGGACAACAACACAGAAGCGGCATCAGACGTAGGGGATGACCAGGAGGACGCGGCGAAGACTTCGACCAGTGACTTTGCCTCTAACGCCGCAGATTCTCCTGCACTCAGCAGCGAGGACGGTGACTTTGCGAAGGCCCTTCAGAAGTCGAAGCCGACCAGCGGTACGGATGCAGCATCGGGTGGCCGAAGCTTATTCGACCGTGTATCCGAACCCAAGCGTCAAGCCGATGAAGAACAGAAGAACCCTGTTTCTACACTATTTGGCTCCTCAAAATTCTCCTCATCCCTCAACACGCCAGTTTCGTCCACACAAAGTGGCATATCTGACTCCGAGAAGTCTGCACTCAAGCCTGCGACAAGCAATCTCTTCGGATCCGCAAATACAGGATCTAGCATTTTTAGTTCTGCTGGCTCTAGCCCTGGCGGCGCAACTCCATCCATCTTTTCGAAGCCGTCTGGAGACAATACTTGGAAACCTGACTCTCCTATCAAGTTCGCAGCCAGCCCTTCTGCTTCGGGATCTGCAACCCCGGCGGCATCTGAAGCCTCCAAACCATTTTCTTCTCTCTTCGGTGCCCCGTCATCTTTGAACAAGGCTGGGTCTGGTAGTACACAACCTTTGACTGGCTTCTCTTTCGGGAATCCGTCCCTCCAGGCGCCCTCCGTGCTAGGGTCGTCAGCTCTTGCGTCGGCTACGACTAGCCGCCAGTCCACCCCTGGTGTCGCTTCCGACACTGGAGCGGAAGAGTCCGGCGATGGAGATGCAGCTGAAAACCTACCCCAGGCCGATCTCCGCACTGGAGCCGGCGAAGAGGACGAAGATGTTGTTCTGGAGAACCGAGCTCGCGCAATGAAGCACAACAAAGCCGATGGCGCCTGGGAGAGTCAGGGTGTTGGATTCATCCGCGTCTTGAAGCATCGGACCACCTCCCGAGGTCGCATTCTTGTCAGAGCCGACCCGAGCGGAAATGTTGTCCTCAACACATACCTTGTCGACGCTATCTCATACAAAGCATCCGGCAACAGTGTCCAATTTATGGTCCCCCAAGCTGAAGGACCGCCAGTCTTGTGGGCCCTCCGGGTTAAGACGAAGGACGATGCAGAACGTCTCAGCAAGGCAATGGAGGAGACTAAATCTTAGTTTTGCATTGGAGCACGACTAACGAATTGTGTCCACACAAACGTACTTGGACACACTTTTCATGATCGGGCCGGCGGCGTAAAGTGCGAGCGAATGTACTTTGGTTTGTTTTTCTTTCTCTTTCTCTTTGCCCAAGTGTGCAAGGCATTTCCCCCCTTGTAACAAGCGAATCTTGAGCAACACAGGTTCTACTCTGGTCTATAGAACCTGATCTATCTGAATTAAGATGGATGCCAGTCGCCGTACTCCAAAAAACATTGCTTCAATCACTGCGACTTGCGAACGAAAGAGAGGGTTAGTTTCAAAAGTCATGTGAGTTCAACAGGGGTTCTTGGCTGTGTTTATCTGATCTTCCATACATTCAGCCGGCTTACTATGGTTTTGTCGTGATCCGTTTTCTATTCCACGGATGTTGAGTCTTGCTTTTTGATATCTACTTTTCCTCTTCACCGTTTCTTGTCCATGCTTTCTTGTCTTCGATGAGAGGGAAAACATTTTCTTGCCTCTTCCCCATGGCTTCAAAGGCAAATTTGTATTTACAAAGTTCCTTTTTTTCCCCCTTCTGCATCTCTCGAGTTGACCGCAACTGCATCATCGGGAATAGCGTTCGTTGTTGTGTCTTTTTCTTGTCTTTGTCTGTCCAACCAGGAGGGAGCAGGCGCATTCTAGCATAGCGATTGTCTCTGTGGATTTGCAAGGCAAGAAATCCTCATTTTTCAAACCTGCCGTGTCGTTCCATTCTTGAAAACGGGATTTTGTCTCTTGTTCATAAGGGGGTCTGTTTCTTTGCCCTTCACTTTTTCTTTTTCTTTCCATCGTGTTTTTCTCATGACCCCTTGAGATCGTCGTTGTATTATTAGAGAAAAGAAGACTTTAATTTCTTGAACTTCTTGTGCTGCATGCAGCTTTGCTTGGCACTTAATCCACGCAGCGCAGTGCAGTGTGGTTCATCGTTGGTTGGGGGTTTGTGGTTATGCCTGGTGCATTTTGTGCTTAGGATGCAATATTATGGGAATACCTATCTATGGTAATTCATTCTGTGTATATGGCATTAAGAGTGGCGGGCCATGTAGCGACGGAAAAAAGAAGAGCGTAGTACCTAGTCCTGCTTCGGGATGTCTGTATCTTCGATGCCAGATACATAAGAGGTTAGATGCAAGCTCTTCGCGTACTGAGCTGCATGAGAACCACGAGTGTTACCACCTTCAGCTCCAACAACAGAATCCACCTGATTGGTCTTTATATGGGCTACGATCTCATCCACACTACAAGAAAAAAGGCACACAAAAAGAAAGAAAATTGGTTCCAGCAAACCACCCGACATCATATTGTCCCATTCATTATTCTAGAGATAGAAATTTTGGTTTCATACAATGAGGACCGTTTTTTTTTAGTTAAGGGGGGGGGAATCAAGCACTGTCTTTTATTGATGAAGCGAGTCTAAAAATTTACTCGTCATCAACAACGACGGTGTGGAGACCCTTGGCCTCCTTGACGTTGACGGCCTGGACGTAGGAGTAGAGCTTCTCCTTGGCGCCCTCCTCGTCGTTACGCTTGCGGGAGATGCGGACACGGAGACGGAAGGGGACGCCCTTGATGCCGGCCTCCCAGACCTTCTTGTTGAGCTGGGGGTCGACGCGGACGTCGGTGGTGCCCTGTGTTCCGGGGGGGTTAGTCTTGTCTGAGAAGGCTGACCGTACAAGATTCCTCGAAAGGAGGATTTCGTACGGCGACAAGGAAGAGAGAGAGAACTCACCATAGCACGCTCAGCGAAGGCGCGGATCTCCTTGATAGCGCGGGGAGCACGCTTCTTGAAGCTAACACCGTGCATCTAACCGTACCCAAAAAGAAGAGATATTAGTCTTCCGCCCGAATGCCATCTTTTTGTTTTTTTTTTTTTTGTGGGAAAGGGGAAAAATGATGTGAGAGAAAATGCTTTGCAGAGTATTTGCGAGCAAATTCGGCCTTGAGGTGGACTTCATAAAACTAATTCTTCTTTTTGGAGATGCGTGTGGTGACCCAGAAACGAAGCCGATGAATTTTCACATCCATGGCTCCGTTTTCTGGCAATGGAACCCCGAGGTTGTTCCTCCACACATGATTTCGGACAACAACGATGATGGTTGATAGAAAACCCTTGAGCTGCTTCTTTCTTCTCGTTTGCCCCCGTTTCTTTTCAGATACCAAAGGTTTAGAGTTTTGTTTTTGTGCGCCGCTTCGTGGTTTTCATCCATCGTGTGTTGTGTCTTCTCGTTCTCCGTCCATGACCTCCGACAATGATTTGCGGCTGGGATCCGTTGCGCATGTCGCTTGAGGGAAAAGAGGGGGGATGGAGAAACCGAAGTTTCTTCTGTCGGAAAAGCTGGATCGCAGTGTGTCTTTGTGTGTTTCAACGTACTCTCTTGTGCATGTTGATGGTGTACTCGCGGGACACCACATCGGCGATGGCCGAGCGGGTCTTCTTGCCGGTCTTGTTGACGGTGCTGGACATTTCTGCGAGGAAGAAAACGAAGAAATGTGATTAGTTTCCGAGGCAGACGGACGGAATACGGACGAGGCGCAGGTGCTGGCGACAAAAACTCACTGAATAGGGACAGAGATGTCGGCTGTCGTGGGCTGTAGTGGTCGTCGACGGTCAAGGATGGAGGAGATTTCGAGATGGTCGGTTTTTCGCTGGTGGGAATTCCAGTGCGGGCTCGCTTATCGCCTACCGCGGTGATGATTGGCCCAGCGGCCAACACGTGATGTACCGCCCGGCGGGGGTGCTTGGGAGAACATCGAAGTGTATCGGACTGGTTCCTAAGGCCACCATAGCCATCAAGGATAGGTTTAGACTCGTATGGATCCGAGATCGGAGGTCGCATGACCACCTCATCTGCTCTACTGTGGTAGTTACAATTGCGCCTGCACAAGGCCATCTGTGGTACATACGTCGTCCAAGCTTTGGTGTTTCGTTGTCATCCGGCTGAGCCCCTTACACCTATAGATTATCTGGATGAGGCTTGATGATCTTCCATCAGCGCGGCTGTCATCTCATGGCAAGAGCGACGGTATCGCACTTCCAATGCCGATTTATCCAGCTTGTCAACATCTCAGGCCTGATAACAGATGTGCCGTCAACCCAATACAAGGATTGTGATGTAGATCTTGGCGGGATTGGGAAGCGTCGTCGAAGCCTGCCTATTACGGTGGAGATGAGATGCCACTATGAAAAGTCAGCTAGGATCTGCAGTATGTGTGATAATGCCTTGATCAGGGTACCAATGGCTGGCTTGTCAACAGTCCAGCTTCACAGGGTAGGAAGAGAAAGCCTCAAGTTGCGTCGTACTACTGTTACTACTATATGCACAATTCTACTGCATATCGTCTCGAGGCAAGCCGAAGTCGTCGTGTAGGTGGGTCTGTACCCCATCACTAAAACATGAAGCTTATCTTTAATTGGAACCCCCAAGTATACTAAAGTCTGCGTCTTATATGTAAAACCGTAGACAAGAGCGTTACTAGATGGAAACTGGTTTAGTTTAAGGTTCTTTGATGTGCCCTTCCCCCAAAGCTCCGCTCTACGGAGTCATTTCACTTCGACTCATCTTTCTGTCTCCCAAAATATTCTTCTTCGCGTTGTAGTTCTGGCTGTCAGAGTCAGACTTATTGTTCCGTTCTTCAGATTAAGACCCGCTGTTGATCTAGCGGTCTCTTCGACAGACACACAAAACACCCGACATGTCCAAGCCACCATCCACGACCAAAGATGAACCCGGCAGCGACCTCGAGCCAGCGATCGGCGAGGGGGAGGATGAAAACGCCATTGCGCATGATGCAGTCTTCGGTGTGATATCAGAAGACGGCCCAAACTATAGGAATGTGAGAATAGTCCCTAAACCACGAATCCGGGGCCCTACTGACATTGTCCCAGGTTGGATGGCTTGGAACCTCGATTCTCATGATGAAGACTCAGATGGGTCTTGGAGTCCTTTCGATTCCCTCGGTCTTTGACACCGTTGGGATAGTCCCCGGCGTTATCCTCCTCTGTACGATAGCTGGAATCACCACCTGGTCCGACTACATAGTGGGTGTGTTCAAGCTACGGCACCGCCACGTTTACGGCGTCGACGATGTCGGCCAGCTCTTGTTCGGTCGATGGGGTCGCGAGTTGTTCGGCTGGGCCTTTTGCCTCCTCTATGTATTTACTTCGGGCTCCGCGATGCTCAGCACCTCCATCGCGCTCAATGCGCTCTCCACACATGGCGCGTGTACGGCCGTCTTCGTCGCCGTCGCCGCCATCATCCTGTTCTTGCTCTCGAGTATCCGGACGCTAGGTCGGATTACTGGGCTGGCGTGGGTTGGTGTAGCATGCATTCTTACCGCCGGTGGGCTCAGCAATCTACCAACGCCCCAGAAATCGTCTAACTGATCTGCCAGTGTTGATCGTCACCATCGCCGTGGGAGTCCAAGACCGTCCGGCCGCAGCACCGCAAGAGGGAGTCTGGCGATCCGACTACAAGATCGTCGGCAGCCCCAGCTTCACCGACGCAATCTCTGCCATCAACACTCTGGTCTTCGCCTACGCAGGTACGCCGGCTTTCTTCTCCATTGTGGCCGAGATGAGTGAGCCCCGCCATTACCCGAAGTCACTGTTACTCTGCCAAAGTGTCGTCACGATCACCTACATCACCATCGGCATCGTCGTCTACTATTACTGCGGGTCTTACGTCGCATCACCAGCTCTGGGCTCCGCAGGTGTACTGATTAAGAAGATCTCCTATGGTATCGCTCTTCCGGGCTTGTTGGTTTCCGGAACTCTCTGTGCCCATGTCAGTACCACCCAACCCCCTCTAATAAATTACTTCGAACTAACCCCACCACAGCTCTCCAGCAAGCACATCTTCGTCCGCTGTCTGCGCGGCACCCGGCATCTGACCGCCAACACCGCTAGACACTGGATCACCTGGCTCGGCTCGACGCTCACCGTCACCATGGTTGCCTACATCATCGCCAGCGGGATCCCCATCTTCAACACGCTGATCTCCCTCGTCGGTGCTCTTCTGGGGACGGTAACCTGCTTCCAGCCCATGGGCTGCATGTGGCTCTACGACAATTGGCGCAAAGACCGAACCCCGCGGTGGTACCTGATGGTCGCCTGGAGCGGGTTTGTCATCGCGTCGGGGACGTTCCTGATGGTAGCCGGCACCTACAGCTCGATTGTGGGCATCATCGACTCCTCCGAGTCTGGGGCTTGGAGCTGTGCCGATAATTCCAATTCTGTTTGAGGGGTGGGGGTATCAAGCAGGCGTACCTATATACACATACGCACGCGTGCATGCATTTGATCATGACGAAGTTGATGAGTTTTTACGTCTGAATAAAGCTATACTTTCTTTGACCCGACCGGTACTGTATTTTACCTATCACCTGGGTAATCCTGGGGAATGTATAGTACAGCAGTAGACCTCAGGTTCTTTTCAAACCTTCTTAGGGCTACTGCAAGCATGATCACCCAAGCACAAGCGCTAAAAATGAACTGCGGAATGACTTTCCCGACCGGACCGAGCGGGGATTTATGCTAATTAAGATGGATGTACGTCGGGGGTTGATTGATCAACTACCTTCCTCTTCACAGTTGCTACATACAAGCACCCCCCAATCCTTCACTACTGCTCTAGAGGTCTCTACCTCGGGAAATCACCAACTCCGACGAACTACCCCACAAACCGTCCAACACCATATTGTCAACTTATCGACGATCACAATACCATCCACCGGGATGACCTGCCCAACTCGGCTTATTTGCTCGCTGTGGACCGTCCATGAAAAGCTGCGGGGGTGCATGCCCTGCAAGCTACGTGACCTAAACATATGCCCCCTTTTGACGAACTTAGGACTAGGATTGAGGGGGTGGGGGGTGGGGTGGCTTGCTCCAGATCTCGAGTCTCCATTTCTATCGACCTGATTCCCATTTGTCGATCTACATCGAGAAAACAGCAAACAGCTGACTGGTTCACGAAGGGAGAAGGGATAAGCTACCATTAGGTACAGTAGAGAGACTTCAGGTATCATCCCAGGCCTCGTTATTATATTCGGCTTGCTTGCTCTGTTCCCCTTTGGCTTTGATCACCAGCTATCGAAACCCGCCAGATTGCAGGTGGGATACCCTTCAATGCATGACTTCATCAAATGCCGAGAAAGTAGACTGGACAAGGTGTCGAATGATACCAGGCCGATCGTACTTGCACATTAAGGCAAGGTCCTCGAAGCCCAGTCGACAGCATTTCTTTTTCACAGTCAAAGACGGCGCCTTCCAGGTGGTCAAATGGCGATCCTGGATCCATTCGTAGAGAATCTCCGGGCCCAGATCTCTATTAGAAGAAGATATGGATGTCGGAACATGCTTCGCTAGTTGTCGTAGTTAGTCTCACATCTTCCAACCTTTCTTGGCCTCTCCTCGCGCAAGTCAATTGATCCGCATCCAGAACAAAATAGATAACCCCCGCGATAAATATCGATACGCGTAGAGCGCACGTGGTTAACTTTCACGCTTGCATCATGGCCACGGTAGGCTAGGTTGTGTGTATAATTCCAGGAATCTTGATGGCCGCTGTACGCCTATGGTAGGGCGCACTGAACGGGGCCCTCGGGGCATTCTTTTGAGGCGACTTGTTTCCTCAAAGCCCGAAATGGTGCAGCGTTCAGTTTCTTGGATGGTACTTCTACCGCCATTGAGACCACAATATCGTGGACACGGTACGCTCCGCGACCAAGTGTCATTGTAGGAAGGGAAAACTTACTGGCCCTTGGTCTTTAGGATCCAACGAGCAATTCTTCTTGGTGCCAGAGTCAATACAATTTGCAGAGGCGCGACCGGAGCGATTCGACATCGCCACGTATTCTGTAAAATGCCCCCTTGCCCTCCTGACACAAGACGCAGGCTTCCGCTTCCTGGTCGAGCTGTCCGCGCTGTTGAAGGAGCTTGCTGTCGCGGTAGGATGTAGAATGGTCGTGACTCTGTTGGGTCGGACTCGGGGGGGGGATGATGTACAACTATCCGGAGCCGGGGGGTTGGGTCTGATGATGGGGAAATTGACGGGAACGAGTTTCTTGAAGTTGTCGATATTCATGATTCTCGCTGTCTGTTTATAGACCAGCACATCGTCGTTGACGCTCAATCGGTGTGTTGAAATCCCAGTCGGGCATGGGATACGGAGCATAATATCCAGCACCAAGCTCGATGTAAGCTTTGTGGTTGACTGCTGCATCCTCCGCAATGACCAGTCTGATGTGTAATGTCTTTGCGGATCAGAACGGTTTCTCCTCCCCCCCTCTCCTCGTGGGGATGGTGTGCCCCGGCTGGGAGTGCCGCGGCCTTGATCTTCAGGAACTGAAACCGCTTGTGTTGAACGAGACGTATGTCCTTCAGCCACTGTTTCTTTGTGTGATTCGACAGTGTTTTTGTCTCTCGTTGGAGTCTTGTCTCTCTCGACTCCTTGATTGCGGACGAAACTCGAATGTGAATTTCGGCGCTTTTTCGAATGCTCCAGACCACACCGACGCTGTGAAATTGGTCTCGTCTTATCCTGTAGATTCCCAGGTAAAATACGGTAGTAGAATCACAACGGGGTGGGGTGCTCTTTCAAGCAGTCTGAGTTATGATGTGAGCCATCGCGCAGCTGTTTCGATTTGGCATTGATGGCCTTCGAGGCCTGCAAAGAGACCAGCTCTGGATCGGTAATCTCGACTGTGATTTAGGAAGCCGACTCGACCCTTGGCAAATTTATCCTGCGGACCAGAGAAGATGTGTTTCGAGGACACAAGATCATGCATCGAATCGAGACTCGCCTGTACTGGGCCGACATGACCGAGAACAGCGACGTGGCAAGACCGGCCAGTGCTGTCCGTTCCCCAGTACCCTTTCAATAAATGTCCCATACAGAAAACAGTATAGTTTCTCCAATGACTGTTCCGTCGACGACATCAGATAGCAAGTGGGGCTATCTGAGCCCCCGCTGGAATGAATCCAGGGATTCAAGCAGTAGGTCTCGGCTTTGGAAGGCCTATGTACTGTATATAAGTTATGTAACTTGCTGTTGGTGCATTCATGCAGATAGAACTGGCGAGGACTTGATGTATAGAAATCGAGCATCGTTTTCTGGGAGTTTGTTCTGGGACTGCCTCGATAAGCTGTCAAGGAAACTAGGCTTAGACTGACTGTCTTACCGAGTTCTAAGATGGTTGTTCTAAAGATGGTTGACGCGGCGAGAGGGATAGATATTATAATGGCCATGAGGATGACAGGCCATAAACCGAACAATGGTGGATTCACCTGGCTCAACTCCATTGAAGGATCTACAGCATTGGCACTTACTGTATGCAGCCCATCTTGTGAATACGCCCTAATTGAACATTCACCACAAACGAAGGAAACATAGCAAACCCAGCTTGAGAATTCATCACTCGTCTATTTTGCTTGTGTAAAAGAATCAAGAGCCGCTATCGCCAGAACATTCAAGATGGGGTAGTTTCTACTCTACTGACTCCCGACACTCACATCCGGATACAGGTCAAACCGCCGCTGGGTGTAGATGGGGATGCCCTTTCGCGTGCTCTGGATGGTCTCGTCATCCAGATCCGCATAGATGATATCCTCCTTCTCCTGCGTCTCGGCCAGCACCTTCGCGCTGGGGTCCACGATCAGACTGTGGCCCCAGGCATGGTACGAAGCCTCCAGATCTCTGGCCGGGCTGCACAGGGCCGTGTACACCTGGTTGTCGACGGCACGGCCCCGGGCCAGCAGCGACCAGTGCAGCGGGCCGGTGGTCGTGTTGAACGCGCCGGGGTACACGAGCAGGAAGGCGCCCTTCCGGGCCGCGATCATGGCGGCCTCCGGAAAGCGGATGTCGTAGCAGATGGCGAGCCCGATCTTACCGTAGTCCGGGAGGTCGACCACGGTCAGCTGGTTGCCGGGGCTGAGGACCTCGCTCTCCTTGAAGGTGATCTTGCCGGGGATGTCGATGTCGAAGAGGTGGGTCTTGCGGTGGGTGCCGATCAGGGCTCCGGAGGGGGAGAAGACCAGGGAGGTGTTGTAGTATTTGTTGGTGGTGGGCTCCAGCTCCGGGATGCTGCCCCCGACGAGGTAGGCTTTGGCCTCGGCGGCGATGGCGGAGAGGGCATGGTAGGACGGGGATTGTTCTTTGGTGGGCGGCGAGGGAAGGAGGGTCTCGGCGTACTTGGGGAAGAACTGCGTGCCGTAGGGAGAGTTGAAGCATTCCGGAAGGACGATGAGAGAGGCGCCGGCTTTGGCGGCCTCCAGGACTTTGCTGCGGGCGTGGGCGAGGTTCACGGCCTTATCGGCGCCTGGTTGTTGTTGTGGAGGGGTTAGGAACGTAGGTCATGGAGATTGAGTGTGAAATTCACTTACCCGAGGCCAGCTGTACGAGGGCAAGCTTCAATGGTTTCTTGAGGAGGGATGCCATGGTGATTATGTATGGGAACGCGAGCAGACGAAGATGGTTGTTCGTCGTGGTGGTGGTGATGGTGATGGAAGGGAGATTGAGGCGATTGCGGGGGAACCGACTTTCGCGCCGAGCATCTGCCGACGTGCCGCATTACGCTATCGACGGAGCTCTTCTACTCCAAATCGCTTATCAACTGCTCCCCGCCAACTACAAGACACACCCGCAACGAGATGTGTACAGTCTACATCGTGCCCTATGCTGTGCTTGAGACTTAGATATCGCAGCTGGCTCATTGAGTCCGTAAGAAGGCGATGATGCAACAAAGAAAGAACTGGGCCGTGAGTGTAGCTGGGTTCAGACACCGCCCAAAGCCAGGCTCTTGTGCTAACAAGATCGCAGACTATAGCCGATGTGCTAAAATAAGGAGGCTGGAGTATATTCAAATCGAAATACTGTCTTGCTGATCCAATGCTGTGACTCCCACTCAGTTACAGACGTCATATACTCTTTGTGCTACAATGCCCAACCAGATCAGTACTAGCTACATTCTTCAAGACGCTCTTTCGATGATGAGCGCGAGGCCATCATTCTGAAAGCGTGAGAGCAACTCTTCAGCAAGATTCGTCAGGAATGCACTATCCATTCTATGACGCAATATGCTTCTTTGTCCTCCATGAACAGATTTATGCTCTATCTCTGCCATCGGCACAAAGTTTGACTCATGTGAGGCTCTACACTCGGCATTTGTATTTCCGTAGGAATGTGACATGCATGCGGCCAGGGCATACTTGAGCATACACATCCACCATTATTCAGCGATACGCATCCTTACCGATTTTAAGGCTGTCAACACACATCCGGCAGATCGGCCCTGAAGAAACTTTAGCGAGCGTGGTGTTATTTTAGGAGTATGGGCATTGCTCTGCTGCACCTGCCTCAAAGGAGTAATCATCCACGCTTCAGGAAGGACTGCGATACAACTCGAATCGAACCATCTACAGTTTCCGGACAGCGATGATGCTTATAAGAAGGCAGATGATTGACTCCTTTGCCACTCATAAAGCCAAACAATTCGAATCCATTCAGTTGAACGCAGATCGTGCCCTCGTCCTTACCAAGACAACGAATCCTTGTCACTCAAGACCTCCAAACCTTGCCACCTCTCTTCTTGGAGTTTGACCAAGCATCATCATGCCATCCCTTCGCTCCAACGCCTCTCTATTGGGCCTTCTGCTGCTCCTGAATGCTTTCTGGTCTATCTCTCTCGTGGAAGCCAGTCCAGTTGCACTGCAGCGTGACGCCAACCAGGTAGGTCCACGCCATATGGTCGTCGCCGCGGTATCTCTCGCTTACAGCCGCGTTCCAGACTGATCACGCAGTTGATATTGCATCGGTCAATGCTCAGTTCACACAGAATGAGCACCCAGCTGCGCGAGTCAACCCTGCCAGTGACGCCTTGAACACAATTCACGCTATGACCAAGGCGAAGAGGGATGGTACAGACAGCTCTGGCACCGACGACGACAATGTCATCAAGCCATCTGTCAGCTACTCCTTACTTGGCAAGGTGTCTACAATCATCGATCATCTGCGGCACTGAGGTCTCTCCTTGGCCGGTCTGGTACAATTTGACAGGACGTCAATTGGGGGCTAGGATTTCTTGCAATGCATTTTGGTTTAGAGTCTACATTGGAGTTTTTTTCAGAGGTATATTAGACGGCAAATCGATTATTATTGCTTTAAGCTCTGATCCTTCATGCAATACCAAACAACCCTACTCCGTGGTATTCAGCTCTACACCTTCAGACAAGGACATAAGGTGACAAATTCGTTTCCTTGGGGATCCTAGTAACTCCAGTGCGTTCTGATGCACAGACGTTACGAGAGCGACCCGCGTACAGTCAGTAGTACTAGACTACACGATGAAGTACGAGTACCCATCTATGTCATCATCAAAGGGCTACGGTTGCGACTCGCGCGTACGCGTGCTATATGGACCCACAGCGGGCTCCGACGCCCGACCTTTGTTTCTCATCGTTCGCGCAGCTAGACTACTGATCTTTTTCTCAACGGCCCTAAGGCGGTTAGAACGACCCTCCCTTTCCTACCCGAAGCCGGGCCACTGTTTTGGCGCATGTACAGGACTCAAAGACATGGGGTTTGCTATTTCGAGCATCCAGCAGGGCGAGTCAACCATCCCCGGAACGCGTCAAACAAGGCAACAGCAAGTCCCACTCGATAAACTTGCTTCTTTACGCTTTAGATATCAGAGCCGTCACTAACGAGTACGGACTACGGAGGACTCGTTCCGACAAGCCGACCTCGGCCAGACACCTCCGCCGGCGCCCCCCTCCCCCCACAGTGCGTGGAGACACTCAGCAAGAAGGAGTCGAGTCTTGAGAAGCGAGTGATGGATCCCAAACATGCACCAAGGATAAGTGAGGGAGGGCTCTTTGTCGGCAATACTCCGATGTCAAAATCCCGTGGGATCCTGGAGCGTAGCCAAGCCCAGCCGTATGCATGACTCGTCACGGAACCGTTTTACGACAGATCGAAATGTCAGGGGAATGGGGAATGGGGAATGGGGAATCGAAAAAGGTTCGAGACTTTAAGGCAGCCCAGCCCGTAACTTCTCACGAGTCACAGATCTTCATTCATCCTCGGACCGAGAAAGGGCCAGCCGGAGAAGCTGAAGAGAGATTCTCCGGGGGGTCCAAAAGTTCCAAAGGTCGAGCCTAAACGGCCGCCCCTTGTATGAAATTAGGGATTGACAGACGCTAGACCCAAAGGGACGGACATCTCCGACTAGGATCAGTCCGGAACGAAGAGAGCGTAATTTAGCTTGCAGCCTTGGAGCCTTGGGGAGGGGGAACCGAGACGCCTCTTCCACCCAATCCAGCTAAGGCGGGTGGCGACAAGGGTCCAAGACACTAGAAGTAGACAGGCGTGGTTGATCGAAGGCCATTGACTGGGACCGGCGGAATTGCTGCCGTGTTCGAGATTACTCCGTACACAGTACACAACACCCAGTGGCGATTATGCTGCTTCTTGATCGGATTTGCTCCTAATCTCGTGAACTTCCGATCGAGATCTGTGAGCAAGGGGGTAACCCTCAGAAACATACATACTCATACTTAGTCGGGTCGGAGTCGCCAGTGGGATGGGATGACAGGGATATTGAGGCAAAGAATATGAGTCCGTGTTCATCGACAATAGTATTGGCAAGGGATGAAGAAAGAAAGATAGGACAGTTCTTCAAGCCCAAAGGCGAAAGGCCAAAATCGCCGCCGGAAGCCGATCCGGGGCAAAAGGGCGAATCTAGCAGGCGGTCAAATGGGAAAGATTCCTTCCCTTCTGCAGTTTCATCTTTCATCTTTTCCCCGACTTTTTCAATTCATTAATGAAGAATCACAAAAAAGGGGGTGTGCAATTTCACTATAAAGCCGTTTGATATGCCTCCAGCTGAAGAGGCCCAGGGCCTCGACTGTTCCAGTCTCTCCCCTATCTGTCTCCTTTCTCGTCTTCAAGATTCCTGTTTTTATCTGGCCCACTCGGTGTGTGTCTTGTCGGTTTTTCCACCCCACGCCATCCAAGGTTCGGCCCTCCCTTTACGTTTACGCGCTGGATCCGTCCGACCTTCTTAGAATGGCCATTACTTTTTTCTTTTACGCGAGAAAATAAGGAAATGCAATCCGCCCCTCTCTTCCAGAATCAGAATCGAAAAAGAAAATTGGCCACTGTGGGACCAGACTTTTTTTCTTTTGCTCTAGTTTTATAATCTCGGGTCCAGGCACAAACGCGCGCGCGATCTCTTCTTCCGTCCCGTTGTGCCTTCTTTCCCCCCCCCTATCTGTTCATTTGTATATCCATCTACCCCCCCCCCATGTCTCGATAACTTGAGCCTCCTCCACCACCATCACCACTTTGAAAACCCATCAGTCTCGGACTCCATCTTCCCCAGGTGGTTCCAGAAGATTACTTCTATTCCAAGGCATTAGAACGGTGCCACTTTTGATTATCCTCCACTCGTTTCCCGCACAGCGGTTATCGCCATCATGTTCGAGGACTTCTCTTTCTCCTCTCCCTCCTCCACCCGGCCTCCCCGCTTGGCCTTGGACAGTGATGAATATCAGCGCCTCACTCTCGACCATGACAGTGGATTAATCTCCCCCTTATCCTCGCGCTGTCCTTCTCCACGCTCGTCCGCGCAGCGCTTCCCCCGGACCCTATCTCGCTCGCGATCCTCCTACTCCCGGGGCCAGGCTCAAGCGCCCACCTCCGTCCCTTTCTCCGCATACGAGAAGCGCTTCTCGATCAGCACCCTCACCAAGAAACTCCACGAGCACACTCTCCAAAACCCGTCCGGCACTGCGGGTGCATTCCCCAGCGACGACCGCTTCCCCGATGCGCCCATCTCCCCCACCTCCCCCTCCGACCTCCATTTCGGTAGTAGCAACAACAACAACAACCCCAAACCCTTCCCCGGCTACGTCCTGACACCCCCGGACACGGATCTCGACGATGATTCCCACACGTCCGGCTCCCTCTCGCCGACGTTCCCTCCTTCGTCCTCCTCGCCATACCTGAACCCGACCTCCGCCCCCGCCGCCTCCGACAGCTCCAACTACCCGACCGACACGACGACCCCAATGGACCTCAACGCGGACGACCAGGAACAGACCTACACGACCATGCGCGCGCAGCGCCAACACATCTCGCGCCTGCAGTACTGCAACCCCACCGACCTCGAGGCCATCCGCCTGGCCCTGATCTCCGAGGACGAGGCCCTGCGCACCGCCGTCTCGCATAGCTACTCCACCTGTGAAGACGATTGGCACCCCAGCTCGCTCCCGCCGCAGTCGTCCCCGCGCCGACGCGCCTTGACGGCGTCGCGGGGCAGTCGGTTCCGCCCGGCCACGGAATCGATCTCCTCGACGTCCTCGGCCTCGTCCTCCGCATCGCTGGCGGAATACACGCGGTCCCGGAGAAAGAGCAGCGTCAGCGCGCTGCAGTCCTCCCATCGGATCGAGAAGAGCTACCAGCTCGGCTCCCCCCGGGATCTGCAGAAGAAGAGCGAGCAGGGGCTGCGACGAAAGAGTCTCGTCAGTGCGGCGCTGGCTTCGATGGTCGAATAAGGTCGTGCTCGTCTCACTGTCCTGCCTTCCTGATCTGAGAAACATCCGTCTATCCTATCGCTTGGGGGTATAGATGTCCAGTGCCCTTGAGCGCGGTGCACATCATCTATCGCTTCGGTGCCTGCTTTGAATCCTTTTCCTCTCGACTTCTTCAATTTCTTCTCTTTTGAGCCACTTTTCTTGTACTATATCCGGGTGTATGCTCTCGATCTTATTCAAATTCTGTTATTGCCATTATCTTCTTTCAGGGGTTGGAATTGCTTGTGCATTGTGTGCATATCGAAAGAGAGATACCCAGACTGTCTGCTTGTATGCCTTGACCGTTCTATTTGTTTTTGTTTCTGTTTTCTCTCTTGGTGCTCTCTTTCATCGCTGAATGTGGATATTGTCGGCGGTCGGCTCTCAAAATTCGGCTATAGGGCACTACTTCTATATCTTTTTAATCACACATCATCATTTTTCATACTTCACTGTACGTATTTGCTGCCTTTTCAAAGTATTAGCTTATCTGTCGCACGTGACCCATCTGAAGACGTAACACACCGTGCTGACAAACACGACATCTATTTGATCTATGCCCTGGTCAATGAGAAAACAATGCTGGGTCCTGTCAAAGGCCCTATTCTAAACAGACAGGTAGGGTTCGCTCAAAATGATATAGAACACAAACAGACAAGCCTTGCTTGGAGGAAACCATAATGGCATGCGCTCGCGCATACACGACGGGGAGTATAAAATGCCAAGTAGGAAACAACGCTAGGCACAAAAACTAGGAGGAGGGCCGAATGCAATAAGAAGAGGAAGGAAATCACTGCCGCTTTCGCTGGAGCAGGTTATATAGTCGCTTCAAGGGCTTCAGAGGCCCACTGCTCCCCGGTTTGACGGTCTTCTTACGGCGGTCGGTGATTTTGGTTATCCCGCTTTGGATGCGGATCTCCTGCTGCTGCTGAGGCAGGGCCATATGGGAAATGAATGGAGATGGGCAGAGGTGATGTGGAGAGGTTGGATTGGAGTAGAGCGGGTGAGGATAACCCTGGCTCTGGTCGACCCCATGGGGTCCGTACCAAAGATTCAGATCGTAGTAGGCCGCTGGACCGGGTACGGAGGTCGGATGGCTGTCGCTTAGGGAGTAAGGGGAAGGGTTGGGCAGCGGGACTTGTACGTGAGACCGGAAAGCGCCATCGTCCCGGATCGGGGAGCCCGGCTCCCCAAGGTCACTCTCGTCAGTCCAGGCCCGCGGTCTGAGCGGCGCCGGTCGCTTACGCGTGCAACCGGGCGAGCGCGAGTAATTCGAGGCCATGTCATCGCCGTCCTCACGTTCCAGACGCTCCGATATCGACGGCATGGGAAGGTGCGGCGAGTCCCCGACTAATTCGTGGTGAACTTGCCGGGAATCCTCCTCCGAGCATGGGACTGCGTGTTCATCCCCAGGTGGGCTTTCAGGACTGGGGTCGACGTCCGTTTCATTGATCACCTCGATGTACGACTCGCGATGATGGCCGCTGGATGCCCGAAGAGAATAGGCATCGACATCTTCGATGAAGGACACAATCCGGGCAAAGTTCAGCGACTCGTGCGGATTAATGATCTCGAATGACGTGCCGTGGTCAACAATGGTCGCTGTGGTTTTTTTCATGCTCCATAGGATGGAGTCGGAGCGGGTCCTAGTGTGCCTGCGGGTGAAACATTCCGGATCTGTGCCTGGCTCGGGGTAGCTCTCGAGTCTGTCCCGGAATGTATCCTGATCGCATACCTACGTCAGTTGGAATGCCAAACTGTGTCAGGACCTTACGTACCAGAAGCCTGTGCGGATTCTCTCGGGGAAAGGTCGCGCTCAAGGGCGCGCTCAATGGCGCAGGCATAGTAACATTTGGCGACGCTGGACAACTTGTTAGCCCGTCTGGCACGCTACCATCTAAGTAATAGTGGGGTGCTGTCTGCTTACGGCCAAAACCGTGCATGATATCCGGGTCTTGGTCGCTCCGGGCGCTCGGGGAGTAGGACGGCGATAACGGCGGCGGACTTGACGCTGGCGACGACATGGAGAAGGGAGTGCTTAGTGGAACAGACTCGAGCTGGGTCTGGTTCAAATGCAGAGCAGCGTTTTTCCGTCTGAGCAGTTTTCCGTCCTGGCCATCGATGAAAGGATCGCTGTCCGACAGTAGTTTGCGGTAATTGTGTAGCGACAGATTTCCCGCGTACCCTGCTGGGTATATAGTAGGGTTGGAGGCGAGTAACTGCAATGGGTCAGAGGCTGGTGATGTCGATATATAGTGTATAGCATCGGGGTGGTGCGGAGATCCACGGCAAGGAGAGCCGACGTCGACAGCCATCGCCATGGTAGATCGGGGGCTCGTGCCTTGATCTAGGCCGGGATCAAGCGAGGGCAAGTATAAAAGGCGAATGGGACAAAAGCACAATGCCCCGGGACATGAGAAGAAAAGACGATGTGAACTCAGACCTGTTGACTGCTGGCATTGGGGAAGTGCAGATCTTCTCAATCGGTTGACATCACCAGTCAGGGCAATTGAGACAATAACAAGACAAGACAGCAACAGCAAGCGCAACAGCAACCATTACTGTCTTTCGATCGGAATGAGCGGAGTCTCAACAAGCACCGCGGATCGAAGCGAGACCGAATGTCTCAAGATGGACCGATAACGGTTCGAGATGAAGCAGTGTCAGGGTTGCACGAGAACAGTGCCTGAGAACGATCTAGATCGGTAATGCCGGCAGACAGCAAGTCACTGCTGCTTCTTTACCAGCCCATCAGCATCTTGCACTACGTATCAGCACCTGAATGGGCCAACGAAGCCAATGGAAGATGAAGAAAAGGACAGAGTTGCAAGGGCCCAGATGAAAAGAATGGCAAGAGCGAGTGGAGGTTGATGCGAAGAAGGAAGAATAGAGGAGGAGGGGGGGAAAAAAAGGAAAGGAAGAAGCAGTTTGCTTGCTTGCTTGCTTGCTTGCTTGCTGCTGTTGCTGCTAGTGCTACTACTTCTTTGCTGCAGTGCAAAGACGATCACTTGATGGAAAGGGAACCAAAATGCTCATAATAATAACAATGCAGGTTGACGTGCATGGGGGCCAATTGGATGCAGGATCTAAAGATACTTCGGCTGCGGCGTCATCTGCCAATCCGGGATGGATCACTTGGGCAGCAAAGGTACCTCCCGGGTACAATCAGCCCACCACCGAATTCCTATTCATCCATGGGCTCTTTGTCTTTGTTTCAATCGTCGACTGAGACAAAGAGCCCGGGGCATTCTCACTGGCCCACGCGGGCCAGGCCTCATCCTGTGCCAACCGCCAATGATCATATCGGGGTGAATGTGACTGGTTTCATGTCGCCTACTGGGTACTCCGGACACATCCTATACATCCAATCACACACATCAGATGTGGCTGTGGCTGTGGCCATGACCTGTCTCTTCAGGTTGTGCTGACCGTTTCTTCGGCGTTGGACTTTTTTTTTTTGTGATGCTCTCAATCCGAAGAACTCCTCGCACAAGGTTTTCATGGTTGTACAGAGACAGTACACTATTAATACAGACTTCAATCGCACGTCCTGCGCATAGCAAGTTAGCTCAGTGCCTTTCCCCAATTCCCCCTTCGCCACATTCCACCCCCCCGCGCTCCTCTTCAGTTCAACGATAAGCGAGTCCTACCTACCTAGGTACCTACCTACCTGTAAGGCTTTCCACACAACTCTACTTCCACAGTACACACGAACAAACACATCCTCCGTACAATCCAAACTAAAACACAAACCATCCACCATCCACCATCCACCATCCACCATCCACCATCCACTCCCCATTACCACGTATCTCAACCCCCATCCCCACAGCGCGCCTCAAAGAATCCCCCCAAAGTGAAGTGACCGAAACATCTCTCATTCCGATAAGGCAGCCAGCCAGCCAGCCAGCCAACCAACCAGACAGACGGACAGACAGGCAGGCAGCTGAGCCGAGCGATCTGCCTAAAGAGGTACTCATAGTTCAGGAATGAACAGCGACAAGGTTATCAGCTCCCATGACGAACTTCCCCTCTCCCTTCCCCCCCACAATCCACGGAAGTACCACCATGATGGTACTGTACAGTGCATACGGGGGGTTATGGACTGCCCTCCTCCCCCACTGCTTCCCCTACATGGCTATCTGCTTGCATATCGGGTCACATCTACTTACCGTACATCCCCCCCCGGCGTCCCTCCACGCTCCCAGACTTAAACCTACGCTGTAAGCTGGGAATAGGAACTTCAGGCACGGAGCTCAAGGGACTGGCCGGGAAGGAGTTTCGCGCGCCTTAGGATAAAGGTAAAATGTAAGCTCTGTGCACGGCGACGGCGTGGCCGTCGCTCATTCGCTGTTGTTCTCGCGCGTAGGATGGCTGGCTAGATTGGCCGATTCCATGGTACTCACTAGGTACTGTGTACTTAACCTTATAGTATGGTACAGTACGGAGTACATGTACAGGCATATCGAAGATGGACGGGTATTGCAGAGCCTTCGTAAAGCCACCTTCCAAGGTCAAGGGAAGTTAGCTACTGTACGTACAGCCATTCTTGTCAATCCGAGGAAGAGAGAGCAAAGAACAACCGAGGTGTCTCCCCTGAATAGCTTCATTTCTACAACCAGTCTGTCTACCAGTCCTCCGAAACCAAAAAGAAAGTGTAGCCAATTGCAATGAAATAATAAACAACAAAGAAACGAAGAGAGGACAGAGCAAAAACTCCTAACACCGTCTCATGCTTCTTTGATCAACGGAAAGAAAGCAAATATTTGACAAGCAAAAAGGAGGACACAAAGCTAAAGTGGAGTATCATTCATCATGATCGTCATAAGGAGAAAACAAAGAAAAAAAAAAAAAAGAAAAGAAAACCAAATATGAGGACAAACCCTAACAACCGCGTCTAAATCTCCAGGTACACCTGCCTACAGCTCATAAACATCTTGCCACTAGTGGTCGTTCTGCTATTATATGTACTAGTTGCAGCTGCGTCCAGGTATGACCTGAGTATTGAAGAAGGAAGAAAAAAAGAAAGAAAAAAGCATGCTCAAATAGTGGAATTGGATTGTCGTGCAATCGTGGTATTAAGCATCCAAGATATCAATCAGATCGTCGGAATTTCGCGTGAGAGTCGTTTCAATGGCGTTTGTATTTCTGTAAAAGTGGTGGGTCAGTAAGCAGAGTCCAAGATGTCCAGTATTCAAGTAACTTACGTCTTCCATCTTGCGGCGATTGCTGGGATCGAGGGTGTTACCAGCACCCAGCAAGGTCTGTCCCACAGCCTTGGTAACACCGATCGCAGGACGGAGAATAACAGTCGGCGCACGCTTGAACACTGCTTTGGCGGCAGCCTTGGCACTTCCGCTCTCCAGCACCTCGCCGGGAACCGCGACAATGGCATCCCGTGCCGTCAGCAGGTCACGCTCTAACCCCCTGAATCCGCCTCGGAGACCCTGAGCAACTCCAAGTGGTTGGTCGGCATAGAGCGAGATTTTCTTGGCATCTTCGTCGTCACTGAAATCGTCTTCTGGGCCCGCGGTCGCTGCAGTAGGGCTAGACAACAGATCCTCGGCACCTTGCAGCACCGTTTGAGTTCCAATCGCAAGCTTGGCTCCCAGTTTGATCAGTTCATGAGAGGTGGTCTTAGCAAATGCCAAGGCGCCTTTCTGGATACTCCGAACAATACGGCCGTCCTTCTTGTATTCGCGCATGGGTACCATAACCAAGTCCTTCACGCCTCCACCCACGTTAACCAGCGACCTGATGGGGGCCAGACCAGCCAGAACCCCTGGTAGCTGATTACTCTTGATATCGGGCATCCAGATGTCATTGAGTGTCTGGCCCAACTTATCGAAACCAGAAACACCGTAAATAATGACATGCCGCATCACCATATCGGCTCCGTCCAGCACGAAGAAGTTCATGAACTCGGTGGTACGACCCGATCGAAGACCAGCATAATCCACCCGCTTGGGCTTGAAGTCCAGTTTAACTGGCACGGCATTGATTTCAGCTCGCTGCAGGAAGGGGACTTCACTTGGAGCGGTCGGCGTCGGTGCAGTGTCATCCCGGAACTCAAAGAACCGGCATATGAAGTCCAAAGCGTCCTGGTCAACGTGCAATCGGAGAGGAAGCAAGGTCGCCTTCAGCACAATCTCGGAAGCAGCAAGTTCGGGCACAGGCCGGACCGTCAAGATCTCGAGATGCAGCATACTCGTTCCACTCTCCTTTTCGCCGGCTTCATGCATATAGGTTGCGAATTTCTTCCATGTCGAGGTAGGCACATGGTCGAAAATTTCCACATCGTCCACCCGGACGTCCAAGGAGCTTTGTGTTTCGTCCAGGCCAGGCGGAAATACGACTAGATCTGCGCATATTCCTTTAAGCTCAAAAGTCATTTTGTGGTACTTGCTTCGAGACAACCGGAGTCTCTTTCCCCGTAACGAAGGCGATTGACTTTGTCGCACAGTCGCTCCAGTGACAGTGGTAGTGGTCGCATAGCTTCCTGTTTCACTGACAAGATCATCGATGTTGCGATTGATATCGGTGCGAATCTCTCGAGGATCTTTGTTGGCGGGGATTCCAATGTAAATTGAGTTAAAAAGGCAGTCTCCGATAACGGATTCCTCTTCCTCATCGAAGCTAGGGGAAGCTCGACTGCCGGTGCGGGCACGGCGCTCGGTGGCTTTCCTTTCCACCTCTTTTACCGCCTTCGAGATCGTATCCCTTGTTCTTTGCCAGTCATAGCCATCAAACAGATTCCATATGACATGAGCGTCGCGCACTCTCACTCTCAATGGACTCTTTTGGAGCTTCGAGTCGTCTGAGAGACCATATGTGTTCTGCGTTGAATCCCACCTATGCGCTGTGCCCCCAACGGCAGACTTCTGCGCGAAGTGGTCGTCACGGAAGTCAAGATCAGAGACACTTGCAGACACATGATACTGCGAGTGGAAACTGTCAAGCAGTTCGCTTGAGCCCGTTGCCAAACCGGCCCCAGGCAGAGAACTCTGTTCGGAGCCCACGCTCACATATTCAATTTCATCATCCAATATATCCCCTGTGTCCTGTGTTTGTTCCAAAGCATCAGGGCCGGTGGCAGTAGCGTCCTCCAATTGATCAGTCACAAAGGCGTCCCCGGTGAAAGACGCTAGCATGTCTTGGATTGGAAGAACCTCGGTTCGATATTTCGTAACCACACTTGGGGGGGTGGGAGGCTGCAGCCCATTCAAAATACTGATGAGAGTCTGCGTAGAATCAGCGCAGGTTTCCAGGATGAGCAAGTCGTCTTTGAGCTCCACATCAAGAGACTTCTCCCCGTCTTCACTCAAGCGCACAATCTTCACAGTAGCTGTGGCAGAAGATACAGTGCAAATGGAAACATAACCCTTGTCAATGAGGGCCTGGATCTGGGCGCTTTGGGGAGAATTAAGGCTTCGTTGGTGCGGATTGTTTGCAATATCCACGTTCTTGACATCGTCAATGACCAGTATTGACGCTTTACGGAGGTCCAAAATGGCCTCTGAGGAGACAACATCATGCATGGTACCGGAAAATTTAGCGTTCGTGAGGACAATGAGACCCTTCGCAGGAGTGCCGCGAGGATTGAGGCCCAGAACACAGTCTCGAAGATCGACCGTCAATTTCGAAGGTTTTGTTGGAGTGTCCTGGCTTGATCCTTGATTTGACACTTCCGGTTGCGCCGGCTGAAACTCAGGAAGATTGGCGATTGAGTTTGCCATGTTCGCAGCGACATCACCAGTTGTCAACTCATCTCCAAGCCCAAGGAATGCAATGACGGAAGGAAGCGAGTATTCCGCACGGATGCCATGTAGCTTAACCTTGATCGTAGGATCCATCTCATCCGCAATGAAACGGACCATGAGGACCGGCATCGTTGTGTCATTTGAAAAATATCCTTCTGATCCAGGAAGTGCATCGCCGACGAGCTCCTCATCTTCGTTCCTCGCGACTTGTATGTGACCGATTTGGGCTGCCACAAGGGACGGAAGACTGATAAATGCTGCTTCGGCATCCTGGAGCCTAGCTGTAATGACGCCTACCTTTCCACCAAGGTGTGTTTGAACCTCAAACTCACGCAGTAAGATCAGAGTCAGAACTCCGGGTCGATCGTCTTCAGGCAAGTATTTAGCGACATTCGATAGCCGACTCATCTCGTCCGCAAGCTGCATAAGAGATTCCAGATCAGCGGTTCGAGATACTCTGGCCTGCGTCCGGCCAACTGTGACCCGAAGGACAGATCCCTGATTACGCTGGCGGAATAGCGTATCCAACATGATATCGTCATCTTCATCGTATTTATCCTTCGAAGGCGTGATCAACGCGAGAAGTCGATCCAGGTCGCGCTCTTTTGGACCGAAAAGAAATTCAAATCTGATATCATTCAAACCCACAGAAGCGGGCGCGTCGCGGTTAAATTCGAGAGACCATGGCCCGCTAAGATTCGCCTTGTCAATCTGGATGCCCAGTCCCTCAGATCTACTGACAACCTTTACTGCGGTTGTTCTGAGTTTAATGTAGTGACTTTCCCCGATGATGTTCAGCGCAATGCCACCAATTCGAGCATTCACCTTGACCGGTACTGTTCCAGGTGGCTGTGCAGTCGCCGGTGGAGGGCCACTTTCAAAGTGCACCCCGCGAGAACGCTTCGGTGTGTCCTTGCTCGGTCCCTTGCTCGAAGAACTAGATGAAATGGAGCTTCCAAGTTCCAGAATGGTGCTCAAACCACCTACCCACCCTATGGCCTCTTCCAGGCGCTGGATGTTGAGATTAAGTTGCAAGGGAAGCGTCATGAGCTCAGCCGTTGTCGCTTTTGAAGTCATTCGAACCTTCAGTGAGATGTCACCTTGGCTTGATGAAGTGACGTCCCTAGTGGATTCGCGCATCTTGAGTTCCTCGCTGAAAGAAATCAGTTCCTCATGTGCAAATCCCACCATGAGCTTGGCCACATCCAGATGGAGCGTAGTAATATCATTGTTCACGGCGAAACTAGCTTTGAAGCCCGAGACCACCGCTTGAAGCAGAATCTCTTCCTGATTTTGGGTAATGAACGCCGAGTTAGTGTCAGGAGGATATGCATGCCCAGGGACGTGGTCGATGAATTTGATCGCAAAGCTATCAAGGGAGACTCGGAAGGCTTGCGCTACTTGCGATTCCTGTGGCGGACGATGCTCTCGTGTCGTGTCATCGGCCGGACCAGCGAAGGTACTAAGGATTCTCTGTCCGACCTTGACGACAAGCCAACCGATTGCGATGTCAAATTGGATCTCTGCAGAAAATATCTCCAAACCAATGTGATCTCCCCATTCATGTTCATGCTGATTCACATCTTTGGCATCATTGACAGGGGGGACGTTCGTGTTCGAATCACCACGAGATCGCATCAACGAGTTCAATAAACTGTCCTCGACCACAGAGTCCTGCAGGTTAACTGCTGATTCCTTCAAATTGTCACTCGAAGCATGTCGATGTGACCTTGCGGATTCGGCCTCATCATCCCCCTGGTTAGAATCGCTAGGTGGAATCGAAATCTGGATCCTATCAATGCTGAAAAACTTCCTCGCGACGTCTGCTGACTTATGTTCTTCAGTTGAGACCCGAACAGATGGTCTCTCTTTCGGGTCAAACTGATGGTCATTGTCTGGCGACTGTTGCTCAGCTGACTGTGATTGAGACAGAGTTGGCTCGGACTGGGGTGTGAGTTTCGGTGTCGATACAGAAGTCCCGTCATGGTCGTCGTGCTCATGTCCATCTTCTGAGCTACCCTGAACTGCGTTCTTTGCAGCAGATTCCCTCATGACCTGAGATTCAGAGGAATCCCAAGCACCGGGCATGTTCGGCATGAAGCTTCGAGATGTAGAACCATGACTAATAGCACTCATGTACATGCTTTGTGCCTCGTCGTGGGAGAACAGCCGAGATTCACTGAGATCGCCTTGATGGAAAGACCCGGACGTTGAGCTCGAACTGTCGGTCTCCGAAGGTGGCGCGGATGTAGGTAGTGATGACTGAAAATGTGGGAATGGCTCAGGTGTTCGATCAGATTCCGTGATGAGAGCAGGTGGCGTGGATCGCGTTTGAGGCGCACTGAATTCTGGAAAGCGTGCAAACTCATGCACTCCTGGCATTTGTGGCCTCGGTGCAAGAATCATGGCGTTTGGTGTATCATGGGCTGATTGTGTTGTCCCAGGTGCGGGTAACTGTAGCGGGCGCGGAACAAGCTCACTGCTTGCAGCTGAATGACTGGTTCCTGTTGGCAGTGTTTCCAGCGCATCTAATTCGTCGTCTTGAATCTGAGAGCTGATAACAGAATCAAGGTAGGCAGGATTATCCAGCAGCTTGTCATCATCAGCGAAGTCTTGCGATTCCTCCAAGTAACCATAACTCCGGGCCTCTCCCTCTTCCGTGTCGGCATCTGAAAACCTTCCATCATAGGTGTACATGGATCCTTCTAAATCGGGCGCACTTCTGTCAAACCGTCGAGAATCCACAAGCCCAGTCGACGGCTCAAGTATAGTTGATCTGGTCATTTCGAGAGTGGAGCTCCCCGAGGAGGGTCCAGCGGCAGGGGAAGAGGCGAGGCTTGGAGATTGACTTGTCTTCGCCTGGACAAGGGTCGAGGGGGAGGCAGGAGCGGCGAATCGTGAGTAGTTGGCGAAGACAACTGGCTCTGATACTAACGCAACACTAATGTCAGAGAGCGAAATCAATCTTCTCCCTTTATGCGATCGATCTCCATCTGTGACAGGAGGCGCAGAGACGGCGTCCACATTCACTTGGCCAACACTCAGCAATGCAGTGATCAAATCAGGTCTATCCTCTGGCTGCCTCTTGAGAGATCCATCTTGCTTCATCTCCACATCGACTCGCACGGATATGTCATCAACCTGAACCTGCAGGCGATCTACGACACCTTTGAGAAATGCGGCAACAAAGGTGGGCAAGGACACAGTCTCGTTGCCGAGACCCAGTTCCTCTTCATCATCGCTGATTGATGCCGATGTGCGATGCAGAACCTGGGACCTAGAGGAGATGGCCGCTTGTAATTCATCCCTCTCCTCCTTGGGTTCAGCTTCGAGGAACGACTGTGCGAGATCGGCAGGGTTGGGGATGAATGCGTCGGGGCTGGAGGTGTGGGGTGAGTCAGGGGCTCTATCCCCTTGCCCAGAAGGGTATGCTTCCTGCGAGAGTAGTCTCAGATGTACATCGATGCCGCTGGCTTGACATATTATACCGCTACTGTAGATGTCCGCGGGGACCGTGATCTTCAGGTATCGGACACGGGCGCTTAGGAGCTTGCTTGAGGCAGGAAGATGTAGTAGTGCAGCTAGTTTCTAAACGAAGTTGAAGAAAGAAAAGGTTAGTGGACATGAACGATGAAGAATGTGAAATGTCGGGTTGGAGGCACGGGCGGATCGGAGCAGTTGGACGGCCGGTTGGAAGATCGTTGCACTTACCTCAAGCCTCAACCCGATATCCCGCAGTTCGACGGTACTGCGTTGTCCCCATCGAATCCCTAGACTATCCAGATCCAGAGCCTCAGTATCGACTAGCTCCAGGCGAGATAAGGCATAGCGGAGTAATCGTTTCTGGAAGAAAGAAGGCAAGAAGTAGGCCATTTTCGGGCGGAGGGAGCCGGCGGGGGGCTCATTTGAAGATCACAACAGTCATCTGAGCAGAAACAGAGCAAGGCAACAGGAAGGGGAAAGGGAAAAGGAGATGGCTGGATGAAGCCTGGGGCTCAAGAAGCAAGCAGCCGGAAGGCAGCAGGAAGCAGGCAGCAGGACAGGGAGCAGGAGGCAGAAAGTAGGAAGCAGATGGACCACAACAGCGGCGGCGGCAGCAGCAGCAGCACGTAACTTCGGGAGGTGATGCGGATTGCTTCAAGGCCGGGGGGAATGACGTTCGGGGGGAAATGGGGCGGAAGAGACGCTAAGTCCCGTTGGTAAGTGGAGTGACTGGAGTCAGTGCCTTAGAGTAACTAGGAGTAGGAGAAAAGAGGAGCAGGAAAGATAAGGATGGATTGTGGATGATCGACCGCAATCGATAGTCAGGCGGAGAAGCTTGGGCTAGCCAACGAACTACCTAAACCCAATCCACATACAGCATGACAACTCACACCTACGTTGATTTATCTTCTTGTTGTTCTCGATGATGATGATGAATGTATGAGGTGAAGTCGCCCAATGACTACAGAGGGGGAATTTATGACTATCACAACCAGTGGACCGTGGCAATAGTGAATCTCAAGGCATGACAAAAACCCACAATCCATCTATTGCCTGAGGCATGAATTCCGAACGGGTCATCGGGAGCTTCAATGGTCATTATCAAGTTCAAGTAGGACTGGTCATTTCTCCGAATGCACGTTTCTCGCACGTTCACCTGCTACCACCATTACTGGAGATTAAGTCACTTTCCCTTTCTGCTTTAGGTCTAATTTGGCGCTGTTTTCTGCTTACTAAGCCCGGAGTGCAGGGCAATAAAATCTAGAATTGAAGTATATATCCCAAGTGATTTCTAAATAATCCTACCAGCCCCTCAAGAACTTAGTCACACCTGTTGCTGAATCTCGCCGATGGCTTTGTCTACCAGATGCTTGCCTACTCATGTTTCATATCACAGATAGCGGAATGTGTCCGACGTGGAAAAGGTTGATCTAGACGCCTGGTTACAGGCACTATGTGCGTACTCCGACCTGTGGGGGAGGGGGCCTCGTCCGACGAAAGGTAGCGCAGGTTGATAGTCAATCTAGAATCAACCATCTCATATAGTGGCATTACGCGATAAAATTGAGCAAGCAATATAATCGGCGCCGAATGAAAGGATTCATCAATTATTCATCACTGCCTTCCTCCGCAAATGTGACTGTAACCCACTCACAAAACTGCTCAAACCTTGCCCACCAATCCTGCAAACGGCGGGCCTTGACCTTCTCGCCCAGAATGCCCTCCCCGATCTCGGAAAGCCATTCACCCGCCGGCTGATCATCATAGCAGCTCCACCGAATCGAGTTCTCCACCAGCATTGCCAGTCCTGCAAGATCGGTGTGGTCATCATCACCTCGAAGCACCCTCCAAATTACCTGCGTGAACCCTTCTGCACCGCGCCCGTTGAAACTACTGCCGCAGAGAGCGACCGAAATACCCCGCGACAGCAGGGCCGGAAGAATGTGCTCGCTCCGGCTGGAGGTCGGATTGAACTCGACCAAGATCTTCTTCTCCTTGACCGACTCAGTCAGCAACGGGTGCTTGTAGAGTGTCGATCCTTCGCAGATTCTCCGCGTCCCTAGCAGGATCGCATCATATAAGCCCTGGTCGGCACGCGCCTCGTCATGCGACGTCTCGCCGGCATGGAAGAGGAAAGGGATCTCCAGGCCTGCGTCCATGCACTCTTTGCGGAACCAGAACAATAGAGGAACGAGGTCTGACAGCGGCCTTGCATCACTTCCTGTCCCCGATATATCGAACCCAGAGATAACCTCCGGGTAATCATACTTTGCGAAAAGACAGGTTTGCATGTTATCCGCGATCTCCCTGTTCGAGAGTGAGCGACTGGCATTCCATATGATCCGCGCTCCGTAGAAACCACGCCCTTCGTCCGTGCTCTGGCGACGCCGTAATTCTTGTTGAAACACATGGCACCATTCGCTTTGGTCTTCGTCGGGCGTGTCGGTTCCTTCCCGTCGATAGGGATGGCTGAAGGTATGCCTGAACTCGGCATAATCGACCCCGTCCGCTGCCAGATGCGCGAAGACGTCTCTCAAGCAGAAACGCAAAATGGGCTCATAACTCAGCAGAGAGTTGATGATCGCCGCGCCATGGGGATCGTCGCTCGAATGCTCGTCCCCAAGGGTGCATCGCCTCTTCAACCAGTCGCGGAACCCGGTCTCTCCACCATCCGGAAAGGAAGAGACTGCCTGCTGAATAGGAACAAGTTCCGAGGCACTATAGGCAGCCGACCATATAGAGACGCTGCCTTCCACGCTTTGTTTCGAAGACGAAGCATACTGAAAGGTGACGGGCGATTCCTGGCGCGCTTCTTGAGACGATAAAGGCTGGGGGCTAGAAATGTGCAACCCCGCCGTAGTGAGAGCGAAGTCGATCAACTTATCTACGTCGATGAGACCATGGATGGAAGCGTTCAGCAGAGACCCTTTGGGCATTCTCTGCGCGATCTTCCAAAGGTCAGTTTTCCGAACCTGTTCCCAGTCTACAACCGGTGGTCCATCACAAGGCGTAGAAGCTTGAGTCAACTCCCGATCGCGAATCTTGGACACGATCTTGCAAGCTCTGGCGGCGACTGGGGTCAGAGCTTTGCGAAGGTTGAAGTCTGAAACACGCTCGTCAGTCGGGATCAATTTGACCAGTGGTCCAAGGACTGGAGAACGATTGGGACGAGGTCTTACCATGTCGCTGTTTCTGCTCTTGCAGAATCAGAGAGTCTCGTCCTTTCAGGTACTGTTGAATGAAGGGATCTTCGACCTGAGGGATCCCTTCCTCTAGCTCCCACTCCTTGTCATTGGCGGCCATTGTTGAGTAATCGAGGACACCAGGTGGGAGCTTCTCGCGCATCTGTGGGCTGAGTGAGTGCCTTAACTAAGGTCGGAAAGGATTCAGGAACTACCTACTATGGTCGGCTATTGGAACTGTTCGCAGCCAACGGAACCCATGAGGTCATAATCTCGATTGCCCCGCTCTGATGGACGAGTCGGATTTAAACCGTGATTGGAGCTAGTAGTACATGTACTAGTGGTCACCATTCCAACCTTGAATCTGCTCCAATTGCATAAGTTAAGGTTAGTTGAGACGGTACCCTCCCTACTATCGATCTTCTACTAGAAAGTTCCCGCGGAATGTTCAATGCTCGGCACCTCAGGCTGGGCCACCTCAAGGCTGCCGCATACGGCAAGTTACCGGTTCCGGAAGCCATGCACTTGAAATAGTAACAGGTAAGATAGTCTAGACTAGCTTAATGTCGGATGGTAGGAAGCTCAAGAGAAAGCCTGATGTCAGTAGGTGACGACCTGAATGCTATGCTACTTTACTGAGCACCTCTTTACGTGTAAGAGGAGAGCGCCCTACAAGGCGCAGCAAACCCGAAACTAGATATGGAGGTCATTTCCCATGTTCGATACTGATACCCAGGTACAGTACAATGCAGATCGCTGTCGGCAACTGGCGCCCAGTTGGCCCGGGAATGTCCATCGCGTGGCATTTAGAGTGATGCTAATGTGGGCGATCACTGCCTTCAGTAGTGCAGCAATCGCAGGGATGTATGTTGATCACTTGTTGGAGTATCTACTTGCTAAGCCGAGGTAGAGTGTTCGGGGATCTTCTCCTGGGCTTGATGTAGTCTGACTTGGGAAATGAGGATTTGAACTTTGCCTACATGCAAGACTGGGGAGCAAGGTAGGGGAGTAACACTTTAGATGGCCACCTGGATGTTGTTCGCTACTGTGCTGACTGCTAAGTTATTACTAGATCAAGAAAGGAGCCCTACTGCTTTTTGACATGGCAGTTTTCCAAACTGAAGCATACTTTCTTAAGCGTTGGAGCTCCGAGCTGCCTCGAGTGGATAGCGTGTGACTTTGTTCAAGTATATAAAAAATGAATGGAAACCTTGCCTGACTACTTCATGGTCGCTCATTTACACACATGCCTCGCAGCCAACTTAAGAATGACAAACAAGCTGAAACGGGCCAGAGGATTCAAGCAGGACTAAAAAGAAAGTAGGGTATTTGATTCCCGGGACCTGTAGCCTCCCAATTCCCCCACCGCTGGTCCATCCTCACCGAAGCAAAAGAGCAAATTCGCGCCCCTCCCAAACGCATAAACTCCAGAAAACCCCCATATGACAAGAAACAAGGTGGACCCGGGATCTGCTATGGAAGAAACCCGGGAGACACCGCACCCTAAACGAAAGTACACCAAGGACAACCCCGTTTATGCAATGCAACCTGATTTTCTCTTCTGTTTGCTGCGGAGCCGACCGCAACATCAAACACACATCTCTTGAAATCTTTACTCGATGTCTTCGATGTCACGATGACGGGCAAGGACGTGTCGTTTGTATTCTTCTTGATTGGTATCCCAGAGCTCGGCGGCCTGGGCGTTGAGGGGGCTCGCGCTGTGCGTGTGTCAGTAATCTGAAGGTCTCGACCGGGACACGAGATGGATGGTATCATACTTGTTGGGCTCGCCGAGCAGACTCTGCAAGCTGAGCAGCACGCTCTGTACGTTGTACACAGCGCTCCATTTGTCTTTCAAGATATCGAGACAGATGCGGCCAGAGAAGTCGACGTTGGGGTGGTAGATGGGCGTCTTGAAGAGAACGGTAGGAGGTGCATAGGGGTAGTTGCTGGGGAAGGCGAACGAGAGTCGGAAGGTCAGTCCTTCGTAGGGAGTTTCGGTTGGACCACTGATGGTGGCGGTCCAGGAGAGAAGGTTGCCGTCGGCGTCTGGGAAAGCGGAGATGCCCGGAGAGGGGGAGAGCATGAGTTGCATCAGCTCAGCTTGCAGACTAGAAATCAGTCGGACGGTCAGTATCTCAGCGACTTCCGGTGATCGACAAATGTGTTTCAGGGTGCGGTGACGGACCGTTTGGTGACGCTCTGAGTGTCACTCCTTTGTGCTGAGGAGCCAAGCTTCGAGGTCTCATGAGCGTCAGGAGCGGAGTTCTGAGTGTCTTCCATGGCGTAGTCCATTGTGCAGGAGAAGATCGAAGGAAAGCCGATGAAGGAGAGTCAAAAGATGGGTAAAACTAGTGATGCAGAGAGAAGTTCCGGAAATATGCCAGCTTTCGAGACTCAGCAGTGATGAGGAACAAGAGATAATGAGGTAGCTTGCTGGTGGAATGGGAGCGGAGCGTAGCCGAAAGCAGCACGACAGTTGGCCGGAGGGGAAGCGGATTGACCCACCGCAAGAACCCCAGAATGATCGGAATCAGAACCTTGGACGAACGGAGAGCTGCAGCAAATGTATGTAGGTATGTATGTCTGGCTTAGAGCAGTTTTGTAGATCCTGTTTGAAAATGAGAAACAGGGGAAGTAGCCTGGGTTCTTAGGGAAAAGAGAACTTCAGTGGAGTGGGGGAAAGACGACTGGTGATCGAGTGTTAGATTGATTGGGATTAGTTTTCTTCCTTTTTTGTTTACGCCCTCATCCGCCGGGCAACGCAGCGCAACCGTTCAACAGAGGACCCTGATTGATGCTCGCTGGCCATTGATGATCCACCACCACATCTGATCTTCAGAGCCTCCGTCTGACTCTCTCAGTTGACAGACCGGTGGTCATGCTAGTCGTCACGGGTATACATGACGCTATTTCGCTCAGTGTCAGTCATTAAGAATCGGTGACGAAGTTACAGTCAGCACATGAAGAAAGCCCACACTTGACTGTACTGTAACTTACATACAACACCCTCTTGGCGGCCGGACAAAGCCAGAGCGCGGCACAATAACAGCTGCTCCGAGGCGGTCAGCCAGTGGCTCGCATCACAGCGGCGCATGACAATTGAGGGCCGTGCGCGGAGCGTTGCGCCGTGGCTTACTGAGTAGGCCCTTGAGGGGCTCTATTCAAGTCGGACGATGTAATTATGGACTGTCACGGCACTGGCAATTTGAGGGCTGCATGCACTAGTCTTAGAATGTGGTTCTCGTACATTTGCAGTTGGTTAATGAAATCTTGAATGATGTTTCAGTTACCCTGAGTATATCAAAACCCTGGAAGTGGTCTATGCTAGCTCCGTAGGCAAGAACATTCAATAAAGGGATGGACTTCTCTATACCTTAATGATTTTTTGGCGGTGAGCTACTCGCTTTCTCCGGCAGAAGACGTGAGTGAGCGTATAAATAAGGTCAAATAAGGTCCTGAAACCACCAACCATACTTATGCAGGTAGTGGCTCCGACTAGTACAAAGATTGCCGTAGCCACCCGAGCGTTAAAACCCCATTTTCTGCCTCCTCCGACACAGTTAAGATACTCGTGCTTGTCAGAGAAACTCTTCCAGTCGCACAAGCCGGAATGGATGCCTGCGACCGGCAGCCTGTCAACAGACTTCCCAATGAGGATAAAGTGGCTTTCGCGTGCCGGAGCTGCGCGCGTTTCTCTCCAGCTTCGCTCTCCCATCGCTCACCCTTGCGTCGATTCTCACCACCGCATGATTTTGGCTAGAAGCAGACGACAACTCGGACAATTTTCTCGATTTGCACCTTCTCCCATCTGACCTGTCATATACTTTCGGATTTACCCGTGGAAATCCGGGTTTGTCCGCCAGCACCACGATGCATCACTCGCAACTAGCCCCGCTGCCGAATGACTTGCCCTTCCGAATAGTCTCCAAAACGATCGGCCAGGGTGCCTATGCCTGGTCTGCGTGAACCTAAGCCCTCTGACTCGATCAATCTTGCAAACCATTTTGCTAACAATTTTCTTTTCGCTTCTCTAGCATAAAAAAAGCCGTCCCTTCCCACACAGATAGTCCGGTCTTCGCAGTCAAGTTCATTCACAAGGAATATGCCGCTCGCCATGGCAAAGTCAGCGCGCGGCAATTACAGATGGAGGCGACGGTACACAAACACATCGGCGACCATAACAACATAATTTCTTTCTTCCAGACCGGTGAGGACGATGTGTGGCGCTGGGTTGCAATGGAGCTGGCCGAGGGTGGCGATCTTTTCGACAAGATCGAAGCCGACGAGGGCGTGGGCGAGGACATCGCGCACGTCTACTTCTCCCAACTCATCAGCGCGGTAGGCTACATGCACTCCAAGGGAGTAGGACACAGGGATATCAAGCCGGAGAACATGCTGCTGGCCGCGGATGGCAATCTCAAAATCGCCGACTTCGGCCTGGCCACACTGTTCGAGTACAAAGGCGTGACCAAACTCTCCACCACCTTCTGCGGTAGCCCGCCGTATATCGCGCCAGAGGTGATCTCGTGCAGTAGCAGGAGTCAAACCAAAGGGAGAGGCTACCGACCAGACCTGGTGGATATTTGGTCGTGCGGCATCGTCTTGTTCGTGCTCCTGGCTGGCAACACCCCGTGGGACAGCCCGACGGAGACGAGCTACGAGTACCAAGAATACCTTGCCACCAACGGGCGAACGACCGACGAGCTGTGGCAGCAGTTACCGCCCGCCACGCTTTCCCTCCTGCGCGGCATGTTGAATGTGGATCCAGCCAATCGATTCTCTCTCGAGGACGTCCGCAGACACCCCTGGTACACCCGGCCGAACAAATACCTGTCACGCAATGGCACGCTCAGAGACACTATCAACATGGCCACGACTATGTTCGAGTCTCTGCACATCGACTTCTCGCAAGACCCCTTCGCGCAGCCGCACGGCGGCGGCGGGAGCCAGGGCTTCGAACGGACCACAGACCCAATGGACATGGGAGACGAATTCGACGCCGCCGATCAAAGGATCTCATCCACGCAGCCGGAAATGCCGCGCGGGGGTATGCTGGTGGATTGGGACACGCCGCAGGTGGCGGATGCATTCTCCTTCACCCAGCCCATGGGCAGACCGTCGTTGTTGTTCGGGAAGAACGACCCCCTGCCCCTCGACCACCTGGAGGACGAACCGTCCATGTCGCAATTCTCCCCACACCCCTCCGTACCCTTGAGTCGAACCCAGAAGGCCATCCGCTTCCACGACATCGTGCCCGCTCGTGCCATGACGCGGTTCTTCTCCACGTGGGAGCTCAAAATCCTAGTGCCCCTGATCTGCGAGGCGCTGCACCGCCTGGGCGTCCCCGTGCCCGCCGTGCCCGCCGTGTCCGCCGGGGATACCTCCGCCACGCTGCGGATCATCACCCGCGACGGGCGCATGTGTACGCTGCAGGGCAAGGTCCTGATCGATTGCGTGTCGGAGGGTCTCTTCGAGATCGAATTCATGAAAGTCAAGGGCGACCCGCTGGAGTGGAGGCGCTTCTTCAAAAAGGTCGCGGTGCTCTGCAAGGACGCCGTGTACAAGCCTGATAGCTGATATACCTGAAACTTAGTGGGTATTCTTCCGCATTGAAGCTTTTGTTGGTTTGTGTGTTTGTCGAGTTCCGTCGGGCTATGGCCTTATGGTTTAATGTACGAATTTATGCAATAATGATGGGATTGGAGTGTGGGATTTAGGATTTGGCCACAAAAATGGAAATCAAGCTAGCATCACACCGTTACAATTTTATTTCTTCCTCTTTGTGGTTGCTAGCGATGTCTCGACTATTAGATATGATGATTATTCAAGTTTAGGGACAGGCAGTCACGGCTGGCTCGAGTGATGTTTCAAGGTTCCCTCCCTCCAACCCCCCCTCCCCCTGGCGGATGCCTCTGTATCTCAACTGCAACACTGCAGTCTCAGCACCTTAGTAATTCTTACAATTCGAGGCAAATGCTGGATTTTGTACCAAAAGACTCTATACGTCGCAACATCGGCAGCAAGAGAGCAAATCAACCAAAGCCAAGCGGTCTATCATGCAGGTAAACGAGCAGCAGGGTACATACAAAGCCAAAGTTCAAGCGACACACACGGGCGAGGAAAATCCATAAGACCCGCCGGACTCGTCCGCTAAAGCACGAGAGGTAGAGAGAATGTAATGGTATCAAAACAAATGCTAGTCGGTTGAGATATCGTGTTTAAGGGATGATTTGGCATGATTCTCATCAATCTAAAGGCCAAGTCCTCCCATGCGTCGCACCTCATCAGCCTGCCTCTCCAGCGCCCTGCGCATCGCATTCGCGTATTCGTTTTCTCGACGACGTAGCTCTCGTCGTTTGGCTCGGAGCTCCTCGCGCGCAGCATCATCCAGGTCCATGTCCATCAGCATGTCGTCGTCCTCGTCGTCCTCGTCTTCGAAATCCGCACTGCTGGCGGAGGCAAATCGGACTCGGCCGATGTGTTCGCCTGTCCAGACGAGGAGCTCGTCACCTGTCAGGCTGCCGCCGGTGGGGAGGATCTTGCGGGCGACCTCGCCTTCGCTGTGGGATCGGGACAAGCCCCACAGACCGGTGGCGAGGTCTGTGTCGCCGTCTGCTGCTCGTGGCTGGTGTCCAGTTTCGCTGGAGTGGTGGCGGCGGTGGGAGGAACCTACTCGAGTATTATGATGGTGGTGACCATGATGATGATGATGATGGTGGTGGTGGTGGTGATGGTGTGGGGGTTGGTAGCTGTTGATGTTGAGGCGACGGACTTCGGACCGGCCGTCACGCTCCACCCATTTGATATTCCCATCCCCATCCGAATATACAATGCGGGTACCGTGGGATTCAACGGATAGTACCTTGGATCTGGCGACACTTTGGCGGTTGTGATACATCGTCGACACCACAGACGACGACCCGGACGAGTTGATCATATCGCTGTCGTTGGATGGGGCGAGGTTGTACAATTCAAGTGACCCTCTGCCTTTATAGTCGCCACAGGCAACTAGCTTGTGTGAGGAGGGGAAGCTTGAGTCGGAGATGGGAAATCGTGGCGCGGGAACGGCTGCAAGGCCACAAAGCTGACCACCGGAGTGTATTGTGTTTTGCAGCCGCGGAAAGTATCGGCGGTCGTACTGAAGAATGCTTGGGAAGCGGCCGGCGAGGAAGATCGAGTGAACATGCGGCGCTGGGGGGTGCAGCAATGAGAGGGGCCCTGGTTGGAAGAGCGGTGCATAATCGTCGGTGTTCTGTGAGGGACCCGGGCTTCTGATACGGTGCGGAGGTCGGCCGTCAGGTTGCAGTTGCAGAAGCGGCGAGTCGGGCGGAGCGTACAGCTGTGACTTTGGAACCAACGAAACAGTTGGCTCTTCGCATCGTAGGTTAATGGCTTCTTCCTCCTCGCTTGCCGACAATCGACCGTCGTAGATGTGTAGACTCAGCGTCGTAGCGAGTGTCAACGGCACGGAATAGTCCGTTTCCTGGGACAAGGCGAACACGGACCAAGGATAGCGTTGTTGAGAGACCACCCGCAAGGTCTCCAGATCGACTTCGTTCAGGACATTTCCCACGGCTAGATAAGCCCTTCGACGAATGGAGTCGACGCTCACACATTCCCCAAGATTCACATATTCCAGAGACTGTTTTGCCGCGGCGTGGTCCCTCCTGCCAGATAGGTTCGTCATCAAGATGCCCGGGGCGCTGACGCCAATCATCTTACCCTTGGTCTCTTGAGACCCAATCGAGTGGGAGTGGTTGAGGTCCCAAATGCAAACACTGCCATCGTCCAGAGGAGCGATGACTTTGTTTTCCCTGGCTGAGCTCCAGTCTCGCAGCAGCCCCATGCCCTTTGCTTCACGATACACCCTTCGTTTCTGGCCTTCCACCCTTGTGAACGGGCGCTGCATCCAGCTGAGCGAGATAGGCCCGTTCCGTGCGATATACTCCGAGTACCAGTTCACATCTTCACCCTCGTACGACGGGTCCCACTCCGTGGCCGCTCGCGATCGGAGACCAAACGACGGCGCCCGATCGGATGGTTTAGCACCAACCCCGTCATTCCCAGCATGGGGCTGAATGAGGGATCGAAGGGTAGTCTGCCCTAGGACACTCAGCGGTGCGGTAGAGATGGTGACAAGGCTCTCGGAGCCGTGGCCATTAGCGGAACGAGAGGCTCGCGTGGCGCTCCATGACTCTTCGTAGCAGTGGAGTCTCCAGAGATTATTGTCACGGGCGACCAGAAACAACCGTTTTGAAACAGATTGAAGTTGTACCCGCTCATGTGGAGTTAGGTCTGGATGGGTTCGTTAGCTTGTTTCGCTTATGTTGTTGTTGGGAGCTCTGCGACTTTAGACTAGCAGCAGCACTCGGATGGAGGGGCTGATGTTTGGGTGTTAGGGTGTTTGGGTGTGGGGATTCTTAATTATTAGTAAGGGAGGAGAGGGAGGAAAGGGGACTACCTGCATACAATCAATAATTTCACAGAGGATCTCTACGGGGAGTTTCTCCATGAGTGAGGCAGAGGGAGAACCAGCAACACCATTGAGGGCGGAAGGGGATTCATCTGGCTTGTGCGATGGGGTGTAAGCAAAGGCCATAAGTATTATGATTTGCGTTCTTGGGGGTTGGGGGGCTCCATTCATTGCTCTCCACAGTCCGGATTCTAGACCCGCATCACGTGCAGGGCCCATGCAGGAGGCTATCCCAAGTATACATACACCTCGTTACAGTTAGATACAGACTACCATAATAATTATAGGTGTGGTTGGTAGTTCTACAGGGAGTCAAACCTTTACAAGGCAATCTAAATGGCACTCTAATACTAGCAAACGTCAGCAGTTCTAGTGGCCCGAGGCATCAACAAGCGGTTGGATCTTCACAGCAAGCTCCTCCAGCACCGACATAGGCCGGGGTGGTGTAAGCGAACAGCATTGCGAGAGCCTCGATTTTACATTGGGGAGGCGCAGAGCCTGGCCGAGATGTACCGTGCTGTTATGAACCCAACGTAGCCCATCCGATATCAGTACGACAGCAATTAGTTGTGAGGCGCCACAGGTACCCATAGCTGAATGGCTGCCTGCTGGGTTTATGAAAACACCTTTGACGCATCACCCTTCAGTTGACCAAGACCACTCCGACGTGGAATAAGAGCCCCGTGGAGCGCTGCTGCAATTAGCGACACGAAGATATGCGCAAAGAGGGAGGGATCAAGGAGTCATAATGGCTGATAGAGGTCAACTACCGGTAGAGATGGTTAATAGAATGTGCGCGCATTTTCAGGAACAGGAAGGATTCAACACTTACTGTACATGGTGATCTGTCAAGAGGCCGATTGCCAGGACCCCTTCAGGTTCCCAGAGATGTTCATGGCCACTTGCCAGAGAACGAGGCAGGGTATTAGAGATGAATGCCTTTTCCCTGCCTGAGAAAGGCGGCCGCTTCCGGGCCCGGCCAAAGACAGCCGCCTGGAGGCCTCGGCGAATCACCCGCTCATGACCGGCATCTGACAAACCATTAGTGATCGCTCCCTCTTCTTCAGACTTTCTTTAGTCTTCTTTGTACATCTCCCCTGACTAGAAGCTACTCCGGTACAATTTTACTTTGAGTCCTTACAGAGTATATCAAATCCTTGAGCCTCATTATACTAACGCAGGAAAACAATATCCAAAACGCGATCACATCTCGATTGATCTTCCTCGACCCTCCATTTGCCATCTCCGAACCCGAGCTTCCGAAAGTCCGCCCCGCGCCTCATCTCCGGCCGAGATAGAGTCATTCGCCTTGTGATCGGGTGTTCACTCCGCAATTGCAACTTATAATTGTTCAATTTGGACCCGACTTCATATATCTGCGTTGTATCACTCAAAATTGGGTTCTTCCGTCCCGACTCTAAACACACCAGAAGCCTCTTGAATACGAGTTTCGCTTCGCCTCTCCTCGTCTTGCCATAATTGCCCCGCCTCCAATTCCGCATAGAGGGGCAGATCCAACTACCTCCTCACCTTAAATTCCACACAACACATTGACTATGGCTGCACTGTCGGATTCTAGTCTGAAGTTCGATTCCATCGAAGACACCCTTGCCGCTTTCAGTGCGTCTCTCGCTCTCCCTCTCAAAACCCCTGAACACTGCGCGTGCTCGCAGGCGCCTGCTGGTATTGTGCGGAATCGCATCGCGAACTAACCGCTCGATTGCGCTTCAGAGAATGGCGAGTTCATTATTGTCCTCGACTCCCAAGATCGCGAAAATGAAGGTGACTTAATCATCGCCGCCGAGTCTATCACCGACGCCCAGATGGCCTTCCTGGTCCGGTACACGAGGTGAGAAATAGACAACCCCTCCTTGTCCCGCTAACCCCCCCGACGCAGGCACCAGACCCCTCAAGCTGCATTCAAGAAACCCACTATTTGCCAGGATTTGAAAGAACCCCAAACTGACCTGACATCTTTCCCATATCAGCGGTCTTATCTGCGCCCCCGTCACCCCTGAAATTGCCCAACGCCTGGCCCTCCCGCAGATGGTGCTCGAAAACGCGGATCCCAAGGGCACCGCCTACACAGTCTCCATTGACTCGAGCGACCCGTCCGTCACCACCGGGATCTCCGCACAAGACCGTGCTCTGGCCTGCCGCACCCTCGCCTCCCCGACAGCCCGCGTCGACGATTTCCGACGACCGGGCCACATCATCCCCCTACAGGCCCGCAGCGGCGGTGTCCGCGAGCGTAGAGGCCACACAGAAGCGGCGGTGGAATTCTGTCGGTTGACGGGCAAGGTCCCCGCAGGTGTGATCGCGGAGCTCGTTGAGGACGGCGAGCTGGTCGAGGGGGTGCCGGAGATCCGGGGCAACAATGGCATGATGAGACGCGATGGCTGTCTGCGCTTCGGCAAGAAGTGGGGGATCAAGGTCTGTACGATCGAGGATCTGGTCGACTATGTAGAGAAGACGGAAGGTGGTCTTACGAACGGGGATCAATGAACACGAACGCAGAAGCAAAACAGGGTTGAGAGGTTTAGTTGTGGTTTCATTCCCTTTGACGGTTGTATAAATTCTTCTGAGTGATTTTTTCCCCTGTTCGGTTGTACATCAGGAACTAGGCTCTGTGATTTGTGGTTCATTGCATTATGCGCGGCTCGGTGGCATGTTTGCGTATGGGTGACACAAGTGAGGAAACGAGAAATTAGATTCTATCTTCAAGGCCGATTTGCACGGTTTCATGAGTATCGGAGGAGTCGTTGTTAGATAAAAGAGAGAATCAACACGAGCATCAGGTCCATTATTCATACAATTGTTTAAATTAGCTGGGTATCGATTTTTGCCTTTATAGTATACATCGAGGGCGATAGAGATCGCCAGAAGAACAACATGACCAAGCGCAGATAAGATCTGCCTAATAACAGCAGAGAAATCAGAAGTATATCCTTTCCTGAGTCTAATGTTTCACCACCAAACGCCAGTATAATGCGATGTTCGAGTAAAAAAAACAATGAAAATGAGGAAAGAGAATCTCGTTATGCATTTTTGAAGACTCGTGGTCTTTCTTTTTTGTTTCACTTAGAAGAGCCAAGCAAGCGAGCGATGACGGACTGTCAGGGAGCAACACCGATTGCACGAACTCTTTACCGCTTCAGGTGAGAGTAATCCCGCAAAACGCCCATCATGTGGGTATTCGTCGTCTTCCCGCTGCGGCGAGGCTTCTTGACCTTCTTGTGCTCGATCTTGGGCCGCTGCTTGACGACCTTGTTCTTGTTGGTGGGGACGATGCCGGCGCGCTCCAGCTCCTCCTTGACGGTCTGCTGGTCCGGGATCTTGATCTTCTCCCAGATCGACCGGAACTCGTCGTCGAACTGCTGGATCAACGACGGGTCGTTGGCCCAGACCATCTTCGCATGGTCGTCCTTCTTGTTCCGCGTCACCAAGAGCTTCCCTTCCTTCTCGAGCTGGTTGATCGTCTCCTCCACGTTTGGCCACCCCTCCCGCAGCTCGCGGACGCTCATGCCCGCACCCGTGGACTGCGTCTGCAGCTTTTTGAGCAGCTGCTCCGCGCTGCGGATGTTGTGCGGAGGTCGGAAGCTGAAGGTGCCCTCGCCGTTGGCGCCGCGGGGGTCGTACTGCACCTTGTCGTGCACCTGCAGGATGCTCCGCAGGGCCTGGACGTAGCCCTGGTCGTTGGCGCGGTGTTGCAGGGAGAGGTAGGAGATGATGTCCGGGAACTTGAGCGGCACGCCTTTCGACTTCATGTGCTCAATCGCGAAGATGACCTGCGTCATGATGTCCTTGCCCGTGCCGGTGTTGGCGGGCTGAGAGTAGACGATTTCATCGTGGCGTTTGCGATCTCCGCCGCCCGGAGTGGGTGTCGATGTCGAGGAAGGAAGCTGCGAGCTGCTTGCGGAGGTGGTCGTGTTGTTATTATGGTTGAAGCGTCTCTGCTGTCCCAGTCGACTCGCAGAGTCAACGACGCTGGCGTTGAAGCTCTTCAGCTGGTTCTGAAGATAGGACATGTTTGCGATCGAGACGGCGAAGAAGGCAGCTTAGTGTGGACCGGGGAAATGAACGAGAGAAGGGGTTGACCGCAGCAAGCCCGGAGGTCGAGTAGACTCCTAAAGGTGGGGAGATGGAACAAGGACGAGGCAAAGCCTCTCTCTTTGTGAGGGAGCACAAAGAAGCTCTTTTCGCGACCCGACAATAGATCACAGAAGCATGAAAGAAGTCGGCTCTGTTCCGATGCAACAACCCGTGTGGTTGAGAATGACAGGATGAATGAGCTGAAGAGGGAGATGAGAGTGTTCGTCATCACGGATCTAGAAGTTCTGACATTGCAGGTTGCGGCCTTGCGGCCCGCTCAGGCACCACTGTAGCACGTGATCAAATAGTAGCCAGCTGCGCTAACCTGTTTGGAGCTCCGCCCAAAGCCAATGCGTAACTTGCTTGACCTGCAAGCCGGTCACTCAATCATTCTCATCTCACCTATTGCGCGACAGGGGGCTTTCTCTTCTTTTCGCTCTTCCTCTGTCAGCCTCTTCACTCTTTATCTCTGTCTCACCTTCGCCCCTCATGACCTAGGCTGTCATTTGGGGTGCTGTGCGCAACTATTCCCGACGGTGTCCGCAACGCGCGGTAACATCGCCTGACCGACGTAGCTTTGCCTACATCACCATTCACTCTGAGCAGAGATCACGTCGACTTTTTACGATATATTTGCTTTTGAAACAACGGTTAGCAGCTTGATTGCTGCCAACATCTAGCAGCAACCATGGCTACCGCAACAATTGAACTGCCGTTCATATCGGCTCATTATTCCATCGCCGAATCGACTCTTTCGACGCTCACCCAAGCTCCAACTGTCGAATTAGTCAACCAACTTCTGGAGGCCATCTCCAAGAAGGCCCGCGAACACGATGAACTCAAAGCAGACAAGACCCGCTTGGAAGTGGAGCTTGACAATGCTGTCCGCAGCAGCGAAAGCAAGGTCAAGGTGCTGAAGAGCTCTATCGAGAAGGGCCATGCTGAGGTTGAAGAAACAAGGAAGAAGCTTCATGAGTCAGGTTAGATAGAATGCCATGGTAATTGACTGATTTTCCTTGCTAACACACTACAGAAAATGCTCGATCGTCCCTAGAATCCGAGATCGCCTCGCTCAAGTCGTCCTCTACAACCAATGAATCCGAAGTGAGCACACTGAAATCCCGCATCTCCTCTCTGGAAGCGTCGAATCGTGATACCATGGCTCTGCTCGAATCGAAGACGACAGCGTACGACAAGCTCGCCGAAGAGCTGTCAGCCCAACACAAGAAAACTGTCGAATTGAGACGCGAACTATCTACCGCCGAACAGAACCTTCAAGCCGCCAACTCTGCATCTGCTAGCGCCAAGTTCCGCGAGCAAAGTCTCCAGCAAGACCTCGAGTTGACCAAGAAGAGTAATGAATGGTTAGACACTGAGCTGAAGACCAAGTCTGCAGAGTACCTGAAGTTCCGCAAGGAGAAGAGCGCCCGCATCTCAGAGCTGCAGCGAGCGAATGAAGAAGCTAGCGCCACCGTTGACTCCTTGAGGCGCAGTGAGAATGCTCTCAAGAGTCGCTTGGATGAGGTCGAACAGCGTTACGAAGAGTCCCTTTCGAGCATCCAGCAGCTGAAAGAAGAGGCGATACAAGCGAGCGAGTCGTTCCGAATTGAATTGGATAGTGCGAATAGGCTGGCTGAATTGCAACGCAACTCTTCCGAAACCGCCAAGCAGCGGGTGCAGGAACTCCAGGTTGCCCTGGAAAAGGCCAAGGACGATGCGGCCGAAGAGATCTCCCGCCTTCGTGTTGAGATCGAGACTGAACATTCTGACAAGGAGGCCGCGGAACGCCGCATTGCAGAGCTGGAGCAGACCGTGAGCCAACTCGAGTCGGACGGCCAGGCTAGAAGGAGATCCATGAGCCCGGCTCTCAATGGAGGTATGCCCACTACGCCTATCCGCTCAGGTACACCGGTTGGAACCTTCTCCCCGAGAGCTTCGAGAACCAAGGGTGGACTTACGATCACACAACTTTACACCGAATACGACAAGATGCGGTCATTGCTGGCCGCCGAACAAAGATCCAACCAAGAGCTCCGGTCGACGCTGGATGAAATGGTCCAGGATCTCGAGGCCAGTAAGCCCGAGATTGATGAATTGCGAGCCGACCACGCCAGACTGGAGAACGCCGTTATGGAAATGTCCAACATCCTTGAAACGTCTGGAAAGGAGAGGGATGATGCGACAAAGGAGGCACGCAAATGGCAAGGACAGGTGGAGGGACTCGCGCGCGAGGGCGACATTCTACGACAGCAGCTTAGGGACCTGAGCTCGCAAGTGAAGGTCCTCGTGATGGAGAACGCGATTCTCAAGGAAGGAGAGGAGAGTTACGATCGGGAAGAGCTCGAGAAGATTGCTCGACAGGAGATTGATGACTCGTCTGCAGATCTTAACCCAACGGGACGCTTTATCAGTCGCAACCTGACGACTTTCAAGGATCTCCATGAGCTACAGGAACAGAATGTTACTCTCCGCCGCATGCTGAGAGAGTTGGGCGATAAGATGGAAGGTGCGGAGGCTCGCGAGCAGGATGTTATTCGTCAACAAGAGCAAGAAGAGTTGAAGGAACTCAGAATTCGCGTGCAGACTTATCGCGACGAAATTTCCAACCTTGTTGCTCAGACAAAGAGTTATGTGAAAGAGAGAGATACTTTCCGAAGCATGCTGACCCGTCGCCGTCAGACCGTTGGCGATGCTTCTGTCTTCTCTCAGTCTCTTCCACTAGGGGCAGTTCCTCCTGGAGCAGCCGACGAACAGGCTAAGGACATCCCCGACTATGCCGAACTACTACGCAAGGTTCAAGCCCACTTCGACAACTTCCGCGAGGAGTCTGCTACCGATCACGCCGCTCTGAAACAACAGGTCAATGAGCTTTCGCGGAAGAACAGCGAGTTGATGAGCGAAATCAGCCGTTCCAGCAGTCAGCTTGGCGCTGCTACCCAAAGAGCCGAGCTTCTCCAGAGCAACTTCAACATGCTGAAGAGCGAAAATGCCGAGCTGCAGAAACGCTACGCCAGTCTTCTGGAGAACGCCAACAGGCAAGACCTTAGGACCCAACAAGCTGCCGAAGACCTCGTTGAAACTAAGGGACTGGTGGAAAGCCTTCAGCGCGAGAACGCGAACCTCAAGGCAGAAAAGGATCTGTGGAAGAGTATCGAAAAGCGACTGATTGAAGACAACGAAACTCTGAGAAACGAGAGAAGTCGCCTGGATACTCTGAATGCCAACCTTCAAAATATCCTGAACGAGCGTGAACATACAGACTCCGAGAGCCGCCGCAGGCTACAGCAAAGCGTTGAATCCTTGGAGTCAGAACTGCAGTCTACCAAACGCAAACTCAACGATGAGATTGAGGAGTCAAAGAAGGCGACCTTGCGCAGAGAGTATGAGCATGAGCAGAGTCAGAAGCGGATTGATGACTTGGTCACAAGCTTGGGCTCCGTCCGGGAAGAATTGATCGCCACCAAGACAACCAGAGATCACTTGCAGTCGAGAGTGGATGAATTGACCGTCGAGCTTCGCAGTGCCGAAGAGCGACTCCAAGTCGTCCAATCCAGACCGAGTGTTTCTGCTGCCGCTACTGCTGCCCCCGCCACAGCGCCCGAGACCGAGGAAGGTCAGGAGTCTGGCTTGACCCGTGAGCAAGAACTTAGCATCGAGGTCTCCGAACTCAAACGTGACTTGGACCTGGCCAAGAATGAGCTTCAGCATGCTGAAGAGCGAGTTGAGGACTACAAGGCCATCAGCCAGCAGAGCGAGGAACGCCTACAGTCTGTGACTGAGACACATGAAGACTATCGGGAGGAGACAGAGCGTCTGATCGAGGAGAAGGACAAGAAGATCCAGGATCTCGAAAAGCGCATTGAGGAGATTTCTTCCGAGTTGTCTACAACGAACAATGAACTCACCAAGCTGCGTGATGAGCAAGGAGAGGCTGGCCGCCGTTTGGAGGAGCAGAAGGCTGTCTTGGAATCTGAAATTGCCAGGCTAAAAGATGAGAATGAGCGTCATAACTCTGCCTTCCAGTACCACAAGGAAGATCTCCGCGCGCAGACTGAGATTGCGCAGCATGCCCAACAGAACTACGAGAGTGAATTGGTCAAGCACGCTGAGGCAGCCAAGAACTTGCAGATTGTGCGCTCTGAAGCTAATCAGCTTAAGCTGGAAGTGGTCGAGCTACGGACTCAAGCTGAGACTTTCAAGAAGGACCTTTCTCAGAAGGAGGAAAGCTGGAACGAGCTCAAGGAGAGATACGAGGGTGAAATTACCGATCTACAGAAACGTAGGGAAGAGGTTCTCCATCAAAACTCTCTGCTACACTCGCAGCTTGAGAATATCACGAACCAAATCTCAGCCTTGCAACGTGACCGCGCGAACATGACCGAATCCGATGACGATAATGCTGAAAATTCACCACCCAACCTTGAAGGCCTTCAGGAAGTGATCAAATTCCTGCGCAGGGAGAAAGAGATTGTTGACGTGCAGTATCATCTATCGACACAAGAGAGCAAGCGTCTCCGTCAGCAACTTGAGTACACGCAGTCTCAGCTCGATGAGGCACGTCTCAAGCTAGAGCAACAGCGTCGCGCTGCTGCTGATAGCGACCACACCGCTCTAAGCCACAACAAACTTATGGATACCTTGAACGAGTTGAATCTGTTCCGCGAGAGCAGTGTCACGTTGCGCAATCAGGTCAAGCAGGCAGAATCGTCACTTGCGGAGAAATCTGCACGCATTGAGGAATTGGTGCAACAGATTGAGCCTTTGGAAACGAAGGTTAGGGAATTGGAGAATGTGGTGGAGACGAAGGACGGAGAATTGAAGCTGCTGCAAGCTGACCGTGATCGCTGGCAGCAACGTACTCAGAACATTCTGCAGAAGTATGACCGCGTTGACCCTGCTGAAATGGAAGGACTCAAGGAGAAGCTTGCAACCCTGGAAAAGGAGCGTGATGAGGCGATTCAAGCTCGTGACACTCTGCAAACTGAGGCCGCTGCCTTCCCTGAGCAGCTCAAACATGCTGAGGATAGGGTCCAAGAGTTGCGCAGCAAGCTTACGGAGCAATTTAAGGCTCGGTCTAAGGAACTTACCGGTCGTATCAACGCTAAGCAGGCGGAACTGAATACGGTTGCACAGGAGAAGGAGGTGATCCAGGAGGAACTGGCCAAGACAAAACAAGAATTAGAGGAACTCAAGACGAAGATGGCGGAGAAGCCGGCTGCCCCTGCACCAGTAATCGAAGCGACGACTGAAGTCAACTCGACCCCCGCCTCGCAATTCCCTGCTCCTACCACGCAAGTGGCTGTTGCCACCGACGACGAACGGGTGAAGGCTTTGGAAGAGAAGGTACAACGTCTCGAGGCAGCCCTTGCCGAAAAAGATGCTGTATTGGCTGCCAAGGATATCGAGCACGAGAGGAAGGTCAAGGAACGCATCGACAAGATGAAGGAGGTGTTGAACAGCAAGTTGGCAGAGACTCGGGCGGCACATCGCCAGGAGGTGGAGCGACTCAAGGCCAGTCTACAGGCAAGTCCACAAGCTCCTACGACCCCTGGTCAGACCCAAGCAGAAGCAGCTCCTGCAACCCCCGCAGCATCCGCTACTCCTGCGATGGAAGGTGGACTTCCGGACTTGACGGATGCCCAAGCAAGGGACCTGGTTGCGAAGAATGAAACCATCAAGATGATCATTCGGAACAACATTCGTGCGCAGGTTAGCAAACAAATGGAAGCTGAAAAGCGAGGCACCCAGCAGAATTCGGAAGCTGCGGCTGCCTTGCAGCAGAAGTTTGACGAAGAGAAGGAGGCCTTGAAGAAGGCCCACGAGGAAAGTGTGGAGGAGAAGATAAAGGCTGCTGTGGAGCTGTCGGACAAGAAGTCCCTTGCCAAGCTCAGTATGCTTGATTCTCGGTGCAGGAATTCGCAGGCCAAGCTCGACGTGGTGCAGAAGGCGGCCACGGAGACCCCTCAAAGACCTGTTGTCGAGGTTTGGGAGATAGCTAAGGTGACCAGAGCACCCCCGGCCGCTCAAGCGCAAGCCAAACCCGCACAGGCTGCAGCATCTCCAGCACCAGCACCGTCGCCTGCCACAGTAGCAGCACAACCGGCACGCGCAGCCCCTTCACCAACCCCAGCGCTGGCAGAGACGCCTGCAGCAAAACCTGCGCCTGCGTCTGCATCGGCACCTGCACCTGCCACCCAGCAGGGCACCCAGGCACCCGCTGCAGAAGCAACAGCTGCCCAGCCATCAGCTCAGGCTCCGACACAATCAGAAGCACTCCCGCAGACGGAAGCACCGCAGACACAAGCAGTCAACGAAACGGCCCCTGAGCAGGGTGCGGCCGGGGCAGCGCCCAATCCGTTCGGACAAAGTCAGAACAAACAGCCAGCGTCGCTTCCCAACAAACCTCCAGCTGGTGCTGCCTCAGGTGGCGTCTTAAGAGCTCTCCAGTCGGGACTTCCAGTTGCGCGCGGTGGTCGAACCGGCGGGCGTGGCGGCGGTCAGCAGAATCCTTTTGGTCAACAAGGCCAACAGGGCCAGGGTCAGGCCCAGCAGCAAGGTCAGGGTCAAGGCCAGCCTAGCCAGCGCGGCTCGGGTCTGCCTCGCGGCCGTGGAGGGCGTGGAGGCCAAGGCCGGGGTGGCAATCAGAACGTGCAGACAGCCAATCTCGGCCAGTCGCAGCAGGGCCCGGCCAGTCCTGGCGGTGGTCGTGGCGGCGCGCTCAGTGCGAGCGCGCGTCAGTTTGTTCCTCAAGGCAACAAGCGCGCTCGGGATGATGGCGGCGGAGACGGCGGAGATGGAGCAGCTGGCAAGAGAATGCGTGGTGGCGGTGGTGGTCAAACTCGGGGCTCCTAGATGATTGTGATTGTCGATTGTGATTGTTACATTTTGACTTTTCGTTCCTTTTTTTTATACATGCATGTATTTTATGTCCCAATTCTTCGGCTTATAGGGAGCCCGAAGTGAACCTACGAATGTTGTAATCCTTAGCGGGATGAGAATCATACTTTTCTTTTGTCTATCCGACTGGATACATTGGAGGTGTTGAAATACCCAGAGCCCATACTGGATGCTTAGGTGTCATTAAGAGTCAACAAGTATTGAATCGAGTAGGCAAAATCCCACAATCTATCCGGGTATAACCAACTGTAAAAGAAAACGACCGTGCATCTCGCTGAAAATCCACACCGTCCATGAATCAATCCCACGCCCCCCGCCCTCATCCCCTTCTAGCTATGACCTTTGGGGATTGAAGTATCATCTCATCCCCTCCTCCGATTCTGAGCGACCAACAACCTCCCCACCGCCTCCCTCTCCAAATCCAGCACCATCAACCGCGCATCCTCCAACGTCCTGGCCTCCAACGGCGCATTCCCGGGTTTCTCGCCCCCACCATCAACTTTATTCAACTGATCCCGCTGCTGCTGATGCAACGCCCCCCAAACCACCCCGCGCGTCTCCCTCCTCCTCCTCCGCTGCCCACCCCCACCCCCACAGCCCCAAACAACCACCCACTCGCCCACCCCCGTCCCCGCCGCAACCTCACAGCCCGCACACACCCTCGCATGCGCCCCCACATCCACCCGCCGATTAATCACGGCCAGCGCATCTATCACCACGCCGGAATGGATATGCGCCCCGGGGGCGATGGACACCGCGGGGCCGATGGTCACGCGCGAGGAGATGCGGATGGGGAGGGCTGCTGCTGCTGCTGCTGCTGCTGCTGCCGTGCCTTCGCTTGTGGTTGTGGTTATGGCTGTGGTGGAGGGGGCAGGTCTTGAGGCGCCGGGGAAGGGGCCAGGCGTGCCGATGACGGTCTTCTCGCTGATGATGCAGTTGTTGCTGATGAGGATGGGGCCCTCGTGCGAGTAGAGACGGGCGCGCGGGTGGATGATGGTGTGGGCGCCGATGGAGATCGGGTGCGTGCCTTGGAAGATTGTGGTGTCGGAGATTTGGGCGCTGGGGTGGATGGCTAGTGGGGGGCGGGTTGGGGTAGGTGATGCTGGGTTGGAGGGGCGGTGGTTGTGGTGGGATTGTTGTTGTTGCTGCTGGTGTGGTGGTTGTGGTTGGTTCTGGTGGTGAGGTTGAGATTGAGGGGGGGGTGGTTTGAGGTGGGTTGGTAGTTGTGGGCGGGTGTCCATTTTTGTTGTGTCTGGTTGCTTTGTGGAAAAGTGTCAATGGTTGCCAATGGCTGAGAGGTGGTGTAGGTTTGTTTGGTGGTTGTTGAGTGAGAGGAGGAATTGTAGGTATGCGTTTGTTGTTGTTGTTGTGAAGCTAAGCTGCGACTGGTAAAAAGATAAGATTGCGGAGATTCGGAGTGGGTTCCGATATGCGGGCCGGCTTGCTGGCTTGCTGGCCTGCCCGCACTTGAGGGGTCTACGTAGTAGATGGCCGATTCTAGTTGTGCAGCACACGAGTTTCCAGAAGTACAACTTGTCTATAAAACCATTTGATGTGATCATATCCAATCCCAAACCGGGTATCTATCTAAAAACATGCATCCCATTTAACCCCCCCCCCAACTAACACCTCATCTCAACTCACCTCATTTCTACTCATCCTCCCCCTCCCCCTCCCCCTCGCCCTCCCCAACCACCTCCTTCTTAATCCCATTCCTCCTCCGCCACGCCCACACCCCCCGATCCACCTCCGCCTTCGTCACCCCATCGCGCACCAGACAAAACGTAACGCCCAACTCCGTCTCCACATTCCGGTTCCGCGCCTCATCGTCGAAAAACAGCATCTCCTCGTACGCGACCCCGCTCGCCTGCTGGATCTTAGCGAAGTGCTGCGTCTTGGTGGCCGGGAAGATCTGGAGGTGGTCGAAGTAGTCGAGGGCGCGCACGGTCTTGGTGCGGTGCGCGGCGGGGTTGTCGCTGAAGGTGGGGATGATGTGCAGCGCCTTCAGCATGTCGCGCGCCAGGTCCGGGGCGTGGGTGCGCGAGGCCACGGCCAGCGGGATGTTCTTGGTCTTGCAGCTGTGGATGATGGAGGGGACGGCCGGATAGAAGGTGAAGGATTCGTTCCATCTAATCAGAGGTGTTAGTTTCGGGGGTTGCCCTTGGTTGGGGATGCGCTTGGGGAGAGGGGGAAGGGGGAAGGGGGCAAGGCGAGAGCTTACTTGTCTGTGCAGCGCGAGTTGTTGTCGCGGGGTTTAATCGGGGCGCTGACGTGCGTGTCGACCCAGAAGGGCCACAGGGTGTAGTCCAGGTCGAAGGCGATCAGTTTGGGGAGAGGGAGGCCGTCGCTGAAGGTTTCGGGGGCGACCGAGGAGGTGTCTTCCACTGGTTGCGTGTTGGTTCGTCGCGTGCGCATCTTGTTTGGATCTGGACTTTAACAAGTGGAATGGATTTGCGTAAGAGTTGGAGGATGGGAATTTGGCCGGGTTGAGGGTTTGAACAGGTCTAATAAATGCTGCCGAGATCTATAAATGTGGCAAATTAAGTCTTAGTTTTCTTCGTTTATTCACAAGTAACAGTAAACCCCAGCGAAATGACGTTGGAGAAGCTGGTGGAAATCGGAGAAAGATCACGTGGGGCGATAAGACTGATAAGCGGGCAGAACGAAGGGCACTCTTTTGGTATCAGCAATCAAGGGCTGTTTCCTGTTTTTTTATATTTGTACTTAAAAGTAAAGGTTAAGGTAAGCCTATTGAAATGAACTTTGGACATCGAAATCAGCCGTGGAAAAACACATCCCAGGTCGGAGTCCCTCCAGTCAGCACCAAATCACCACCCAGCATGTCCGGCCAGCAAACACTTTCCCGAGTAAATCTAGCACACTAGATACAATTCATTCAACCACACGCGTTCCTCGAACTTTCCCTGAAGGTAATCGTCCCCGAAATCTCAAATCCGCGAATTCTTTCCATCAACCCTGCTTGTTGTCTTATCGACACAGCTTCCATATAGGGAACTAGATCGTTGCGGATGCAAACCACTTCACTCGCCCCTGTGATGTTTAGGGCTCTTTCCAATTCACAAGGGACTGTAGGTGAAGCAGTCCACGGATTCTAGGAATTTCCAGAGTTGCTGGTGAAGCTCCGTGCCCTTGATCTGCACGCCATAAGCAACGACGTCCCAGTCACTTGCGTAGTGCATGATGCGAGTTTGTTGCTCGAGGTCCAGGATCCCATCGGCCCCGACTGCTTCAGCGATGATCCGACGCCAAACACTGAAAGGGAGATCATGGCGCCATTCCTGCTTGCCAAGGTCGCGGATGGTGCGTCTTCGAGTGGCAGTCGCCGCGGGCTGAGAGGGCGGAGGTCCCCTTCTGGTTTGGTTGGAGTCAGAAAGGTCGCCAGACGGGATACGGAGTGCTGGAGAAGGTCCCGGGGCTGCCGACGGCAGATTGGGAAACTGGGAGTCGAAACTAACAGCACTCGGATGGAAGGGACCTGAACTTGCAGAGCGGGAGTGTTGGCCGGTTGCGTTCACTGCGGAGGTCTCCGAGATACTCAGATGGTTGCGTCGGACTGGGAGAAAACTGGTCAGCGGCGCCGAAGTCACCGGCTGAGCGATGCGTATGTGAAACGGCGCAGCGTTCTCGACGTGGTAGTAGGTGGGCTCGCCAGAGGAGCTATCATCGCTGTCCGGGTCCATGGGAAACGAAACTACCGGGCCTTCGGTGGGTCGAGGGACCGGCATCCGCTCTAGGATGTCATTGTCTTCGCATTCTATGGGACGGTCTCGGTCTTCTAGAAGCAGAGCTCGCGCAACAAGCATCATTCTCAAGGCGGTGCTCCAGATTGTGCTGCTGTGCACACCGTCAGCCCTGATAACTTCGAGGCGTACGCGTTTGCACACTCGAGTGAATTCGGTTCGCAGTTTGCTTTGGAGCTTCTGGTGGGTAGCACTATCGAGGTCTTGGCTCGTCTCGCTGGAGGTGTCGCTGGTCTCCGCGAAGTTCTTGTTATCACCCTGATCTGCTGCCTCGAGTTCGGTTTCAACTTTGGATTCTCGAAGCTGCTGAAGAGCCTCGGCTACCTCAATCATTCTGAGCACATGAGGGGTCAGCTTATCGTTCGGTCGCCAAATAATGCTTTTGCACGATGCCGCACTCTCAGGCAGCACCACCGCCTTGCCAACTACCGGAAGAAAGCTCAACAGCGACTCGGGGGTACGCTGAATGTCGAGCATGGGAATCAGCTGAATGGTACTATGACTCGTCATCGAGACGTCTGTGAGGATCAAATATGGGATCGAACGAAGGCCACGCGTGCAGGCATATTTCTTCAATTCGGCGTACGTATGAGCTAAAGACAAAAGAAAAAGCATATCAGCTTATCGTCCTGCCCTTACATGGTGGAAGGGGAACCCTAACTTACCGTTCTTCTGCTCCGGCTTGGGCAGAGACGGGGACTTCTTCTTTCGCGCAGTGCTTTCGTTCTCCTTACCGGCTATGACCTTCAATCGAGCCATACCCTCAGCCATGGATTCCGGAGTCGATGAGTGTTCCTCATCCTCAGAGTCCCACTCAAGCACTTCGTGCGCATCGCCCTCAAGGAAATCCAGGTCCGATTTCATGTAAATGCGCGCCAGGTGTTCGATCCCCGCACGCCCGAGCGCATTACCACCCAGGTCCAGCTTGCGCAGCACAAAGCACTTCTGGAACGAGTTCAGAAAATTCGCCCACTTCCGGACGGCGTCGGGGGTCGTGATCTGGATGTCGTTGTTGGACAGATCTAGCTCGCGCAGATCACCCGCGCTCCGCTTGACCACCTCCGCCAGCATCGGCAGCGAGTCCACGGTCAGCCGGTTGCCGGACAGATGCAGCTCTGTAACTTTCGCCAGCCCCATGGGGTGCTCCCGGTCCCGGAACTCGAGGCAGTCCACGAGATCCCCGATGAACTGGGCCAGGCCCTCGTCGGTCAGCACCTTGCCGGTCACGTCGATCTCGACGAAGGGGTCTCGTGCGGCGGATTTGGAACCTGCACCGGGTGGGAAACGTTTTTTCTGTGTTCCCAGATTAGAAAATTAGGTTCAGGGAGTGTCGTTCTGCAGAGACGTTGGGTGATTCTGTTGCCATGGGGGTGGGTTCAGTCAAACTTACCAGGTCTTTGGATACGGCTTGGCCGGCCTTGAGACCGCTGATGCGTCTCTGTTATGTCTATCATCAGCCAGCCTGTTTGCTCATGGCAGTGTATATCATTCATGATTGTACAGAAGGGGGTTCTCTCACCGCGAGATAATTGAGCTTCCCCATCTTGGGGGCTCGGATCTCACAGCTAGATCTGGCAGGGTGGGCCGCAGTCAGCACATGTCTCACTCTCAAGATGGATTGGTATCAACTGGAAGACGCGAAGCCACAGAAAGGATGTCGGGCAAGGTGAAAGGGGAACAAGCTGGTTCAGTGTCATGCTTTCCATCATCGATGGCATTGCAGGACACGGTCGCGCTCGCGTTCAGGGCTTGATGCCTGTTCAAAAGCAGGCAGGCCATGGGAGGTGAAAAGAGAACTTCATCAAAGACACAAGGAGAGGGCATCTCTAAAGACCTGAACAGTTATACAGTTGAGTGTGTTTCTTGTGGAGTTCTTCCTGAAGTGTTGTGCAACTGATCGTGTGGATGGAGGTGGGGGATGAGAACGGTAGATGGTGGGAGAATCAGAGATCGATGGAGATATGATATCCACACCAACACAGCCATCAAACATGGATATGCAGCTGAACGGAAACCCGAATATCAACCAGCTTGGTGGATCACATACCTTTCTTGATGACAGAAGCTCTGTGTTCAAAACGCCAGTCCACAAGTGTTGATGTGGATAGAGAGAACAGAGACAGAAGAGATAAAGATGGTGTTGATGGAACGAGAAGGTAGAGAACGACAAGAATCCTCACATCACAACCCATCTTTATTTGGGATCATTTCGGCATCTAGATGTTCCTTTTCCTCCTGCTTCTCTTTCTCATAACATTCACTGCGAGAGTCTCAAAGAGATACACCGATGACGCCACAGGAACCCCGTGATCCATCGAATGGATTGAAACATTCGAAAATGAAACAGTATGCTGCTTTGGGAAGTGAGAAGATATTGAAACACCTTCAGCTTCTTTACGATATTAAAGCTGGACTCTGTTGTTCCCCTCAACGATGAATACCCATCCTCTGCTATATTGAAGCTGATTATTATCGGGCACAACAAACAAGCAGAGCTACACAGTATCATGCAGCAAACCACAGAGTCCCTCTCATCCTCTCATCCTCTCATCCTTTTAAAACAGGTTGATGATATCTTTGAACTCCGCCAGCAGTGCAGGGTCAATGTCCTCCCAGCCTTTGGGCACAACAACCTGTTTGGTAGATGCAACTCCATGAAGCTCTTCCGGTAGACTATTCTCCTTGTTGCATTCCTCTTCCACGAGCTGTCCATTTGACTTGATCCTTTTCATGTTGTTGTTATTTGTTGAAGACAACTTTCGTTTCTTTCCAGAAGTTGCAATGAAAGGAGGCTCTTCCACACTGCAAAATATTGTTAGCCAGTGGTCATCTCCCCGATGTCTGCTACCCTACCTTTGTCTAGATTGGCCATAGGATGAATTCTCAACATGATCTTCAGACGAGGTATTCTGGACCTTAGTCTTCTCCGTGGAAGAAGGAATCTCTAGAGGTGATTGAACAGCAAGCCACACATCATCTGACCAATTGTCCTCCAGGTCTAATGTGTCCTCGTTCATCTCGACTTTCTTGCAAGGCCCATCTTTGTCGTTCTTCGTATTTGTCTGATCCCCAAGCAACAGAGCGGCAGGTGAGGGGAAATCGCTGAAGGTATCATCACTGGGCTCTCTTGAAAGTTTGCTTTCGTGAAACCCAGGAGACACATCATCGTTGGGTCCTCCGGTGGACCAAGACTCCGCTGGTTCATTCTCTGAAGCATGATCTGGACCTTTCTGCGACTTATGACTCATAGAAGCAGAAGACTCTTCAGTCAAGCTCAAACCACACAGCTCGGCGCCAGCCGTGTTGCCATCTTTCCTGGTCATTGATGCTGGCAGGGTTGTTTGGTTGAGCCCCTTCGACTTTTCGGCCCCAAGGCATGGCTGTTTCTTACTCGCCTTCGGGGGCTTGTCAAGTCCATCTCGACAACAGAAGTGCTTGCACCTACTCTGATCAGTATCTTATCTTGAAGAAATACCATAGCTCCTTACACAGTCTTATCCCTGCAGCGGTGGTTGCATGCCCACCTGCCGTTCTCCATTGGTGTTGGTTCCTCAACCTCGCGGGTCTTGGCCTTGCTGTCAAAGCCCTTGCTCTCGCTCGAGCCATTGTTCTGTGTTTTTCTTTCTGAAGGCGCTGGCAAGTTGCCCAATAACCAACTGTCATCCTCTATTTTAAGAACAGGTTAGTGGTCTTTCATGGATCATGTAGGACCCCGAACCTACCCTCCTGCAGGAATCTGTCGAACAATGACTCGTCGCTATCCAGAGTGATAACACTTTGTGAAGTGGGTCGCTTGCTCTTGGAATCATCATTGCTATCACAGCTTGAGATATTGATAGGAGGCTTCGCCGCAGCAGCCTCAAGCCTTGTGTTCGGACGAGAAAAGAAGAGTGTCGGTGGAAGCTCGGGCTTCAGAACCGCGGATCTCAATGTCCCAGCTAGCCAGCGTCAGCGACAAACAAGGAGTCTAAGGGACATGCATGCCCTCACCAATATCGTCACACGAAACACTGCATGACACGAACTGGTCCTTGTCCGTTAATTCCGCACTGAGCAAAATCTCCTGGCCGTTTGACACCCTGCTCGCACTATGGCACATTAGCTTGAATGACTGTCATGACGAGAGCAACTCCAGCTTACCTGATGCGTCGAAACTCCAGGAGACGACCGTCTGACACCTCAGCCAAGAAGCAAACATACACGGGATGTTTCAGATAAAAGGAAGGGCACTCGTCGTTCATGAATGCGATCTCTGCCTTGAGGCGAATTCTCACTGGCGCTGCCGGATTGATTTCCTACTTGGCTCTTAGTGACTGCTGGGGGGAAGTATGCGTTGCTGTTTCAGCGTACCTTGCCGGTCATTTTGATGGCTACTCGGAGCCTAGGGAAAGTCGCAACCCGCTCCAGCAGCTTCGCGCCAAAGGGAGGATTCTTGCTCAAGATCATATCAATGCGGTGCGGCTCGCACTGCCCCAGCGCCTCAATACTTGTAATATTAGCTGCGGCCAGCTTTCTGACCGTCACGATCCCAACCTGCTCAAGCTGCTTCATTTGTAGCGGAGAGTTATCCCAGACCTTGGCTCCAAAACTCCGCGCCAGCTCCAGAGCATTTCGCAAGGTCACCACGTCCTCAAGGGAGATCTGGCAGTCTATGATGCACCGAATCAGTCTATTTATGTGGCTGAAGACGAAACTCTTGTCCTGTTGAAAGACAAATCTGAATTTCTGGAACTGTTCGCCGTCCGGGAAGTCCACCGCACCCAGTTCGGATTGGACCAGAAGCGAGATTTTGTGGGCTGAAAGCGCTATGTCGACCTTTATGGGGAATCGTATCCCATTGGAGCGGTTTATCTCCTTGTAGAGAGACTTCTCTCCAGCTTTGAGACGAATGTCCAGGAATTCTTCCGCTTGAGCCACGACGGATAGCTTTGGATGTTTAGTCTCAGCGTCAACATGCATACCCGATCCCCTTCACTTACTATCTGTAACACAGTAGACTGGGGCTTCAACGCGAGCAGATTTTTCATTGTTTCGAACCGCACGTAATAGCGAGCCATCACCTCTCCGAAAGTGGTCGATTGGAGGCCATCAACTGTGACCAACCCATACTCTTGAAGGAGTGTAATGTCCTTCTCACAGATCTGCCGAAGCATCTCATCTTCTCCATCTCCATCTGCACTTTCTTTCAGCTGGTAGTGTGCGGGATTTCTTCTAAGTCTCACGAACAGAAATGTTCCACCCAGCCATCTGATGGCGGAGTTAATGTCAGTCACGTTGCCTAGCCCGATCTCTGCGTTGAGGTGATCAATCAGATTCAGATGCAGACAGCTCTCAAGGCTCTCAGATCCTGAGACAAGCTTCTCATAGTGAGATTCTCGTTCCTTTCTAGTCATGATCACCGCTGTGGCATTGTTGTCAAACTGTGGTCGTCCCGCACGGCCGAGCATTTGCATGATTTCCAGATCGGAATATTCCTGACAGCCACTCCCTTGCCAGCCCACGGTGCCTTTGATGACCACGAGATGGCACGGAAGATTGACGCCGACTGCGAGAGTGGACGTGCAGCATATAATGCTGATATGCCCTTGGAGGAACCCTGTTTCAACTGTGCGCCGGTCAACGGAATCAAGGCCAGCATGGTGAAAGGCGACACCGGCAGTCAATATACCTGCTCAAATACTCAGCATTATAGATTGTGATTTCCTCTCTTCTGGGTCAAAACCTACCCTCCAAGTCTGCATTATGGGCTCCCAGACGTTTGCTTGCTCCTTTCCACAGTCTGGCAGGAAGATTGGACATCGACCACAGTCGAGCAAGCTCTTTCGCCGTCGAGACGGCAGAGAGTCTGGTGCAGCAGAAAACAATTATGGGTTTCTTACATGAATGTGCCTTGATCAAATCAGGAAGTCTGCATTCATGACGTTAATTCAGACTCAAGAAAAGCGACATCAGTCAATCCAGGAATTCGGGCTTGGCTTACTTGGTGTTGCACATCTTGTCAAAGGCGAAGTCATTGCCCTGTGATCGATAACCATAGACGAACTTCTGCAGCTTGACGGGACGGAAGCTCTCATCGAAGTGTTCTCTATGCGCGGGCAGGTGCTGATTTGTCGCGTCGCGACCAAGCCAAGTGGCAATGTCCTCAGAATTCGGCACTGTCGCACTCAGGGCAACAAACCGTACATTCGAACCATTAGTTTTCATACGGGATACGACGGCCTCGAGTGTTGCTCCTCGAGCTTCTTTGAGGATATGAACCTCGTCGATGAGGAACAGCTTGACCAGCTGCATCAATCGTGCATGATCTTTCCATTTCCGGGTTACGCTGTCCCACTTTTCGGGTGTGGTGATAATGATCTGGCTATTCTGCACGCTCTTCAGCTGCGTGTGGTCGGTGTCGCCGGTCAGCTCGGCACACTGCAGCCCCAAGGTAAGGAACTTCCCATTCCAGTCTCGGAATCTCTCCGAGCAGAGGGACTTTGTAGGCGCTTGATAGACCACCTTGAACCTTTCGTCCCTGGATGTATTCATCAATCGGCATATCGCCAGCTCCATGATCACGGTTTTCCCGCTCCCTGTTGGGGCTGAGAGGACGATGTTGTGGTCACTTCTGTAAACGGATTGGAAATTCTTGGATTGGATTGCGTTGAAGACCGGGAAAGGGAATATGGCGCGATATTTATCGGGAAGCTCATGCACCGATACAAGGACAATGCCCCGAACAGACGCAAGGAAACGAGGTGAATTTGTGGCTTGGCCTAGCTGTGAATGCCCCGACTGCCCAGAAGCAACAAGGGAAGGCGATGGTCGTTCAGCATTAGGGCTAGCATTATACAGGGATTCAATATCCGTTCGGGTGTCACTGGGGTACTCCAGGATCCGGTCCACGGTGCCCCTTTGGGCTTGCAGTCTGAGCAAGGGACTCGACGGAGATATTATCCCTACACCCGAGGAGCTGGATCCTGCATCTCGAGGTGACACCTGAAGCACGTCTGCCATATCATCAGATTGTTATTTCTGCATATCCCCGTATCTGTACACTGACCATGAGGATATCGAGCTGCTCGGGGATGAACAACCGCCTCAAAGCGATTCAGAGCTGAGTACTGATCACCGTGGGCATTCGGCTGAAGAAGACCTTGTGTCTGCGCATTTGACTGCGCCAGCAGCTCAAGATCTAATTGAATAACCATTGACGTTAGGCCCAGGAAGAATATGATTGGAAGTACGTTCATGGCCCACCAAATGCATCAAGCTCTTGAACAGTATCAAATGGGGGCGTATGAAGATTCTCAGAAACATAACTTTCAGGAGTCTGTTGAGCCTGCCTGCTGAAATATGGTGAGACGCGAGCGCCCTCCTCTAATGTATGATTAGCATGGTGAGTGAACCGACTCGGTGTTCGCAGCAGTAACTCTGCTCTGCGCTCGGGCAAGGTCCGCTGCTTGGGTGAGGGCTTAAAATGATACCGATCACGCCGCATGTTGCCTAGATATACGATATCTCTCACCATCAGTTGCTGCGAATGTATGAGATACCAATGAGGACAGAAGAGGCTATGCGGAAAGATAGGAAGGATGGGTAGTCTCCCAAAGAGGACTTGATAGGAAACATGTGACTTCCCACGGGGGCAATTGATTGATTTCCCGGGGCCCCTAATCAGTCAAGATGATGTACAATGTATTGTGCGTCAAGCTTATATGTCCCGGATATCGAAAGATAAGCCACCCTATAACAGTTTTGCTTCGTATGATGTAGATGCACGGTGTATACAAACATGGGATTTGAGAATCCTATCAGCTATAATCAACAAGGTAGAAGAACGACCATAGAGTACAAGAACTTGAGACATTTTCCGTCGAGAACGTAACAGGCATCACCACGTCTATCCATCCATATTTACTTCCTGAAACCATGATACAGTGTAGCGCCATTTCAAAAGCTACTATCAAAACACTGGTAGTCGCGCCCTCGACTCATTGATCCCGAGGGTGCTTCTCAAAGTATCCCCCGTTTGGAGTGCGGCCAGCACTAACGCGTACATGGCCCGGTGATGTAGGTCTCGATGTGGAGAGACCGGCATCGGACAAGAATGGTGTTCCAGGGAGCTTGATAGATATTTCGTTGGGTGATGGTGAGGCAGGTGAAGCCTCACCACTCTTGTTATCCTTCTCATAGCGGTCAACTCGAATGGGGGGCGGACGCAGCGTCTGTCGTTGAGCCTTGACAGGGTTGGCGCTCGACTCCTCACAGAGGCAAGTAGTCACTAGTACTGCGAAAGACCCAAGGAGGAACTGCAAGCATACACATTAGTTCTCATCTCAGTAAGCAAAGGGGAGATCTCGCATACATTTGCCGTGAGTTCAAACTCGAATAGCCAGGTGCTCGCTAACGTTGTGAGGACGATGCTTGCAGCCGTGGCAATGTTCTTCGCATCTCTGTAGGCATGGCCAATGCAGAAAGACGTGGCAATACCTCCCAGGGCTTGTACAATAACGGTAGACCAGACGACCCAGTTGTACCCATCGAAGAACCCATTGGCTGCCACTTTCTCGCCATCCAGGAATACAACGCCGATGAACAGTGCAGGGAAGATAGAGTAGACGGCCAGTTGAACATTACGGACCCAAAGAGATGTAGTCTTCGCGCTGTCTTGGATGACCTTTTCAAAATATACCCCGGCTAGGCCAGAGGCAACACAGGCACCTGCAGTAGCCAAGAGACCAATTGTTCCGTTCAAGCGAGGATTAGCAGTCAGGATATCCTCTTCGATGCCTTCATAAGTCGCGGAACGCCTGTGTAGGTTTTCACGTCCCAGCTTAGCAGCTTTCCATTCCTCCAACGAGCGTGGGAAGGAAAGATGGGCAGCTTCGTCGAAGTGAGCCTCGTCGACGCTGACATTGGGCATTTGCACCAGTGCAATTCCAATCACAAGGAGCACCAGCAGACCCCATTTGCGGAGGGAAATCGACCTTCTAAAGACAAAAAGGCTGACTATGGCCGTTACCAGAAGCTTCAGCTGGTATGAGACCTGGAAAGTGGCAGCTTGCAAGTTCGAGAGTGCAATGTACTGCAAAGAATTGGCGATCGTATAGAGACAAGCGGGAATTGCGAGCTTCCAACTATCGCCGGAGAACACGGCGGAGGTGAGCGAAAAGAATAGCGACGTTGCGGGAACCGAAGGTGGTGCCGTCTTCGAAACCTCGTACAGGGCTATGGTTAGGGAGATGCCGAGTTTCGCGACCTCGTTGAAGAAAACAGCGGTGGACGTCAGATACCGTCTGCCGCCAGCGGGCGGCATGACCCTAGAGTAATGTGATAACTACAAGGAGAAGTTAGCTTTCCGTTACAACTGCAGACCATTGAGTGACATGGTGAACTTACCAACACAAAGGCAGTATATTGTGCCGTCAACTAGACCAGAACACATAGTTAGCGGACGGGCCAGGAAGGCTGACGCTGAGCGCAAAGTACGGGCGCGCAGCGCTCGTTTGACACAGGGTACATGAAGATCTTACTAGGACCCAAGAAGCATTTTTCATGGTTGTTCCCAGTCCTGCAGACCGGCGCGCTGCGGTCTCTCCCATGGTGACGTTAGTCAACTCGTCCTCGACAGTACTTGCGCTGTCTGTGGGTAATTTTCGAGTAGAACACTAGCGGCCTTATATAAGCTGCACCGCAGCAATGTTCACACGTCGCGTGAATTAAAGTACTGGTAAGCGACTGCGGCGGAGATTTTCTAGAGCAAAAGGTGCACGCGTCAATCGGTTGTGGGAGGAGGAGGGGGGTAGCGGAGGGTTGTGCGCGCCGGGCCGTGAGTCCGCCAGCAAACCGAGGCCCAATTGAGTGAGTCGCGAGAAGCAGGTAGACGAAAGGTCACTAGTTCTTGAGGGCGAAAATGGGAGGATAGGATATCAAGGTGTAAAGTTCAGGTAGATTGACCTCCGTAGGACAAAGGACAAAGGAAGAAAGGCAAGGAAAGCAAGCCTGGAGGGAGTGAATAGAGTCCGGGGTATTGTCGAGACGCTTGTTTGGGCGGTGTGGGTCACGGGAGGGAGGGAGGGGGGAAAGAAAGCACTGAGCAGCTGAGCAGCAACTGTGGCGGTCTAGGCTTGGTACGTACAGTCCTTAGGTTACGTAGGGTGCGTACTGCGTAGCTTCCCACTGCCCACTGTCCACCGCCCACTTCCCACTTTCCAGCCTTCTTCAACTAAACTCTCTGGGTCAACCTTTCGCTAATCTCTCCTTCCCCCTCCCCTGAGGAATGGCAGCTGACGTCAGACTAAGACATAGCAGTAACCCAGTTTAACGTCGATCCATGCTCATCACCAGCGCACACCACCCATGCTACAACGAGATGAACAAATGCACACATCAATTCTAGCATCGACTGACGGAGAATCCTTCCGAACAGACAAATCCTGCCTTCGGCACCTTGGCAAGCCACCAAATCTCCAATCCAGGCACCGCCACTCGCCCTGTTGTGGTACTTACCAATGTGCCTGGCTGCTATTCGACAAGCCCGGCGGGTATCATAAGCCGGCTTCAGGGGCTGCCTCCTCAGCCCTTTCATCGCGGACTTTTGCATGGGTGCGACAAGCGGGGCGCGTCTCGCCTCATACACAAACCACGCTCGTGCAGGTTAGCAGCCACAGACAGTTCTTTGTCTTCTACGCAATCAAGCCACCAGGTTACGCGTGCAGGAAGAAACTGGTTCAGTGATTTGATTTAGTGGTACATCGTACCACCCATTCTCTAATCTCGGCAAAGGAATGAATATATACATGAGTAGGTAATAAGTCAGCGATCGGTGTTGTTAAAAGGATAGTCATCTGGTATCATGTCGCCAAAGTTTACACAAAATGACATCAAGTTAGGTATCAATGAGAAAGCAACGAGTGTTCGGGCAGGTAGATATAGATAGTTATGAGATGCGTCAAGCGAGTGAATGATGCAGTATGATCGGGCGTTAGATTAAAGTTGTTGGACATCGGTTTCATAAGCTTGAAGGACAGCTGAAGTGCTCCCAAGACATCATGCTTTAGTGAACAGCCGTCAGGTTACTGTTCTCGTTGTTCCACCTGATAGCCCAGATAGGAAAGTCGTCGCTCTGGGGCGCCTCGTTCGATTCCTCCAGGATGATCGCTTCGCTACTATCCGTGCGTCGCCTTGAGTGTCGTCGTTGTGCCTTGGGCACAGCCGGGGGAGGACGCATGGGGGGAGGCTTTTGCGTTGGAAGGGCCGAGAAGCGATGTAAAGGATGCGTGGGTGTTATGGGAGAAGCCCCGCTAGTGACGGGAGATGGAAGGCTCTCGGAGTATGCAAGGCTGGTGCGAGGCGAAGGGAACGACCAGACAGTCTTCTGCTCTCCATCAGAAGTACTCTGAAACACCAGCCCCTCCTGATCACTTTGCTGCGTGGTTTGGCTGGATTTGGCTGAAACTGCCGGGCTCAGGCGTAGGAACGACATATCCGTGCCATAGAAGGAATCGCGTGAGGGCACAGAAAGCATAGATCCCTGATCGGGTTCCGGAACACGGACTTCGTTAAAAAGACTGGGTGTGATTTTGCCTTGTCTCTGTCTCATGGCTTCTAGAAGATGTTCCTCTTGCCGCGTCACCGCAATGACTCGACTTCGCCTATTGGCCTCTTTCTGTGCAGTCATCGAGTTTCTAGTGCGCGGAGCAGTCTTTGACTGACTGAAGATAGGATCTCCATGGAAGAACTCTGGCTCAGAAATGGTAGGGATACCACTCGATCGGCGAGACTGGCTCTTCCTAGTGGCTGTTGAGGATCTTCCCGCTGACGATATGGAAGGGTTTCGGCGAAGCGATTGGTTCCTCTGACTGAACTGCGATCCACGACTTATGCCAGATATTGGCCGGTCGATGTCTCGTAGCGTGCCTCTAGTAGTGTGCGCTGCAGAAGCTGTGCAGATTTCAGGTTCAAACTCGCCGTAAGTTGCCACACTGTTTCTCGCACTTGCATCAGAATGACCCTTGGGGTAGGCTTCTTCGTCGTCGTCTTCCTCTTCGTCCTCTGACGAAGACAGACAAAGAACGCTTGACTGGTTAAGATCCGCCGTTCTTAATGTACTCTTGCTGGTTTTCTTGGGCATTGAAGTCTTCGCATTGGCGCCATTGTGCCCAGAATTGGAGGCACGATAAGCTTTCGGTGGAAGGTGGGCCTTGGGAGGTAAGTAGGAGTCTCTGCTCCATCCGCTCACGGAGCTATTGGACGATATGTCTCGCGAGTCCTGCTCGGTCGACTTTGACTCCCGTTTTATCACGTGTTTGTCGCGCCTCTGAGACTGCGCATGCAATCGCTCGGACGGCCGAGCCGTATGTTCCATGTCGCTATACCTTTGCAAAGCGAGGTCCATCTCATTGGTGCGTACTGTCTTCTCGAAGGAAGGATCTGACCAATCTGAGCTTTTCATCTTGTAAGTAGTAGGTGCTTCTTGAGCGTGGTGGTTGGCTAATTTCAGAATAGATGCCTTCGGATGAGGTGGCATTTTTGATAGCTTGTGAGAAGGATTTTGGGTCTGGGTGTCTTCCGGGTTGGTAGTAGTCTGCTCGAAAGTTACTGAGATGGGCGAAGGCGAATCTACCATCCGCTGGGGGGACAGAAGAGGCGCAGCATTCGCCCGTGGCTTGGGGAACAGCATTGAAAGATCAATCCGAGGCGGCCGCATCTTCTTTCGCGAATCCCTCATAGATTCCTTGGGCAGTTTCAGTCCATGCCGCGTTTCAGCATGTTGCCGCGGCTCTGATTTGCGATGCTCGCTGTTTCCAGAGTTGGTGGTTACAACTCCAAGAGGCGGGTTCGTGTCCGTGCTTGATTCCTTGGAGGTAAAATAGGAAAACAAGGCCGACGAGGAGCCGCCAAGATGAAGTCTCTTCGAGGCTGTTGGTACAGCAGGCAAGGCAGTATCTTCTAATCGATATTCCTGCCCCAACAGCGGGGACGAGGCTCGAACACGGAGATGAGCTGGTGGAAGAGTGGATTCTGACCCGGCGGTCGGAAAGGGTACGAAACTCCCACTCTTTTGTGACTTCACATCCGGAGATCGTCTGAAGCTCGGCTTTTTCGATCTTCTCTTGTCGTCGCGGTTCGGGTGTTCATCGCGTGAAGGGATGTCAGCGGCTCCCAAGATCTTGTAGGCTTTTGACGAATTCTCGTTCCTCAGATCATCCTGACTCAATGTTGCCGGAAGCTTTCCACCGGGAGTTGGATTCATTTTGGCGATTATTCTCAGTAACTTTCAATGGTCTGCTGGGTAAGAAGTTCCGATGTCCCGAGTTCATGAGTTCGGTCTGTGACAGTTGCAAGCGGACTACTTCACTCTCGTTGCAGCGCTAGCTTGGAGTAACCACATAAATCGTCTCTCCATACAACGGTGAAATTGACACGGAGACTCGAAGCTCGAGGTGCAGGGCCTCGAATCCTTTTTAGCTCTTGTGTCCGAATTCGTTTGTGTCTTCCCCACACGAGCGTAAGTCGGTGTGCTGTCCGAAACTTCTTGTTCGTCTGTATGATTACCGTTTTGGTCACAACGATTTCCGGCTTCCAACGTCTCGCTAGAAAATGCTATACGCTCGAATCGGCGGTCTGGAAATTGAATAGTTGCTGGAACTTGACCCTATGAACGCCACAATATGTAGGGGCAGGGGCCCGTGGCATAGGGTTAAGGAAAGTAAGATAAAATCGGTCGGAGTCGTCAAGTAGTTTGTTCGACTATGGGAGAAAAGATGTCGCGGTTTGAGGATAAAAAGAAAAAGGGTGAACGAGTGAAGCTATTGTCCAAGAAAAGCGCAGAGCACTAAGAAGAGGATCCTCAACTGCTTTTGAAGGACTGCCGGTGCGTGCAGAAGATTGACCGGGCGCAGGAGGGCTCGCCCGTCAAAGCCTAAAAGGAATAACAGGCGCTTTGAATAAAATCGTTCAATAAAACAAAAGAAAATAAAAACTAGAAAACTCAAGATTAAAAACCGTATAGTTAAAACTACTAATCACGGTGCAGAGCGCACTGTAAAACAGTAGTAGAGGGTTACTATCGGTAAAAGGGGTGGGACACTGAACAGAGAAATACTAGAAGGAGGCGCCAGTAGTGTCTAAATCTAGTAGCATGGGCCAACTACTAGGTAGGAGGAAGCAAGTCGGGATGAGCAACCTGAACCCAAACAAAGATGCCTGGAAAGGTGAAAGGTTCTCTTTTAGCAACTCAAATTGTAGATGTGGAGCATGAGAGCCCGGCAACGAACGTCAAGAAGCAAGCCCTGGGCCATGGCCATCACAATCAGGGGAGAGCGAATGGTGAGTGCCAAGTGGAATTGGAGCATCGTACAACAGCAGTAACAATCGACAGGCACCCCTCAACCATGGCTCCATAGATAGATCGCTAAGTGGCCGCTGAGAGGGGAGCTCGAGGGGTGGATTCGTGGATACCCGGTGATGAGAATTTGTTAACTCAGGATGGGTCCCCGGGGCAAGCGATGCCCCATCGAGGCAAGTACAGGATTCAGAAAGGAATTGGTTTCTCATTGTCATGTTGCAATTGGAGGCCGTTCGAACCCAGTACGAGGCATTGTGCCACAGGTGTTGTCTGGGCTCTGAGGTCGGTCTCTTATGGGGCCGTAGAGGTCCGTGAGAGACTCAAAGTTCCGGAATCCGAATCAGCGCATGAGGGATTATGCTGTATGTCCGTGAATACTACAAGCTCCGGAGTACGGAGTCCTGAACAGCTAATCTACCATGCAAGAAATTGATTACCTGGAAATTGATCTCCTGAGCTCCAGGGGTTCCGAACGGGGCGACGGGTGAAAATTCCATGGGAACTGGTAAGCTAAGCTAAATGATTTGATTGTCACGAGAAAAGACTTGGGAAGAGAAGGTGTACAGTACACGCTGGAGATGTAGTCGAAGTGACAAGTCAATCCACGATAGCGTAACCCCTTGCCTTAGTCAAAGTTTCTTCCTTTTTGTCGCTTCAAGGATGTGTTCCTTCCCGTCTTCTGCATTTTTCTAGGGGCAGTTCTAGAGGCAATAGTCTCGTTTTTGTCTTTTCCAGGAGAATAAATATTAATTACGGAAAGGTTTAGGCGCGCGGCTGCACACGTGCGTGCCTACTTGGACTATTCCAGGATAAACAAACGAAGCCCGGTCCTTTCCTTTCCTCGAGTCAAGAAGGGGGTGGGGGGGGGGCTGGGAAAGAATTGCAGCCATTTGAGCAATGCATCATAGGTGCCAGTGCCCATACATGAGTACTGCATACCACCAGTGTATCAGGACTTCAGATCTCAGAAACGCAAACTGTCGCGCTGTCATGTCAGACCAAGTTTGTGTCGGCAGCGATCAAAAATCAAAAATCAAAAATCCTCAAGAACTTAAAGTCAGGGGCTAAAAGCGGCTAGTCTTTGCTCCACGGGTTCTGCCAACCACTCCGTCGATGATGATCGATGATCCATGGAAATTGCTGATTATGTGCACACTGCGCACTGTGGAAAGAGCCTTGCCTTGAAGAACTACCGAACCTCCTCGCCTGCCCTCAGCCTCTCAGCCGTCCCTAGCCTAGCTGGTTTCTTCCTCCCAATGAGAATATTCGCTACCGCTGATCTTCGTCCCGCGCCCCAATGTTATACCCCGGCGTCGTACTGGTGGGGTCATGGAAGTTCCGATTCAATAGCGGTCGATGATATCGATCTTGAACAAGCACGAACCTGCCCATCTCTACTTTAACTGGAATATCTAGGACATCCTCGTCATTCACATGCTGTTCACGGCCGTGCGCCACTACCGATCGGGAGGCAAGATAGCGGCGAACTAGACATCAGTCGTTCGTCATTGGGTAGCCAAAGGCTTAATCGCAAATCTTAGATGCATGGCGATTGAATAGTCAACAATGATCAATGACCCTCTGGCACATGTTTCCATGGAACGCCGCTGGAATGGCGTCTCGCTGAGCCCTCATTTGCATGTACGTACATGCAGAGGAATTACTCATATGCGGTTTCCAGCATGAAGAGAATACGGTGACGCCCGTGGCAGTCAGTCTTGTTACCACAGGAATGGACTTGGCTCACTGGCTCCAATTACATCGGCACAGACGGCGGGATCGATGAGGTCATGGTTGTGCCGCCTACAATGATGAATTTGAGGCCTTCGAGGGGGCTGCCAAAATGCATTTCCTTTCATACTATCAGCCTCTCGCCATGGTCACTCTTAAGATGAGATCCGTCTGCTTGGGAATGCATGTCAGTATTTCATGCAGCATACCTCGTTTGCGAAGGAATACAGTACAGTACTCGTATGCAGATCGATTATCTGCCAAGCTGCCGTCCGTCTGTCCGGCTATCATTTACCGAATTAGTCTTCCATTCAATGCCACTCACTTGCCGAGCCAATTCCGCAGCTCGACAAAAATAAGTGCTTACTGGGCATATGACAAATTTGGTTCTCTGCGACGAACACAATTGTGTCCACTGCGGCTCGTGCTGACGCTGCTATGAGGCCTTCTGAGAGCTAACAAACGGGAAGAGCCAAGCGTCAGAGTTTCCCCACGAACTCCAGAGATACAATATCCAGTCCCTGGAGCGATAACCCGAGATAGTAAGACGCAGCCGCATTCTCCAGAAAATGATAAACTCAATCCGCACGTCAATGGGTTTTGGACGGTCAATAGTACCAGTTTCAGACATAAGGGACCATTTGCGGACTATTCGCTGACTTGGCTCCCGAACCTCTGGAACCTTTGGGTTTAGACCCCTGATCGACGAGCCCTATGCCGAATTGACATAATTCACAGTGTGTTTTCTCAAGCTGTCGGTCCACCTTTCCTCACAAAGGGAGGATTTGGAAAATGGACAAAATAATGATCCAGATGAATCAGACCATAGACTTGGACAGGCAGAACTCCACCAAATTGTGCCGATTGTCTGCGGATCATGGGGGGACTCCGCTCAACGAACCCAGATAACCTACTCCCTGCCTACCATGAGCCTAGGAGAAAGAAGACAAAAGAAGAAAGAGAAACTCTCCTATGCCTATTTCCCCAAGAAAGAATCATCAAGCTCATCCTCTCCCGCCATCTCCTATCCCAAAAACAAATCTCTCCCCCGAAATCCCTACCCACTTCCCACCTCTTCCCATCCCGTAGTCCCCGCTGCCCGCACGAATCTAATCCCTCTTCTGCAAATGCTCCGAATATGACGGCTCAATCTTCATGGAGCATCTCAAACCCAAACGCACCATATGTAGGTAGACTACCACTGCTACTACAACTAAGGGTCAAAAAAGGTCAGTCCGTGCTGTTTCGCTCACGAACCAGCTACGGGATCGATCCATTCAGATTCCACCATCAAGACCAAAATTCCAAATCTGTTTATCTTCATGCTTCCCCCCCCCTAGAAGCCCCGTTTTTGGCGCTCTGATTATCCACGCCAGTACTTGGCTGGGTACTGATTGGCATCACATCTGCTAGGTGGGGCTTTCGCATCTTCCTGGGTCATGCGATGGTATGGTTTCAGGGTGTTGGGGATAATGATGCTCGGGTTTGTAGGTTGGGGAACCGGGGGGAGGGGGGAGGGGGGAGGGAGGTTGGAGAGGAAAAAGGGACTTTGGTTTTGCGACAAATGCTAACTTGTGTGTGTTGGGGCGTAGGATGGAGGGGTAGAAGGGGATATTCGGTATGGTTACTCGACAACAGCCTCGCGTGCTTCTGTTACGATTTAGAGGTAGACGGAGGTGACTGTAATGAAGATGAGCGGGCTCATGAGCTCAGTACGTTTGTGTCGGTGACAATAGGCATTATAGGCGCCTATTGAGGCGTATAAGATACGGGGGAATTGCGGAGATGGAATGTAATGGGAAGCCCGGGAAATCGCCACTAGAGCGGTCATCCAGGTTGATACTATGCCATAGTACTTTGGGAGTTTTGACATCTACGATCGGTGTCTTGTGCTTGAAGTGAGTTATAGGATCGACCATTGTTCCTTCGCCTCTTTCAGCCTGTATTCAAGGCCTTCCAGCTCTTTTCGGTTCCGAAGGCGGAGGGGTAGACCAGCAGTACAGGACTAGGTGGTATGATAAGTGGCTCTTGCTCTTGTCAATCTCGATCATAGACTAGGGGAGTCAACCCTTTCTTTGTGGCTTATTCTACGGGGCCCGGGCAGCTTTCGGAGATAGCCTACTGTGAATCCATTGATACGAGAGAAGGCCATTCATTCCACCTCCTGCAAAGATTGACCCGGATAATGAAGTGACTCGCTTTTGTCATCGCAACTTGACAGAATTCCCCAAGTACATCACACTGCTGCTAACATGCTAATAGTAGCTTTTTTGGAGACATAGCAAGCTTTGCCTGCAAGGTGTACATAGACCACCGTGCAGACAAAGACGTACCCACTCAAAGCAACACCCCATCTTTGCGTCTCAAACCGTGCGCGTTTCACGCGATATCAAATATTGCAAAAGCTCTCCAATTCCCCTCCTGTTCGTGGGTTTGAGCTCTTTCTGGTCACTGCGTGGGGTGGGGGTTGAGACAAGAAAGGGCGTAATAACCTTATTTCGAAACATCCTAGCTGCACATGAGAGCTAGCCAGAGACCCTAAGCCAGGCCCTAGGCTAAAAGCCTGTCATGACTCAGGGTCCTCGTTTCACTTTATAAATAACATGACCGGCGTGTATTACCTCGATGTTGAAGGAGAGCATCCCACTAATCAAGGTTTGGGGAGGTGCTGTGAGCATTTGCGCATCCTATTGGTGAGACCTCAAGAGTTGCATTGTTCAGACATCAAACTCATCGGCCCCAACATCAATGAGCTTGGAGTAGTTGCTGATCTTACGCCGCTTTCTGCCACTCCTTCGAAGACTGCCCTCGCTCATCTCTCTCGTGGTCGGTGTCTTTGGGCGCGGAGTTCTGTGGGTCTGTTGAGAGCTATCCCTTCGACTGCTCAACCTTGTGACTCTGCCACTCAGACGGTCTGGTGTCGACTGTTCGGGCTGTGCACTGTCTTCTTTGGGAACAGGCAATGACTGTTTCCTCTTGCGACTTCGAGTCTGGCTCCCGGTAACCGTCACGATTTCTTCAGGTGGCTCTGTGTCGCGCTGTTCCCTTGGCTTGAGCGCAGAATCCAAGCTGTCCTTTTGTGGGCCCGTGGCCTCAATGTTTGCTTCCCGCTCTTTATCAATCAAGGACTTGGCCGCTTCAGTAGGCGGTCGCGAACCATCTGGCCATATGTACTGTAGTACGTTTAGCACGGTTGAATGTCACAACCAGCAAGAGCGAACTTACGTGGTGTCGAATCTTCAGCATCGGATCCAGGATTTCTTCCTCAATTGTCCGCCGGACATCCGCCGAGGCGGGGATGAAAAACTTTGGCAAGCCCTTGCGCGAAAACCCTTTACTTTTGTATCCCGGTGTCGCTTCCAGGAGCTCGCGCTTTCTGAGCAGCTCCGTCATTTGCACGATGGTCTGTCCATTGCAATCTACAAACGGTCAGAGTATTGTACGAGAAGTATAGGTGATTCACTAACGAAGCTTCTCCGTGAAGGTCGACGTCTGATTCGGGTAGCCCTCCGTCTGAATGATCCGGATTGCTCTTCTTAGAAGGACCAGGCTAGTCATTTCTTGGAGTGCTTGGCCTTCTTTCGGTCGCAAGAGGCAACGATAACAGGCGTGGACATCAGGTAACCTGGCATCGTCGCTATCATTGTATCCGTAGCAGGGTAAATGCTGATGCGAGTGGCAGAAAGAGCATTCGATCTACAAGGATTAGTTTCTGTTGTGTTCTATCAGGCTCACCACTTACCATGGATTTTGCTTTTTCTTCACCTTCCCAGCCGCATTGACACCTCACGTTGCCTTGGCCTTCTTCAGCGCGAGAAGCATCCAAGCCATGAGCTTTCGAATACTCCATAATCTGACGAATACTTTCCTCTGAAAGAGTTGGCTTTGGAACTTGTACTGGTCGTATAGCGCTTGGTTCTTCGGACTGAGGACGCTCTTCAGGGATGATAGGCTGTGTAGGAGACAGGTCACTGTCGAATTGAGAGCCTGAATCTTGAGTCTGGGCATGTTAGTCGCCTTTCTAAGGACATTTGTTATGTCTCAAGCATATTTCACTCACTCGCAACATCCCTTCCAACTGCAGCCTTTCGGCAACATCCTGGGTCGGCTCCACCGGATCAGCAGCTTTCTGCGATGGTGCAGAAGAAACAACATGGTCCTGGGTTGGTGGAGCCTCTTCATTGGTGTTGTTGCTCTTTTCAATCACGTTGATTGCGGCCTCGCTCTCTTTCTCTTTAAATCCCACGTCATCCATTCTCTGAACTATATCGGTATGTTCAAGACCAGGTGGTATTTGGGGCAGAGCTTCTGAGCCTTCTGGTTCAGGGCCAGTCCACTTCATAGAAGATACTCTAAGTCCCACACTGGACACAGTCAGCTACTTAGCCATCACAAGGGTCAAAGTTCTCCTTACGTATGCCATCCACTATCCATTAGACCGCATGACTGCGACTCTCTTTTCCAGTCTTCTGTATGGGGAAACTTAATCGTGTCATCTTTCGCTCCATTGAATCCCGGAGGCTCATATTCAGGAGGGCAGTTATCAGTGTAGAACAAATGAACCCCTAGATTGCGTTTGTCTGATTTGACTTCGGTTAGCCAATTCCCTCTTCGAATGAACTGAAGATACTGACTTGGGAGAGCTGGTAAGAAGGCACTCAACGTGATCAGCCGCCTCACAATCGTCTCCAAGCCTACTCTGGCTGATTGGGCAGTCTTGATGTCAGCAACTAGTCCCACTGGTTCTATCGACAGACTTTCGAGGCGGTGGTTGATATCTCCAGACTCTCCAGAGTATTTGAAGGAGAACGTGTAGGACTCGAGCACATTCTCGGGGGCATCCTTGTCGACGAGGACGGTCAACTGGACGGCTTCCAACACATTCTTGCTTAAAGCGTCGAAGATGCCGTTTTCCTGCGCATGTCAACATGCTGTAATGCGCGATTGACTACGGAGTCATACCAAGATGTCAAGGATCATATCCGCCTTGGGATCGGAGCCTCGAAGGATGATCTTCAGCGGCTGGCCCCTTTTGCCTTTGCCAAAGGGAACCTGCGCATCAGACTCTAGCGTAGGACATGGCGTATTCCGGTCGAGGAATTCGCGGTAGGAGAATTTCCTTTCGCGCTGGGTTTCCTTGAGGTCCCTGTCATCGAAACAGGGAAGCGGTAGGAACTCCCTGCGGCATAACACAACTATAAGATTCTAGCTCTATAGGGAATCGAGGCGGAAACGCGACGAACCGAAGGTAGAATAAGGTACCAAACTAGTCAGGTGCGTCAGGCGGATGTCGGTGACATGCCCACAAGGGGATGATCATTATTGAGGCCCTACCGATACATGCAGCATGATCTGAACCATCTCCAAGCTCTGTTGCTGCTGCTGCGATATACTTTCTTTAAGCACTAATCTTGGGGGGGCTCCAATGACGGTCTGGGTCTGGACATTGGCTGTGGGCCCGCTACTCGTCGCCGCATCATGAAGGATGCGAGGAGGAGGCTGTACTTGAACGGAGGGGTAAAGCGGATTGTTGTCCCTAAATCTGACCATGCTGGAAAGCGGCAAGATGAATGATGATCTGAAGAATGCAGTATGGGGTGCGTGTGATCAATGGAAGGAGTTCGCAGAGAGAGGGGAGGAATCAGAGCACGGTAAAGCAGAGTAACATTGCAGGTGAGCATGTTCGGGGAAAGCAGACCGACCAAGGGCGGGTTGGCGGTTGGTGGTTGGTGGTTGACGACATCCGACCGACAACACCCAAAGTACAGTACAGTCCGGGTCACGGGGAATGCGAAGGCCATTTTTCCTGCCAGCAGAACCCGCCTTGTTATAATGAATCATTTCTAGGGTAAGTATAATCTATCTAGTGTCTACCGTAGATTCGAAGGAGCTTCTCTGGTTATTTTAGCTTTCTCTGGAGGGTCGCAACGGAAAGTATATGTATTGATCAAGATACTATAGAGCCATTCAATTACTTCATTCAACCACTACTAGTGATCTTACTATACAGCTTGTGATTGGTAGTTCTACCACAGGGCTAGAATCAAACCGATCAACTAGTTATTGAAGAAATGGTCAAAAGTGATTGAATGCCTACGGCCGAGACTGTCAACTACTTACTGTATCGTGTGTACGTACAATAGTAATTAATCTCTGGAACCGGCAACCGATGATCGATAACGCGGGCGAGACGGTCTGACTTTATCTGGCGCTTCCCCGCAATTGTCCCTGACAAGTCTGGCACATCGATGTCTTTTCCTTGATTGCACACAAAACAACACAAGAAGATAGTAACCGATCTGCGCTTCCTGCCACGAGATATTGCTCATTGGATACCGATTTCCCTCACATTGGTGGGCTCGGTATTCGAAGAACTTGGCAAAGAAAAACATACACAGTACTCATCATCCTTGAAGAGCCCCCACCATGTCACGTGTACTGTTTCCGAGGCAAGTGGCGAGATGCCAGTCTTACTCAGTAGTACTCATCCATGTAGTCTTGCACGAGGCGTTCCCTCGTCAAACGGACAGACAAAGCAGAAAAATCCACCAAGCCTGCAGAGTAAGACAAAAAAAAAAGTGTCATACGCACTGATAGAAAGTGAAGGACGATCAAAAAAAGTATTGGTGGCGGTGGAAACAGGAACCTACTGTAGTATCCCGACACGCCCACGATTCGATGCCATGATTCTGCATGTCTCAGCAAAAATGATTGGGCTTCAGGTCACAGAGCGTTCCGGGCATTGGGGGCATTGGGCAAATTGAATCTGCAGGACGGTAAAAACTCAGCAGCTAATTTAACCGCCCGCCTCGCCTCTTGAATTTTTGCCTCCGTCGTTGTTTGCTTTTTATTCTCTTATTCCTGAATGCTGAGTAGGTGTGAAACTTGCACCATCTGCTGCTTATCAGAAACTTGGCCTGCAAGAACCCTTGATTGCCATAGATACATTCTTCCAAGCTCTGTCGTCACTAAAATTGCAACTGCGGAGAATGAAAATGACGATTTCGCCCCAAAACGAGGACCTCGGGAAGGCGGCCAGATTGGGCTAGCCGGTGTTAAGGACTACTTAGTACTTTTACGGTATCAGTAACTTGACTATTTAGTATTTTTAATCTGTTGATGATCAAGTATTACGCCGTAGTTAAGACCTAGTAGCCCAGGTGTTCCCAGGTGTTCCCAGGTGTTCGATGATTACCTTCCATAGTTGGGTTTGCTACTTGCTTAACTTGGTTAAGTTAGTTAACTTAACTTATCTCGACTACTTGAGACTGACTAAGTAAACTTCCAACCAGAAAAGAAGGCACCGAGCCAAACTACTACCGACCTACCCTACTCGCCTGCCAACCACCTCCAACTCTACCTAGTCGCTCTCCCTCTCCCTCCAGGCGCTCCCTCTTCTCTCCTCCAACTCCACTCCAGCCCAGCCCGTCTCCTCTTCCTCTCCTCTAATTCCCTCCCTCCCTCAACCCACTCCTCCCCTTATCCTCATTTACTCTCCGTACAACAACCTCCTTGTCAGCAAAGCACGCCACAGCTTTTCCAACCTTACTCAACCTTACCCAAACCACTCCTTTTACACCTCCCATTACCTCTGTTCCTTTTTTCTCTTAAGTCGACCTTGCTTGGCACGGACATGTTCTAACGACTCTCTTTCCCAATCCTCTTGGGCACTCAAATGGTTTTGATGGGCGTGTATCGTGTTGGCAACCCTCTTTAACACCGACTTTACTTCGACAAGAGTCTAGCCGACTTTCTCGCGCACAAAACTACGATTCCTCGCCCCATTATAAAAAGATCTCGTTCACCGCACTAGCTTCGCAAACTTAACTGAGACTATCTTCGATGCCTTATACTTCTTCATACTCTCGACCTTGAGCTCGCCCCGACCACGCTGTCTTAGCGCGACAGATTCTCGGACCGTGCTCTATACTGAACCCCGTCTCTACAATAGCACCGGATTCTGGAAACACGCCATGGAGGATCTCGAAAATGGCCATGGTCTTGACCCTGGCTCTCCCAAAGCAGCTGTAGGACAATTCTCGTTTGCTCCTGCCACCCAAACCACGGTTGTGACGACGACCACCACTACGACCACCACTTTTCCACCCGTGCCTCTAAGGCCGCCTCACGCAATGCGGAATCTCGACCCAAAGCTATATCCTTTGGCATCATCTCCTACTCCCCCATCATTGAGAAACATCAAGTTCGAACTCGGTGGGAAACAGGTTATATTTCACGAGCCCGAAAACACGGCTGCCAAGTTGAAGGAGGTATGTTTGTTGATTTCGACTCTGTAACCACTGAATCAGCTCACTTGTTTTGGTTTGATAATCATATACTGATATAACACATGTAGCTGAACGAACAGGCGGTTGCTTTGAACGCTTCGAACGGTATGGTACGATCCGTGACCTCATTTACCTCAGATGATGCCCAACTGGCCCGGCGTTCTCAACCCCTGAACAATCTCTCCATATCGAAGCGTCGCGCGATCGAGAATAGTCACCCTATCACTCATGCGTCTTCCCAAAGAGTTCCGTCCGAGCCTTCAGTTCGTTCATTTCGTTCTCAGGCCTCCACGCAAGCACAAGCTATGACGGCTGGCCTCGCCACTCCAGACACGGAAAGCAATAACAGTGCGGGGGAGGGTGTCATTCCCAGACGGAGGGTCTACAGTCTGAGTAATCCTCGCAGAGAGACACTGCTACGATCCCCGTTGTCCTCGGAGATTGAGTCGCAAGGCACTCTTCCAGGAAACAATAGTTGGAGAGAATCGTCCCGCACCAAAACCGTAGTCTCAGACCGAAGCAGGCCGTTACCGCGGAGTGACACAGAATCAAGCCTCAATCGACCTCAGTTAGGGGCGTCCGCAAGTCAAGATTCTGGATATGGTGCTCCGGACGACGATTCTCAGCATATACCAAGCGAATCAGCGACACAGCGGGCATTTATCGATAATGTGGTGGCACAAGATATGTGCTTGCCTAGCCCAAGTCTGTCCCCGGTCGCTGCGATGAACGCTATGAACGTCGATTCCTCGTTCGACTCTGCCGAAGATCCAGAAGCCGACACGGACTCGAGTTATGACAATAATGACACCAAGGCGATAGGTTCTTTGCGGAATGTACAAGCGAAGGCAACATTCGTTGAGCAAGCTGGCGGCAGCTCCTCATCGTCTGTTACGCAGCGGTCTGCTTCGCTAATGGAGATTCCCGCAATCCTGGATTTTTTCGACGCGATTCCCGATCCGATGAAACCGTATGTTATGCATCAGCTGCTCAAGCGTTGTCCCAAGCCGACCTTGCAGTTTGTTGCAGACGTTGTCAATCCGGCCCTGAAGTGTGATTTTTTGTCTGCTCTTCCGACCGAGCTAAGTCTTAATATCGTCAAATATTTTGATGTTCAGACCATGTGTCGAGCCGCGCAGGTGTCCAAACGATGGCGACATATCATCAATTCTGACGAGAAGTCGTGGAAAGAGCTCTTTGATCGAGATGGCTTTAAACTTCCCGATGGAGAGCTGGAACGTGCAATCAGAGAAGGATGGGGCTGGCAGTTCCCGAGCGGCAGCGAGGACCATGAAAAAGACTTGGGTGCATTGCCATCCTTCCAGTCTGATGAGGAGTCTGGCCACAACAAGACTGCGGTATCTTTTACGGAGTCAAGTGACATGGCATTGTCTTTTAGTCGTCGACCAAAAAGGAAAGCCGTCACACGTGTCTCAAGCCGGAAATTAACAAAGAGGAAGATTTCTTCAAGTGGAACTGATCATTCAGAATCCGCAGATTGGAGAACAGAGGTGTCTAACTCGGAAGGACCTTACGCTGCCGCGAATGCCGCTGCTGCCGCTATCCCGTACCCAGAAATAGGCCTGCCAACCCTACGAGGACTTCATCTTTACAAATCGTTGTATCAGCGTCATTATGCCATCCACAAAGCTTGGATGAAACCGGATGTCAAACCAAGACATATTGCATTTGGGGCACACGGTAACCACGTGGTCACTTGCTTGCAGTTTGACACGGATAAGATTGTGACCGGAAGTGATGACACAAACATTAATGTATTCGACACAAATACTGGTGTTCTCAGAGCAACCCTGGAAGGACATGAGGGTGGCGTTTGGGCTCTCGAGTACTACGGCAATACTCTGGTCTCTGGGTCTACCGATCGATCGGTCAGAGTTTGGGACATAGAAAAAGCGAAGTGTACCCAGGTCTTCCACGGGCACACCTCAACTGTACGCTGCCTGCAAATTGTCCTACCAACAGAAGTGGGGAAAAAGGCGGATGGCTCTGCTGAGATGATGCCTAAAGAGCCACTCATTATCACAGGTTCTCGTGATTCCAATCTGCGAGTCTGGAAACTTCCGAAGCCTGACGACCCTGAGTATCACCCTAGTGGACCTCACTCGGACGACACCGATTGCCCGTACTTCGTTCGTGTTCTTACAGGCCATCAGCATTCGGTCCGAGCAATTGCAGCACATGGTGACACGTTAGTGAGCGGGAGTTATGACTTCACAGTGCGGGTATGGAAGACGTCAACGGGAGAAGTTGTCCACAGACTTACGGGTCACACGCAAAAGGTGTATAGCGTGGTCCTGGATCATAAGAGGAATCGCTGTATCAGTGGAGCCATGGACGTCATGATCAAAGTCTGGTCACTGGAGACAGGGTCTCTCTTGTTCAACCTGGAAGGTCATACCTCTCTCGTTGGACTGCTCGACTTGAAATATGAACGTCTGGTTTCAGCAGCTGCAGATTGTACTCTGCGGATCTGGGACCCGGAGACCGGTCAATGCAAGAACTTGCTGAGTGCCCATACAGGGGCGATCACATGCTTCCAGCATGACGAACAGAAGGTCATCTCCGGCTCCGATCGAACTTTGAAGATGTGGGATGTTCGCACTGGAGAGTGTGTTAGAGACCTTCTCACTGATCTGGGCGGAGTTTGGCAGGTCAAGTTCAATGATCGTCGCTGCGTTGCTGCAGTGCAACGTCGTGAAGTGACCTACATCGAAGTGAGTAATGTGTTTGCTATATATAAGAGTTGTTTGCTGACCAGTTCCAGGTTCTCGATTTTGGCGCTTCGCGTGACGGCGTGCCCAGTGAGCAGCTAGGCAGACGTATCCTTGTCAATCGCTGGGGTAACGAGGTCAGCGATACTGACGAAGAGTACGATATGTCGGATACTTAGATCCGACTCCGCTTCTTGCTGTCCGGCTTTGTTTTTCCCAGAGACGAGCGACCATTTTCAAGGGCAGTCAGTCGGCATCAAGGCAACGGCACGGCCACTTCATTCTTTTTCAACTTAACAGATCCAGCCATGAACTATTTACGATACCCCTCCATGGATTTTCTATCCCTATAATGAGACTTGCATAGCGTGGTTAGCATATTTTGATGTGCGGCATAATGATGGGTCGGCGTTGTGGCATTCCAAAAATCCTGTTGACCCTAGAGTCAATGTTATTTCCGTCTTGATTACGTGCATTTGCGCCATGTCTCGCATATTCTGTGTTCATATGCATCTAACATTATCTCGAGCCCCGGGCCTCCGAGGTTAAACATATTTTTGCACACATTGCGGCTGTTCCAATACTCACTTGCCATAGAAATCAATGAAGATGTCTTTGACTGGTCTGACTCGCCTTTGTAATACATATGTCCTGTCAACGATTACTTCTTATTTACATGTAATGGCCCAATGCGCTCGTCGAGCAAATTGACATCGTCAAGCGAGCTCCAACAAAGACCCTGGATCCTAGCATAGCCTGAGAGATTTGAGGGTCGCACGCGGACTCGCCCCCCAACACATGCGCATCAACCCGCAAGATGTGCTTGTCGATAACAGGGCCAAACCCTATGCCCTTGTCAAATGGGCACCAGTGGCATCGAACAGACTGCGGGGCGCATGGCTGTTGCTCCAAATGCGACAGAAAACATGGGACCTCGGAATATTGACGCCTCCCGCCCTGGGGGAGCGGAGCCAGCCACTTGCTGAACATTTACCCCCCCCCCCGTCTTCAATGGAACTCACTTCAGGGCACTTCAAAGCGTGTCTTGATTCCCTTCCGCTCTCTGTTGTATGAGTGGTACCGTAGTGGATTCAGTTTCTGGGGAACTCCGGAGAAGAGCCTCCCTTTCTGTTTCATCGTCGTTTGGGCGACACTTGAGATGCACGCTTGCTTGGCCCCGTGGTCACCTTCGTTATCGAAACTTTACCGGCCTTCTTCTTGGTGTTCTTCTTTTCTTCTTCACCCTCCCCCCCCTCTTTCTGTACCCGCATCGGCGCTGCAACCACCTTCTCTTGCTTAATCACATTCCCCTCCGCGTCCAGATTCGCATCATACCCGGCCGCCTTCAAGATGGCCCAGCGCAGCGCGGAGATGCCGATGTAATGGCCGGGCGTGCGCTCGACGTGCGCACAGGCGGTCAGGGTCTCCCCGAGGGGCGGGGGCCCGTTCCACTCCTGGGCGATCTCGGCGGCCGCCTCCCGGAACTCGCGGTGTAGGTCCCGGCACGCGGCGAGGCCAGGTTCCGAGACGCCGGAGCGGAGCTGATTGCGCTGCTTGACCAGGACCTTGTCGATCTTGGGGACGACGATCTGGTAGGGGAGGCCGTATTCGCTGAGCCAGCGGATGATGACGCGGTCCATGGGCTTCATGCCGTGGAAGCCGTCGATGAGGAGGAATATGCGGCGGAGTCTGTTTTTGCGTGGCGTGGGTGGGTTTGTTAGTTATAGAAAATGTTGTTGTTGGGGGGGGGTTGGGATGAACGTACTGCTTTCTCTTCTGTAGATACTTCATGATCTCTTTGCCCCAATCATACCGACCGCCATAACCGTAGCCCGGCATATCCAGCAGCACGATCTTCGACTCGCCGCCTTTGGTGCCGCCGATGCCGAAGGCGTTCATCTCCCGCGTCCGGCCGGGTTTCTTCGAAGTGTAGCAGAGTTCGCCCGTCATGAGGGCGTTCAGGAGCGAGCTCTTGCCGACGTTGGAGCGGCCGAGGAAGCAGACCTCGGGCTCGTGGGCGGACATGGGCGTCGTGCGGAACTTGCTGGCGGACCAGAGCTTGACCGGGGAGTGGCGCGAGGGGGCGAAGAACTTGTCGGCGTAGGCGAGCTGGGCGTCATTGGGGCACTCGGTCTCATAGTAATCATTGAGGACGGTTGCTGGGAGGTCGGAGAGAAGCTTCTTCGGGGTTGGGTGTGCTGCGAGGTCGGAGGGAAGCGTCTGCGGTGAGGTAGGATGTTGAGGTTCTTGAGGCTTTGGCGGCTCTGCAGGGCAGAAGAAGTCTTCTTCTAACGGGGGCTCGGCAGGCGAGGAGTTCCTCGCTGTTACTGCTGAGGAGAAATATCGATGGACTTGTGCCTGTAACGGCCGAATCGAAGATCTGAGAGTATACAGTTGGATAACCATGGTGGAAAGTTGGTGTTTCCTCAACACAGAACAAGGTTGCTTAACTTGTAAATTTGGAGACAAGCTTTCCTCCGCGGCGCACGGAATCAGAAAATCTGCCGGGCGGTGACATTCTAAGACGGTCCGCTTGACTCCACCGCCTAATCGATAAGAAGATGCGTCACAGCAGAGGGGAAAACGGAGAGCTTCGGAGATACGTCCAGACTGACTCGGACTACTGCAGGTACTTCTTCTGAGCTTGTTTTACTTGGAGCATTTCAGTCACCCGCGCTCAGTCTTTGTCTCACTCGTTCATTGACAACATACTGTACCTACACCCTAAGAGGCAAACAACCGCCTGACCGCCAAGATGATCAACGCCGTCCTCGTGTTCAACAACAACGGTCAACCCCGTCTGACCAAGTTCTATACTCAAATTGTGAGACGTTCTCCCCTTACCTATTGCTCACCCACCTTATATTTCCCCCCATCCAGCCTTGTCATTGCTAATCTCTCTCGCGCACACACGCACCAGGACACCCAAACCAAACAAACCCTCATCACCCAGATCTACAACCTCGTCGCCCAGCGGCCCCCAAGCGCCTGCAACTTCCTGCCCCTCCCGCCGCTGCTCTCGCGCGGGGCCAGCGCCAGCGCCGCCAACGGGCCCTCGGACGCGCCCACCCAGATCACCTACCGCACCTACGCCACCCTCTCCTTCATCATGATCTCGACGTCGACCGAGTCGCCCCTGGCGCTGATCGATCTGATCCAGGTCTTCGTCGAGGCCCTGGACCGCATGTTCGAGAACGTCTGCGAGCTGGATCTCATCTTCGGGTACGAGACCATGCACGCGGTGCTGGGCGAGATGATCGTCGGCGGCGTGGTCGTCGAGACCAACATTGAGAAGATCGTGGCCGGCGTCAAGAGCCAGGAGGGTCAGCTGGGGAAGAAGCGGGCGATTCAGGCCGCCAGTTCGGGGCTCGGGAGGGGTGGGTTGCCTGGGCTTGGTGGGTGGAGGTAAACTCTTGTTGCTCGGGACGGTGGTAGACGGTTGGGAAAGGGGGGGGGAAGAAGGGCTATGCATAAAGCGATATCTGATACCACAGTTGGGATGAGATGTGATTCTCATTTGTAATGATCTTCTTCTGCTGTATACGGTTGTGTTATTTTGTATGCGCATAAAGGGCTGTTCTGTTGTTGGCGTTGGGGTTAAAGTGATTAGACTAGACTTGGTTTTGATTTTGGGAGAGAGAAATTTAGTGACTCGGCAGACAATCTACAATGGAGTTACTGTAGTTAGTGTAGCTACTGTATTAATAGCCACTGCAATTGAGACTATTCGTAGGGAGCGCGACTCAGGCTGGAGCGTGGTACAGTAAAGTACACCGCCTGCGATTCTGCCAGGGGGTTGAGCCCTACGTCACGTGATATGCCAGTGTCTGGAACGCCGGCAAGGCAGTTGTTCCGAAGGCGGCCCACAGAAGCGGCGGGCGGCCTTTTCTCCCGCGAAAATCAAATTACTTCCCTTCGTTTCTTCTTCTCTTCTCTTGATCGTCAATCCCGTCACTCAACGCCGCTGCGGATCTCAGTCGACAAAAATGGTGGTAAGCATTTGAGATTTCTACATCCCAATGAAGCAACGAAACTCCTCGATCCTCTAGAGAGAGAGAGAGAGAACACACCCTTGTCATCGACAAACAATTGCCGACGACAGACATGTTGTGTGAAAGATCACAACTGTAGGAAATCGGTAGCTTGCATCTCGCGCATCACAGCCGAGATGGCAATGTTTTCCGCTGCATTCCGTGGATCTCGGGAACCCTTCATTGGGCCCTCTCTAGTGAAATGGGATCAGTGATGATTTGGCTGGAGTCGCAAAGATGTAGTCGGATTCTTTTGGTTCCTTTTCGGTGTGTGATATGAGCTTGAGATATAGTTTGTACGCACAGGACCAGGAACTAAATAAAGATTCGGCTTCATCTTTGCGATCTCTCTAGAGTTTAAAGAAGAGTTTCAGCACAAGAAAAAAACACAAGATGGTGGAGCACACGATGCTGATTTCTTCTTTTTTCTCAATGATAGCCCCCTAAGTCCGGAAAGAAGGTTGCCTCCCTCCCTTACCCCCAGGGTAAGGCTGGTTCCAAGAAGGCCGCTAAGGTGAGCACACATCCTTGAGATCTTAGGCTTCTCAAGGTCTAGATCTTTCACAATTACCCACTGGCAATGGGGAAATGCTAACGAATCTCCTTCAGAACCCTCTCATCGAGAAGCGTTCCCGCAACTTCGGCATTGGCCAGGACATCCAGCCCAAGCGCAACCTGAGCCGCTTCGTCAAGTGGCCCGAGTATGTCCGTCTCCAGCGCCAGAAGAAGATCTTGAACCTCCGCCTCAAGGTCCCCCCTTCCATCGCCCAGTTCCAGAGCACCCTGGACCGCAACACCGCCGCCCAGACCTTCAAGCTCCTTAACAAGTACCGCCCCGAGACCAAGGCCGAGAAGAAGGAGCGTCTCCACGTCGAGGCCACCGCCGTCGCTGAGGGCAAGAAGAAGGAGGACGTCTCCAAGAAGCCCTACAACGTCAAGTACGGTCTCAACCACGTTGTCGGTCTCGTCGAGAACAAGAAGGCTTCCCTCGTCCTCATCGCCCACGATGTTGACCCCATCGAGCTGGTCGTCTTCTTGCCCGCCCTCTGCCGCAAGATGGGTGTCCCTTACGCCATCGTCAAGGGCAAGGCCCGTCTCGGTACCGTCGTCCACAAGAAGGTATGTTCTCCACGGTTCCATCCATACACATCCTCGAGCAATTCATCCTAACACATAATGCCTCTAGACCGCTGCCGTCCTCGCTCTCACCGAGGTCCGCTCCGAGGACAACACCGAGTTCTCCAAGCTCCTTTCCGCCATCAAGGAGGGTTACACCGACAAGTACGAGGAGTCCCGCCGCCACTGGGGTGGTGGTATCATGGGCGCCAAGGCTGTCGCCCGCCAGGAGAAGAAGCGCAAGGCCGTTGAGGGTGCCATCCGTGTCTAAGCTAGTCTCGTGTCACTAGATCCCAGATACCAAAAAAGCTTAGTTATGTGAACCGAAAAAATTTCACTGCACTGACGGGTTACCAAAAAATCTCTTTATACCCAACGAAACCTTTGTCAATGACGCGATCTTCCACCTTTCCTCCTCCATGTACAACCTTGCAGATACCCCCTCATGAATGCTAATTTCCAATGACTTCTCAACTTCTTTCTCTCCTGCACCTTCCTCGTAGCAGTATACTCCGTTTTTTCATCCAAAGTCGAGAAAAGAAAAAGGAAGCAAGCATTCATGTGGTGAGAGGTCTGTGCCTCGTAAAGCGTAGTTCAGAGTTGCAGAACAGAATATGCACCGAAGGAATGACTACGCTACACTCAATCCTTCAGTGGCTAGTCCGTACTCTGCAAATGTAGCGCGGCGGCTGTATTAACCTCTGGCACCCAATCTGCCGTATCAGCCTCAGGCACTAGTCCTCGACACCTGCACAATTAGGCTCCGAACAATCACATCCTCACGAAAATGCAGTCAATGCTAGTTCCTAGTCCACACCACCCGAGTAGTAATAAATACACCCCATGAGATCAAACGCATGGTACAAGAAAGCATCTATACAGAGAATAGCAACGTGTGGTATGCTGGCGTGTGGTATGGTATGACAAAAGCTAAAAACCCCCCGCCAAATAATCAAGGAAAAGAGTAAGAAACGAATTGATACGGCCAGCAATATACCCCTTGTCTTCCAATCATCCGAAATGCTCCAGTCATCGAAAGCAATGACAGGTCCCGCGCCATTAACGAGGCCAAGAGACTAACTACCAAAGGGAGTCGGTAGAAGTAAGAGGAGGGAAAATGAAAAGTGAAAATAGGATAGACAAAGAAGAAGAGGAAAAGATCCTTGGAAGCTCCGTGCACTTGCTGCGTGCAAACGGAGGTTGATATCAGTCGAAGCAAGAAGAATATAATATGTGATGGAGGGGAATCGAATAAAAGTCGGTTGTTGGTCATTCGGTCATTAGCGCTGAGCAGGTGGTCGTGTAAGGCCTTGCCTTGCCTATATGTGGTATACATTGTTAGTACCGGATGGTGTGCCGAATGGGCTAGGAGTATGCTCACCTTCATCTGTTCGATTCTAGCTTTGAGTTGACTTGTCACTTCCGCAGCTCTTTTCCAGTTCTCCGCTGGTTCCGTGGACCTGGCAGGCTGGTCCTCGCCCGAAGCACTGCCAGAACCCCGTACAGATGAGCGTGTGGGGCTGCCTAAGCCAGAGTAGCCGGTGCTGAACGTAGGGCTGAGCTTCCGTCGACCGAGGGCTCCTTCTCTGGTACTCAGCGATGGAGAGTCCAGGCCGTTGTTCTCTTTCTCTTCGCTGGGGCTAGTGGAAGCATAGCTACGCGGCCGGGAGGTATCAAATCGTGATCCTATGTGGAGTCCAGCTCGGGACATCGGATTGTACCCATTGTGGCCCGAGTCTTGATAGACCAACGATGGCTCCGAGATACTGATATTGTTGTCGGGGAGGGCATTTGGTGGGCTAAGGGCACTGGCGCGCAGCGCTCTAGCTAGCTCGCGCTTCAAGCGTTCGATTTCGCGTTGCTGCTTCTGGACCGTCTGTTCTGCTGCCTCCGCGTCACTGCGTGCTCGTACCAATTGGGTCTCTTTAGCTTTGATGCTCAGAACATCCCTAGTGTGGTCTTCGATGAGCTGGGCGTTTTGGTTCTGAAGTTCTGTGATCTGGGAGTTCAGCTTAGTCCGGTCATATTTCAAGTCATCGATAGTGCGGGTGAATCGCTCTTTCTCCAGGCGTAACTCTTCCAGTTCCGCACGTTCAGCGGCAGACATGCCACTCATTTGCGGTGCGACTGGGACTGGGGCTGGCTCAGCCGGAGCCGCTGGCCGGGCGATTGGGCGACCAGCAAGACCCCTTCCGAGACCAAGTCGAGGCGCGGCAGGTGGCGGCGGCTGATCCTCTGAAGGGGGTGATATTACACGCCTTTGGGGTGATGCCAAGCCAGCCTGACCAGCAAGCCTCTTCTTGAGGCCACTAGGGGCAGGAACGCTGCCGGGCTTTGCAAGGCCACCCAACTTAGATGGGATTGCTCTCGTGGCGGGCTTAGATGGGGACGGTGCTGGAGCTGGCTCCTCAACAGGAGCTGGTGCAGCTGCAAGCCTCTTCGTTCCGAGTGCTGGCTTCTTGCCACCGAGGACCTTCTTACCAACTGCAGAAGTAGTCTTTGGCGGGCCAACGATAGGCTTGGGTCTGTCCTTCGCCTTGACCTCCGCCGTCTCGTAGAACTCCTTGATCTTCGTTTTCCGGATATCATCGAGACCATCAAGATAAGGATTCATTGCCCGCTCTCCCAGGATTTTCATCAAAGTACCCAGAACCTCTGCGCCTCCAGCACGGTTGACCTCGCTAGACTCAGTTAGAAGCTTGGTAGCCGCCTCTGCAATCGACTTGATCTCTGGTTTAGCTGGCACGTCCCTGGTGGTACGAAGACAGCGGATCAGGAACTTGAGGGTTTCTTGCTTGACTTGAGGGTTCTTGTGTTTGAGGAATTCCAGAATCTCTTCCAGGCATTCCGTCAAACTGGTTGCGACGAAGACCGAGTCGAGTGCTTGGCCTAGGGCATCTGCAACGCTTTGTTTCTTCTCTTTCAGGCGTTCCAACATCGGTGCCATGATAGTGGGTCGATACTTCAGGAACCCGCTGCGCAGGCCTTTGGCAAGTAGGTCAACACAGTTAGCGGCAACAGTCACGACTGCAACATTGGCATCTTTCATGGACTTGGCCAATAACCGTACCACCTCATCAAATGACCCATCCTTGATTCTGGGTACGTTTAGTACAGTGTAGAGTTCATCCAGAGCCTCCTTCCTGTCCTTCCACTTCGACGAAGAAAGCTGCTCTGTGAAGTTGCCGGGTACCTTGGACGCCACATCCACAGGTTCTGCAAGATCGAAAACGTCGACTTCGCCCTCATCCTCTGCATATTCCTCGATTCCTTCCATCTCGTCATCGCCACCTGCTGCAGGAGCAGCACTGGCGACAGCCGCAGCATCCTGCTGCGCTTTGGTGAGCCTCTCCTGCTTTGGTGGCGGTTCCTGTTTCACGGCTTCGAATAACTTCTCCAAGTCAGTCTGTTGAACAGGCTTTAGCTCGCCCCAGAAAAGGGGCTTGATGGCTTCTTTCAGCCACCTATAGAGCTCCACGGTAAGGTTTTGAGCTTCCGCCCGAACATTTTTGTCTGCGTGCCCGAAGACCTTGGGCAAAGCTTTAAGTACCGGCTTAGGATCCACAAGCTTACACCCGAAGTTGTGATAGATCGTCTTCAACCCCGCCAGCGCGGCTGCAATCACCTTGGGCATCTTATGTGACAATGCGGGCATCATCTCCTCGATCACCGGATCCGCCTTATCCATCTCCACACACAGAAGCAGGGCCTCGATCGCATTCGCCTTGGCGGCTGGTCGTGTAGATATGAGACCCTTTTCACAGATCGGTAGAATTGTAGTTGCGCGCGTTCTAGAGAGATAGACCGTCCTGTTAGTCTTGTGCTCCCAGATCAACCTCCCCTCCATCTCTCTGTTTCTCCACCCCGGAGCTCCACGAGTTGAAAAAAATTCCCCTTCCCCAACGCAAAGAAAAGAATAACTGGGAAACAGATAGATAGCTCACCTTGTACAAGCCTGTACTCCACCAAACTTTAAAAACGCACAATAGGCCCCAAGACCTTCTTGTTGAGCCGCCACATTGGAATCTGCCACCGCCCCTTTCCAGAGACCGGGGTCTTGTATGAAGGGAGTGAATACTGGATCCGACTCGTCTGGCGTCTTTTCAAATTGTTGTTTGGCATCTTCGTATCCTTCCTTGCGAACCTTCCAGTTCTATAATTCGGGGAGGGGCTCGTAATCAGTATTATTTTTTCGCCAAATGGTCGCCCGTCGAGCCTAGAACGAAACGAGGAGGTTTGCGGTGGAAGGGGGGATGATAATCCAGGGAAAAGGCTAGACTCACCTTGTGCGCGAACCGGTCGGGCAATGGTAAGGAGGAGAAGTCCTCTTCTCCCTCAGCCATTCTAATGGGTTAATTAGGGAAAGTTTCCACTAGATGGCGAGAAAGAGATAGAGCGACAAGATTAGCGATTGCGCTCTGCAGGGAATAGACTGGATAGCAGCGAGCTGCGCTTGCTGAAGCTCGATCCTCAAGGTGACAGGTCCAAGCGCGTTGCAAAAGTCCTGAACCTCGAGGGAGGAACAGCATCGAATGATTCCCCATCTAGCCCTCCCAGGGCTGAAGACGTACCTGGAAAATCGCAGATGGTTGCAGATCTCGTGCACGGGCGAATAACCGGGATTGCAGACAGGGCGTGGTTCCGGAACTCACGACCAGCACACTGAGTTTAATGGTCTAAGAGATGGAGTGGCTCCGGTGACTGGAAAACGAGGTAGTTCTGGATTGTAGGAGGTAGAAGGGCTCGAAGGCGGAGGATGTCGAGGAAGTGTGGCGATTAATACAATGAGAGAGAGAGAGAGAGGGAAGGAGTTGGAGGGAAAGTAAACAACGGCAAAGTCACTGGGGTGACTTCGCGACCCAAAGACGGGGCTTGGCAGCCGTAATTTTGCTGCCCGCACCGCGCAGACCGGGGGGTACAACAGAAGGCCGTTTGTTATCAGGTGCCAATCTTCGTTTACATGATGAAAAGTGTAGAGTCAAAGGTTGACCTAGCTTGACATAGCAGTTTGATCTAATTTTGTATTTGCTAATATAAAGCTATTATCTAATATAATCAATGCAGAGGGTGGGCCAGCGCAAGAAGTATGTACTATGCAATTGCACCTACGGTAGATGCCGGCTCGGCTCCTATAGCATGAGACGGAGGAGCCTCGCGTATGCCTTCACTCTACTTCACACTTTGCCCCAGAGTCTGGTTAACTTCACTAGACTGGCTAGACAAGCTCGAACTGAAATTCCACAATATGCCGCATGAATAGCTATAATATACACAAGGTTTACATACAAACCATACACAGTCAAGGAGAAGAAGTGAATCAGAAAAAAAACTCCTAGTAAGCGCACTCTCACTCCCCTTTCTCCCTCAAATCCCCCACCTTAGTTCTTTGTAGTCTCAGCAGCAGGCGCATCCTTAGCAGGCGTATCCTTAGCAGCAGCCTCCGCCTCCGCCTTAGCAGCCTCCTCAGCCTTCTTCGCCGCATTCTCCGCTCTCTTGAACCCGATCTGTGGCACGAACGAATCCTGTCGCTCCTGGATCAACCTCCGAATGCGCCCGACGTGCTCCGGGGAAGGACCGCCCTTCAAGTTGCCGCCCGCCTCCTGAATGCGGGCCTCCCTGCGCTGCCACTTGGCCGTCCGCTTCTCCGCGCGCGCGGCGTCTCGCTCCGCCCGCGTCATCACGGCCGGGCGGTTCTCGATGGCATCTGCGAAGGGAGCGATGATCCGCTCCACGACGTGGTGCACGTTGCGGCTCTTGGGGTACCCGGACGAGAACTCGATCACGTCGCCGACACGCAGCGACTCGCGGGGGTCCGAGACCATGATGAACTCCTTTTTGCGGTAGTACTTGCGGAGATGAGCGTCCCACTCGACGTTCCAGTGCAGGACGCGGGCAGTGCGCATCATGCGGCCGGCGGATATGACGGTGCCCTTTTTCAATTTGTAGGCGTACTGGCGGAGCGAGGGAGGGACCTCGGTCTGGGCACTCGAGGAAGGAGCATCGGCGGTCGGGGCGGCTGTCTCCACGGGTGGTTGCTCCTGCAGCTGCTGCTCTGTTTGTTGCTCGAGGAACTTGGGGGATGTCGTGGCGATTGATCGTTGGAGGAACGTAGGTCTGGAGAGGTATTGGGTGGCTGAGGCGGGGGTGCGGAGGATAGAAGTTCGCAGGGGCTGGAAGGCCCGGAGCACACTGCTGAAGGCCATTGCGAAGCCTGTGTGGTGTAGAAAGGAATACGACCGAAGGAGTAGCGTAGAGTCGTTATTCAGTCACGACCGACTCGATCTGTTAGACAAGACCGCTCGTAGGGATGCGATCGTGTGAGGCTTGATCGTCAGACAGATCCCTATTGGTGATAATTTTCTTCAATGATAAAGACCGGTATACTGTGATCGCAGAGCAGAACCCGGAAAGTAAAGAGTGCTGGGGTAATGTTGAATCGACAGGCACGGCTAGATTTCAGATCGGAGCAGCATCGCGGCCGCGGGCGAGTTGGCCGAGAATTTCTGCAATCACGGTCATGTTTGCACTTTTTGCACCCACTCATACCTTTACTCCGCATCGGTCCAACGCTCAGCTGCTCGTGCGGTTTTGTCCTGTACATCATTTGCGTTGACAAAGAACGTCTGATTATACTTCATAATGTTGCAATTCACTTACAACCATTCGAAGTGATAAGTGGGATATAATCAGTCGAGATTATTCTAAACCATGCTCCTGTACATACACAACACACCAACACCTCGAGAATCAATCCCAACAAAACCATGAAACCTGTGGCCTAAACGCAACAATGACTCTTTTGATGTACTCCATACGGTAGAAGATAGATGACTCGACCAGGAAATGGATAAGCACGCCATATCGAAAGCAAGAATAAAAATAAACACCACAATACGCAATCTGCTCCCCAGCCCAACGCTTTCTGCAAGCCGAGCAAAGGGTCTATCAGCACTTTAAGTCCATGCCTATGCTTCTTATGGAGCCTTGACACCGTTCGTGTGCTCCGAATGGTGAGAGGGACCTGGAATTATAGAAGCCTTCCTGGCTTGGAACTTTTCTGCCGATTGAGTCGATATCCGAGTCAGCTCAGAAACAAATGACTGGCCCCAGAATGCGCTATAGTATATTAGTTAGAATCCTGGTATAGCACTGTCAAGCTTCGCCATACCTTGTATACTTGTTGACATATTTGTCCAGCTTGGAGAAGTTCAGGGCCCTCTGCTCATCGCTCATTGTGACAGCCTCCTGATAAGCCGCTGCAAGCTCTTCGGTGTTCCAGGGATTGATAATGATACTGCCATTCAAGCTTTGCGCCGCACCCGCAAACTCCGAGAGAACCAAGCTGCCATGGCGTTTCTTTTGGGTGGCGATGTATTCGTAGGCAACGAGGTTCATGCCATCACGTGTGGATGAGACAATGCAGGCATCGGATACGGCGTAAAGAGCGATCAGCTCGTCGAAATTAACTGACTTGTGTAGGAAGTGAATCGGCATGAACTCAACAGTGCCTGTCCTTCCGTTAGCAAGGCCTCGAGAAGTCACTCTGGGGGTACCCACCGAATTTACCGTTGATGCGGCCCACGAGTTCGTTGACCACAGCCCTTAGGTTTTGGTACTCTTCCACGTCTTGTCTGCTGGGGACCGCTACCTGAACCAATACAACCTTTCCGACCCACTCAGGATGATCACTGAGGAAGACCTCAAGCGCGTGTAGCTTTTGAGGGACGCCCTTAATATAGTCAAGACGGTCGACGCCCACCATGAGCTTCACACCCTGGAATTTCTGCTCTAGCATTGCAATGCGTTTCTGAACTTTCTCCTTTTTGAGGCCCTCCTCAAACTTCTCGGGATCGATGCCGATTGGGAAGGCGCCACAGGCAATCAACTTGCCCTGGAACTCGATTCCATTTGGAGTAGTAGGCAACCCTCTAAGCTAGGGTTAGCGACTCTGGGTCATGTGTAAGAAGGCAGTCATCCAATACATACAGCAAACGCGAGCAGGCGCTCAGAAAGTGTCTGGTATAATCGTAGGTGTGAAAGCCGATCAAGTCACAGTGAAGGACGCCGAGCAGCAACTCATTCCGCACAGGCAAAATTCTATAGATTTCGCTGCTAGGAAAGGGCGTGTGAAGGAAGAACCCGATCTTAACGTTCTCTTTGCTGTTGCCAATTTCCTCGCGAAGCATCTCCGGGAGCAGCATCAGATGATAGTCATGGACCCAAATTAAATCACCGTCTTGAACTTCTTTCGCGACGGCCTTGGCGAAGAGGCGGTTGGCTTCCTTGTATGCCTCCCAGGCAGATTCATCGAAGGTGATCTCACCAGGGTGATAATGGAAAAGAGGCCAGAGAATCGAGTCTAGAGAAGCAGACAAGAGGTCAGCGAATATGGTCACGAAGTCGGCATTCTAGTACATCGCGCCGACTATGCGATTCAATTGGCGAGGGGATGAACTGACTGGAGAACCCGTTGTAGTGACGGTCCGCAAGCTCGTCATCGATGAAGACCGGAACAGCCCCGTACTCTTCCTTCAAACGTTGTTTTACCTCGGGAATTTCCTCCTCTGGGACTTCCAAGCCGGGCCAGCCGTACCATTGGAACGTCGTGGACTTCGAGAGACCGCTGAGTCCACTGACCAGTCCTCCAGAAGACATGGAGAAGTCATATCTGCCATCCTCAGATCGCTTGATGGTGATAGGGAGGCGGTTGGAGACTAATAACAGCCTGGCCTCGTTCGGGACGGGGTTATCGAGAGAAGGCATGATGTCGGTGATGCAGGCGATTGCGCAAAACTAGATGGCGAAAGATGCGCGGTCGACCCACTGACCAATGATGCAGATTGACACAAATAGAGGAGACGTATCCGAGCTCTGATCAGGTTTTCGATAAAGTGAGGATAAGAATGTAAGAAGATGCTGTGAAGGTTCTCACGATTTGATTGATAGTACTTTAGGTAAAAGATCAGAAGCGGGCAGAAAGAGAGGGGTAGGGCAGGAAATCAGTCTGGGCCAGTCCTGAAGATTCAGCGGAAGTTATAAAGGAATTGGCGCGACTCCGGAGGGGAAGCGGAACGGCAATAGGAGGAGGTAAAATGAAGAAGAGAAGGGAAAGCACCAGAGGAGAGGAGAGGAGAAAATTGGCGAGATTGGGGACCTTCAACGGTTCAACGGGCCAAGAGAAGTTTCACGTAAGTAAAGGTAGTATTAGTTGGCAGACGTAGGTTAGAAAAGTAGGTAAGAGTCGGGGTAGGGTAGAGTAGGTCTGGCGGCGGGGAATAATGGCCGAAGTGACCTCACCGCAGCGGGCAGCGCGCGGACCAACCGACCCAGGCTTGGGCTCGGGCAAGAAGATCAAAAGAACCCAGCAACTTCCTCACTAGCAAGTTCATCGACTGAGCCAGTGGTGGGGCGGTGGAAAACAGAGGCACATCCAACAACAGCAGTATCTCTCGGTTAATTTGTGGTGGTGCTGTCTGGACGTACGAGTATGAAACTCACTCTTCGACGAGTTGTTGCGATAGGAGTTATCGCTCGAAGGAGAGATGAGAAAAACGGGCGGAAGAAGAAGAAGTAGTAGAAGGAGAGATGGGATGATGGGATGATGGGATGGTGGGGGGGGGGGGGAGAAGTGGGGGGGAAGAAGCAGGTGGGGTGGGGAAAGAACTCCTCCTACTAAGTACTACTACCACTACAACGACCGACAGGCTGCTTAACTACTCATACTCATACTGCTCGACTACTAAGTTACGAGAACAAAGTTACAAAGTTCACTTACTCACTGGCTGCTGAGTATTATTTGCTGAGGAGTAAGTTTAAGATGTACGACAGAGGAGGACTCGTACTTCATCCATGATACAAAACGAACAAACGATGAAGTCACAAGCCAGATTGAACCATTTCTCGGCGCGGGATCCCTGCCAACGACTCATCGTCCCCCACTGATACTTCCCACGCTCCCGGGAATATCAAGGGACCACAAACATCTTAATCTCGAGGAATGTGTCTGCGTTCTGCTCTCATCCTGTCAGGGGACTGTCATTATTACTGCCTCTCTTTTTCAAGGATACCTCACTCTTCCTCCCCTTCTTGGCTCCTCTATCGGAAACCACTCCCTAGGCTGCTTCGCCCCGCCCAGATGCGGACATGATGACGGTTAGACGGCGTAATCGCACAACCAACCATATCTTGTACTGTACCCGCCACTCAACTGCTACAGTGAGTGCTTTCTCATTGCGACGAAGCTATGGAGCCAAGTATGGCTATTATTCGAATCAGACCAGTCATGGATTCAATGGACCAAAATTGTCGCATCAGCCTACAGCACCTCAAAAAAAAAAAACGAAAAAGAAAAAAAGGCATGAACACGAAGCAGACGTCAGCGCAATGCAGACCATACCTCCAGGCTCGTTCGGATGCCCGAATTCGTCCCAAAGAAGGTCCCAGCAGTGGATGGGTCTAGCCCTTCCGTCTATCCTGGCCCTTCCAAAAAATCGAAGAGGACTAACTTTCCTTTCATACTAATATTGGTTCCTAGAATTCCCGAAACAAAACTACATATACCTCGTATCTCTATGATTCTGCTCCCGGCATTCCCACAGTCACTGAAAAGATAAAATCAAAGAAGACAAAAAGCAAAGAAAGTACAACGAATCCCAATCCTTCTCACAAGAGTCAAAGCGGGGATTTGCCACGCTCCAGGCTCCATTCATCCAGATCCCTGTCATGAACCACTCGACCCTCGTCCTCTAACTTCTGTAGCACAAGCTGTACGCCATGGCAGGCCGGTAAATGCAGGTTCTCCGGGACGTCTTTGTAAATCACTTTCACCAGCTCCATGGCGGTCCAGAAGGTTTTCGGGTGGATAGGCGGTTCCCCATCAGCGACCTCAAGCTGGCCGTGTCGTAGGACCCGGATCACTTCATCCTCCCTCTGCTGTCGATGCTTGATATACTCGGAGATCTTGGACGTCGCATGGTCAATCACCGCCCCATGACCGGGGTACCCGCGGCCAGCAACCCGATGCTGCATCCTCTGTAGGCTACCCATGTACTCGCCCAGGTCTTCGAAAACACTGGTCCCATGTCCCAGTACATCTGGCATCAGTAAGAAGGGGGAATGCAGGAATCAACTTTATACACATTGGAGTAAAAGCCCACTTACTGTCGCCCGTGAACACTGCATCCTCTTCCTCCAAGACAAACATCATGTGGTCGACGGTATGGCCCGGCGTGTGGTACGCACGCAGGGTTGCGCCCTCCACGCTGAACACCTGGCCGTCCTCGATACTGCTTTGACCAGGACCCGGTTGATGCTTATAGATCGTCACATTGGGGCAAAGCTCTAGAAGATCCGGGATACCTTTGACATGATCATGGTGCCAGTGAGTGAGTAGGGCCTGGTGCACAGTGGCATTTTCTTGAGCAAGTACGGCTTTGAGGTGAGATGCCCACGATGGCCTGCCCTCGCCCGTGTCGATCAAAATGCGTTGGTGACCTCGACCGATGAGATATGTATTCGTTCCTAACGGGGCATGATTTAGAGAGGTCTACAGTTTTTCAATGATCCGCTTGCATATGAGTTGAGAAGCACCCACCTTGAAGTGTAAACTAAGCAGCATCAGCATCCACTGGGTTAGAAAAAGGCACAGCATGCTGCAGGTGTACCGGACTACAGAAGTGGTATGGGACGAACCTTGCCCGGATTGCCGCCCAGTATTCTCAGCACCGATGAACTTAACCGTTCCACCTCCGACAGGGTAATGAGTTGGGTGGCCATGATGTATGCACTTCAGGGCCAACGAGTCCTGTGATTACCTGGCTTGCGACGGTATGAACTCTTCGACAGACGATCAGCAGTCCGACGAAAGCGAGGGGAATCTGCTTACGAAAGCAAAGTCGCTGGTACTCACTCTGGAAGACGTGATCTCCGCGCCTTATGGTGGAACTAGTTCTGCAGGTATGCCCTAGAGTCTAACGATTGACAGATCGTCGCCCGCAAGCGCGGAGCAAATGGACTTGGGGGAATCTTCTGAGGATAGCGGAGATATGCACGTCACGTGCGAGAGTGAGTGGCACTTTCTGATCGTCGATAGACTCGACACAATGCCCGACTATGACCAAAATGAGGTAAATCAAACGGATGGGGCAGGGTTGATCATTAGATGTACACGGCTTCCTACTCAACGGCTACCTACCGAAGTGGGGTGTGCTGTGCTGGCCTCGGCCTCGTCGGCATCACATTCTCCTCTTATACCAAGCAGCATATTCAGAGAACGCGTCAATGGCACGCGAGCGTAGGTCGCCGGGGCTGAACTACGAGTAAAGGGCGACCAAGGGAGTCGAGTTACGAAGATGCACAGTTGGAACAGAAGGAAAAATGGTATGCACGCAGTCCCTAACATACAGTGTATGATATAAAACAAAACAAAAAGAGTATATCCATGTAGTCCACCCTAAAATCTGAAGGGTACAAATGAAACCAGGCCCTGATGGCAGAAACAATTCGTTAGATTTTTCGGATCACCACTCCGCATCTTCCAGCCAGCAGCCGCTTCCCCGCTGCTCGGCAATATCCACTGAGACCTTAAACCAGTCCCTTGGAGGTATCATCATGTTTCATCTCAGCGGACAGAAACCATATTTGTAGTTTACAAATGAGCTGGTCGCTCATCGTGGCCTTAAGCCCACTCTTGTCGAGTTGATTTGATGACTAGCAGTTTAAGCCTTGCCAGCCTTGCGGGCCATGGTGTTCAGAGCAGAACCATCCTTGAACCACTCGATCTGGGACTCGTTGAAGGTGTGGCTGAGCTTGACATCGAAGGAAGCGCCATCCTTGGGGTGGACGCGGAGAGTCATGGGCTTGCCAACCTCGATCTCAGTGCAGAGGAGGTCAACCTTGTCATCGGGCTTGATCTTGTCGTAGTCGGCGGGGTCGGAGAAGGTCAAGGGGAGCATACCCTGCTTCTTGAGGTTGGTCTCGTGGATACGGGCGAAGGAGCGGGTGATGATGGCAAGACCACCAAGGTGGCGGGGCTCCAGAGCGGCGTGCTCACGGGAGGAACCCTCACCGTAGTTCCAGTCACCAATAACGACCCACTTGACACCACGGGCCTTGTAGTCACGGGCAGTGGCGGGAACGGCATCGTATTCACCAGTGAAGGCGTTCTTGATCTTGTTGGCCTCACCGTTCTCGGCGTTGATGGCACCAATCAACATGTTGTTGGAGATGTTGTCAAGGTGTCCACGGTACTTCAACCATGGGCCAGCCATGGAGATGTGGTCGGTGGTGGTCTTACCCTGGCACTTGATCAGGATAGGGATGCCGGTGGCATCCTTGCCATCCCACTTCTCGAAGCCAGCAAGGAGCTGGAGACGGTCACTCTCGGGGGAGACAGCGACGGAAACAGACTCACGGTCCTTGGGAGGAGCCTGGTAGGTGTCACGACCGGGGTCGTAGCCCTGGGCGGGGAGACCCTCACCGGAAGGAGCCTTGAGCAAGAACTCGTTACCGTCCTTGTCCTTGAGCTTGTCGGTAAGGGGGTTGAACTTGAGGGTACCGGCAACGGTCATGGCAACCACAAGGTCGGGAGAGGCGACAAAGGCGTGGGTGGCGGGGTTGGCATCGTTACGACCAGTGAAGTTACGGTTGTAGGAAGAGATGATGGAGTTGGCCTCACCCTTCTTGATGTCGCGACGATCCCATTGACCAATGCAGGGACCGCAAGCGTTGGCAAGGATGACACCACCGTACTCCTCAAGAGTCTGGAGCTGGCCGTCACGCTCAATGGTGGCACGGATCTGCTCGGAACCAGGAGTGATGGTGAAGATAGACTTGGACTTCAGGCCGTGGTCGAGGGCATCGCGGGCGATGGAGGCGGCACGGGACATATCCTCGTAGGAAGAGTTGGTGCAAGAGCCGATAAGACCGACCTTGAGCTCCTCAGGCCACTTGTTGGTCTCAACAGCCTCCTTGAACTTGGAGATAGGGGTAGCCAAGTCAGGGGTGAAGGGACCGTTGACGTGGGGCTCGAGCTCGGACAGGTTGATCTCAATCAGCTGGTCGTACTCAGCACCCTCATCCTCGCGGAGCTCCTTAGCGTAGCTTCTGGCGAAGTCACCGATCTGCGTACGCTTGGTGGCCTTCAAGTAGTCGTACATGCGGTCGTTGAAGGGGAAGAGAGAGGTGGTGGCACCGATTTCAGCACCCATGTTACAGATGGTAGCCATACCAGTGCAGGACAGGGAGTTGACACCAGGACCGTGGTACTCAATGATAGCACCAGTACCACCCTTGACAGTGAGAAGACCGGCGACCTTGAGGATGATGTCTGTACGGACTGGTGAGCTAATTGTCCCAAACATTCACAATTGAAGTGTTAAAACTTACCCTTGGGGGTAGTCCAGCCAGACATCTCACCGGTCAGCTTAACACCGATGACCTTGGGGGCCTTCAGCTCCCAAGGAAGACCAGCCATGACATCGACAGCATCAGCACCACCGACACCGATAGCAGCAATAGCAAGACCACCAGCGTTAGGAGTGTGAGAATCGGTACCGATCATCAGACCACCGGGGAAGGCATAGTTCTCGAGGACGATCTGGTGGATGATACCGGAACCGGGCTTCCAGAAACCAATGTTGTACTTGGCGGTAGAGGACGCCAAGAAGTCGTAGACTTCCTTGTTGATCTCGTTGGCACGGGCAAGATCCTTGTCACCACCAAGCTGAGCCTCAATCAAGTGGTCACAGTGGACAGTGGTGGGGGTAGCGACGGAGGGCATGCCAGCGGACATGAACTGAAGGATGGCCATCTGGGCGGTGGCATCCTGGCAAGCAACACGGTCGGGGCGCAGCTTCAGGTAGGAGGTACCACGCTCGATGTCCTGACCGTGCGGATCGTCAAGGTGAGAGTACAGAACCTTCTCGGCGTAGGTAAGAGGACGGCTCAAACGACGACGAACAATGTCGAGGTTCTCGGACATCTTCCTGTAGAATTGAAAAATAATACATTAGCACGCGATTCCATCAATGCGAATGCTGGTTGCATCTTGAGTTGATGAAGGTTGCTGTGGTGTTTGCGTACTTGTAGTTGATGTAGTTACCCTGCGAAGCGCCTGTTAGCAAATTGTGTTCCAGATCCGGTATTCGCATACCCGAAGCCAGCCGAGGGCACGGGAAGCTTTCATTAAGGGACGTCCACCACTCACCTTCTCGAGGTTGGTCATCTCGACCTTCTTGTCGAGGGGAGAGTCGCTGACGGTAGCCAGACCCCGGGTCCCGAGGAACTGTAACATTTCATAATTAGTATTCCAAGACTTCCTGAGTTTTCACCTCTTCCCAGAACTATCGCAGTGTGGGATTTCCAAGGTTGAAGGAAGGCTGGAAGGCTTACAAGACGGGACTTAGGGGCCTATCGACAGTTCAGTTAGTATTCCGTTGAGCCCAGGACGACATCAGATGGCCAGCCATCGACTCTCAATCTTGAGGGTCGATGGCTGTCTGCCTCGCTGAATAAGGAGTACGTGTCAAGGTAGAACTTACCAGCGCACCCATGCGCGCAAGCCTTGTGGAGATCATGATGGAAGCTCTCTATGCGAGGTGGGCAAGGCCGCAACACATCCAAGGAGAGACAACCCAAAAAGGTGTGATAGAGTGGAGTTGGAAAGAGAGAAAGAGGAGAAGAAGAGGAAGAAGTAAGAGAGAAGGGAAAATGGAGTAGATAAAAGGAAGCTCTCTGAGTGGGAAAGAATTCTTGTTTCCGCCAGACAGCGATTTACTAAACCGGAGAAGAGGGCCAGCGCCGTGTGACCCGTAACCGCTCCTTGACAGTACGAGTCCCGTACGCATTCGTAGCGTGCGACCGGAAAGATGGAAGTGGCTGGATCTACCCCCTTCTTACCGTCAGCATACGGTAATTTTGGTGAAATTCCGGTCGACCTTTTCAGACTTTCAGACCTCCCTTTCACCTCAAGGACCCATAATGCTCTCCTTTGCCTTTACCCGGCCAACCGCAGGGTGCCCGTCGATTCGAAAACGCTTCGCTGTCAGTGGTCTTTGCTCCAGGAGGCGTAATCGGACTGTCAAATCCGTGATCTGAGGATGCGCGGAAATCCACCCCCATGTCCTCCAAGACCCTTCACTTAGTTGCTATTCTACCTTTGTACGTTGGCGTAGCACTGGCTACTGGTATTTCGGTCTTGGTTCCGGGAAGGCCGTCATTGACGTGTTTCTGACAGTACAAGATTGTAATGCTGATTACTTGCCGGCCACCAGCGCCCGCACTCACAGCTCGTGCACAGGGCATGTGAGAGGCAGCGGTGACCCAATCATGTGTGACGGATTATATGCTACATCAAAGGACATTCTTTCGACGTCACCTTGTTGCAATGTCTTCTAGGAGTAGATGCTAGAATTAATGTCTTCACTCGCCATTAAGGAGGGTATAGAATATTTTGCTATGATCGCAAGAGTAGATTGCCCCCAAAGCACCATTCAAAAATACCGCACCGTCTTTTCCATCGGGTGTCTGTCTTGTTGCTGAGGGGACCTGCAAGTGGGCGCAAGAAGCCATTATTGGGTCGGTGTATTATTTCACCTAAACCACCAGTGGACGACTGGCTGTTCCGGCAGCAACATGCCGAACGCATAGCAACGTCATAAATTACGGAAACCACGGGGAAATGGCCGTACGAACAGCTCGCTGCTGACAGAGAGCCGAGCGTGAGCCGAGGCCTGCCGATGGGAGTCCCGCGGCCCGCCGCCAAGATCCTTGCCCCCAACGCCCAATCAAGTGCGAGACATTTGAGGAATTTCTTCTCGCACGCACAAAGGCGGAAATTTCAAGGGCAGCGACCCGCTCCTAGGTTTTAGTTTCGCTCCGTTTATCGGTACTAACTGCCCTCTACCACGATCACTGGAGAGCATCCCGTCAGGCTAGGTACTCCATACTATCGCTATTTTGGGCCTCCGTCGTGATATCAAGAAAATGGGCGCTGTTAGGAAAATCAAGACCAAGCGCAGGACTAGGTAAGGATCCTTCTTCTTGATAGTCCCGCATGTGTTGCGCATACGTGCATGGCTAATCTACCTTGTATTCGTATAGAGACTACGATCAAGTCCGCGCTGATATCCAGTCGTCTAAGCATCTCACACAATACAAAGCTACCAAAGATCCAGAGGACCTGCCCGGTCTAGGACAACACTATTGTGTCGAATGCTCAAAATGGTTTGAAAGCGAGTTCAACTTGGTCGGCCATAAGAAGGGCAAGAACCACAAAAGAAGGTCAGTTGATGGTTTCATATGCTCCGCGCAGATTACCCCGGATTTGCGATGCTAGTCACAACTTTATCGCCTCAATGCTCGTCTTCTTATGCTAATTCAACCGGTTCCAAATAGACTACGCATCATCCGCGAAGAAGCTCATTCGCAAAAAGCTGCGGAGGCCGCCGTTGGCCTGGGTACCGACAATGGCGTGAGAGCGCAGGAAGAGACCGTGATGGCCATGGAAGATTAAAAACTACAATTGATTCTACACAAGCAATCAGCCTCGCTCAAAAATCGCCAACGTGAAGCAGAGCGGGTTGGGCTTGCATGCAAACGACCCTTTCAGTACTGCGACAGACCTCTAATGGGCTCGAAAATTTTTTACCGCATCAATGCAAATTTGCAGCCGTTGTCGTTGTCACCAAAGTGATATGATTGGCTGTTTGCGGAGAAAGCTTGTCGCCCGACGTGTGATTCGCCCAGTCTCACCCTAAGCACGTGAAAACATCAGGTGCCGAAAATCGCCAGTTTGTGCCGACCGCACTGCTTCCGTCTTGCGGTGACCCCCTCGCAAAACTGCCGATTCTCGGAACGTCGCACAGTTAGGTCCCCACTCGGATCGGATCCGACTCCTCTTGGGCAAGAATAATTTACAAGCTGCAATTTTAATTACAGAACGTGGGGAATTGATCAGCTGTCCTGTTCCTCCTTAGTCGAGCTTCTTGTATATGTTCATGCTTCTTGTAGATATTTCATAAGCCATTCGTAAGTCGCCCACTGAAATAGTGATTGTCAGTGCGGTCCAATCTGCCGTTTGCGACCATCTCACACATACCTGAACCGCATTCACGATGAATGCCCTAAAGCTACACACACCAAGACCGCGGTAGAATGCCTTCAGACCTTCGGTCTGATAGACCTCCCTGGCAACTTGAATGGAGCCTGCATCGCGTGTCTGTATGCGAGACGGTAGAAGAGGGCAATCTTGGGGAGATGTTTCAATTGTCCCAGCCTGCAGCCTGGTCTTGATCACGTCTAGAGGGAAGACCGACGCCCAGGTGATGACGCCAGCAATGCCGCCGCAGAGAAGGATCTTCAATGCAGCCATATTCGTAGTATCATCCTCGGAGTTCATGAGACGCTTACAGTACTCGTAAGACCAGAAGCTGTGGCGGTGTAAGGTCAGTGTACGTCCTGTCAAGGAGCCGCAGAGGGTTAACGGCGGGGGGAAGATCTGGGGCAGGCAGATCGCATACTAAAATCCATAGCCAATGGCGTCTCTGGCGCAAGTGATTCCTCCTGCATAGTATAGGCCCCTCCAGCCTCGGGTACTAATGATATTTTTGGCGACGGTCCAGGAGGAGATCCCGGGCCGGGTGTCCAGCTGGGCTCGACATTTGATGAACTCTGTGGGAGCCGATACAGTCCAGCTGGCTAGCCCGCCTGCAGCGCCTGCGAGCCACACTTTATACAGAGACGTTCCTTGTGGTGAGGTCGGGTCTGTAATGGCTGTGTCCAGGGTCATCAATGACCGGTTGTAGGCCACGAAGAGCAGAGCGTTTAGGGCTCCATAACCCAGTATTGGAGCAGCCGAGCCTGTAATCAACCATTAGCATGGGTTCTCGGGTTCGGTTATACAGTAACGGGTTCATCGTGCTTACAGACCTCGCACAAGAGAAGTGACACTTTCCAGGCGGCTCAATTGCTGGGTTGTTGATGATGCAACGACTTCTGCATGCTGTCCCGCCTGTAGTCGAACCTTGATAATGTCAAGCGGGTTACCGATGATGATCCCAATAGCACCGCTCAGGTAGCCAGCCCAAAAGTCGGCGGACATATCATATGTGATAGAATTGGAGGGATTTTTGCACTCGGCAACGGTGAGTCGTCGTGGTTCGTACACAGTTGCTATGTCATCACTAACTAGAGAGCACTGACATGCGGCGTGGATATATTAACTAAACCATCCCGCATTAAGAGGCGACCCGAAAGTTACTATACTCGATAGGTCCTTAGCACTAACAGGTCTCTGCGGGGTATTTGCACTCGGGGTTTGGTCTAAAGTTCGAAGCCTCGGAATTGACATTTTTCCAAGATAGGAACCATGAGAAGAAGTCGGAATCAGAGACCAGCCAGTGTCCCTACCTAGCTCGCTAAGCTAGTGAGTTCCAAGGTATCTGTCCCCTCTGCAACACACCGCATTTTCACAGGCATCGTTACAGAACAAAATTGTGCATTTTCATACAAAGTACGTGTACTGCTTCCATGCCGTTGTTTTAGGCATTGCGACATATCACCGAAATATAAATCCTCGCACCATGCCACGGCCATACATGGGGACTATGCTGCAAGGTTCAACGCAGCGGCCCAATCCACAAAATAAGAGCCACCGTATTCTCTCCAAGCTACTCCGTACTGAGCTCCAATATAACAACCTCAACTCATCGGACCGTGAATGGCTAGACAACTCATCAACTTTCAAAGACAATTTGATACTGCCCGTAGCAATAGCTGCACCTGAAGGGAGTAGTGCATTTCTATGGACTTTAGCATGAATAGGCGATGCCGAGTTCAACCAGTTGATGGGCGCCCGGGGCATCATGACGAGTTGCGTAACTCTTGATGGTAAAAATTTCATCAACAGTCTTCCCAACCGCGCCAGTATAAATTGCCTTAAGTTCGCACGTTTACCAAAATCCGCAGCGGTCAATTGTTGTTGACAAGATCATGTGACCACGCGATACTTTGGTGTCCAGCGATTGCAGGCAGACGCGCTAGGATGTGGCGAGCGCGTCCTACTGACTCGGCGAAACAACAACCGCCACCACCAGCGATCAAGCGACAATTAGAGGGCATTAAACATAGGCCGATACGTATCATCCATGTAAGTCTCTTCTTGATGCGCTATCTCATAACCCTTCTAATGTACATAGGTATCGCCCACGACCCGTCCTCAGAGAGAATGCCACGAGCACGCCGTCGAAGCTCCAACCCGGCACTCCCGGGAGCTCCATCGACCGGCTTTCGAGGCCCTTCAAATGCCCTGGATCGGCCACCCCTACACGCACATCAGACAAGCCTGCGAGGAAGAGACGGAAAGTGAACTACGCAGGGGCCGACGGAGAAGGCAATGATGAGGATGAAAAGCCGTACACAAACGAGGACCGTCTCGCGCTCGCCACCCGGGACGTGAATAGGTTTCCTGTCTTCAAACCGAAGGACAAGGACACGGCCTTTCGACAGAGATTCAAGGTGCCGCTTATCAACAAACAAGTGGATAATTTTGGTGCCCGACCAGCCCCGACGCTGGGGATGAGGCAAGGCGCGACGTTCGTCGTGAAACCGTTGCATGACCCCAGTGGCGAGTTTGCGATAGTGCTCTACGACCCGACTGTTGATGAGGTGGAAGAAGAAGAGCCCAAGAAAGAACCGCAAGGCGATACAGAGGGTGAAAAGCCTCAACTGGACGAACCGCTGGTACATAAGAGCTTGGCAGATATTCTTGGACTCAAGAAGAAGGTCGAAGACAGGCCTAAGGTCCCCGTTGTCATCGATCCACGACTGGCAAAGGTTCTACGGCCGCATCAGGTGGAAGGTGTTAAGGTGAGTATCGCTCCCGGCGGAAGATGGTTTGCTTTCTCTGACTAACATGAACTCTTACGTAGTTCCTTTATCGTTGTACAACCGGAATGGTAGACAAGAACGCGAATGGGTGCATTATGGCTGATGGCATGGGCTTGGGTAAAACGGTATGATGATCGGCTCCGAATTAGTTCCATCTACTCACAATAGCAGCTTCAATGCATCTCGTTGATGTGGACATTGCTCAAGCAATCCCCGGAGGCTGGAAAGACTACCATTCAGAAGTGCATCATCGCGTGCCCTTCCAGTTTGGTTGGAAACTGGGCCAATGAGCTTGGTAGGTCACAAGTGAGGATCGGACAACACGTTAACTGACATTATTTGCAGGCAAATGGCTTGGCAAGGATGCAACAACCCCATTTGCAGTCGACGGCAAGGCCTCAAAAACGGAGCTCATTGCTCAAATGAAACAATGGGCCATCGCGTCCGGAAGATCGGTCGTGAGGCCGTGTCTGATCATTTCTTACGAAACCCTTCGCTTGTATGTTGATACACTGAAGGATAGCCCGATTGGGTTACTACTATGCGACGAAGGCCACCGACTGAAAAACAAGGAGAGTTTGACCTGGACTGCACTCAACAGCCTGAATGTACAACGCCGGGTGATCTTGTCTGGTACTCCAATCCAGAATGATCTGTCGGAGTACTTTTCACTTCTCCATTTCGCGAATCCGAACCTCCTGGGCTCGCAGAACGACTTCAGAAAGAGGTTCGAGTTGCCAATTCTTCGAGGAAGAGATGCCGCGGGCTCAGAAGAAGATCGAAAGAAAGGAGATGAACGGCTGGCTGAGCTTTCAGGCATTGTGAACAAATTCATCATTCGCCGAACGAACGAGCTGCTGTCTAAGTACTTGCCGGTCAAGTACGAGCATGTCGTATTCTGCAACATGTCCCAGTTTCAACTCGACCTCTACAATCACTTCATTCAAAGTCCAGAGATCAAGAGCTTGCTCAGGGGTAAAGGGAGTCAGCCGTTGAAAGCTATCGGGCTATTAAAGAAGCTTTGCAACCATCCTGATCTCCTGAATCTATCCACGGACCTTCCGGGCTGTGAACACGCATTTCCGGATGACTATGTCCCTCCCGAAGGACGAGGACGCGACAGAGATATCAAATCCTGGTATTCCGGCAAGATGATGGTCTTGGACCGTATGCTGGCACGTATTCGCCAGGACACGAACGACAAGATTGTTTTGATTAGCAATTATACGCAGACATTGGATCTCTTCGAAAAGCTTTGCCGGTCACGGGGATATGGCTCTCTGCGATTGGACGGTACCATGACCGTGAACAAACGACAAAAGCTCGTCGACAAGTTCAATAACCCCGATGGAGAGGAATTTGTGTTTCTTCTCAGTAGCAAAGCGGGTGGGTGTGGTTTGAACTTGATAGGTGCGAATCGACTGGTTTTGTTTGATCCCGACTGGAACCCGGCAGCCGACCAGCAAGCCTTAGCGCGTGTCTGGCGTGACGGTCAGAAGAAGGACTGTTTCGTCTACCGCTTCATCGCTACTGGCTCAATTGAAGAGAAGATATTCCAGCGTCAATCACACAAACAATTACTTTCTTCGTGCGTGGTGGACTCCGCCGAGGATGTCGAGCGACACTTTTCTCTGGAATCACTTCGCGAGCTGTTCCAATTCAAACCGGATACTAAGAGTGATACGCACGATACCTTCAAGTGCAAGCGCTGTCGGCCCGATGGGACACAATACATCAAAGCCGCTGCCATGCTGTACGGTGACACCAGTACTTGGAACCATTTTGTGAACGATGGAGAGACTGGGCACCTCAGCAAGATTCAGGACTTGCTGATCCGACAGGAAACTGGGGAAAGAGATGTCTCTGCGGTTTTCCAGTATATCAGTCATTGATAGACAGCGACCACGATTTTATCTTGTCATGTCTTAGCGTGCATTAAACAAGCCTCTCAAATATATGATTCAATGCCTTTACACTAATATATGAGAACCATGAATTCCATTATTGTAAACGGGATTGAGGTGGTTGTATTTGAGCGAGGGTAAACACACTGCCAGTACCAGTTATCGATTAGGCGGTAAGGAGTTGGCGGCAATGCTGAGTGCTGACACTACGTCACATCGCGTCCGCTATCCAGTATCCACGTTGTGCCAACGCATCTTCCTGTGAGAGCTCCCCACATTGGTATTGACATCGTGTCTACTGCCGAGCGACAAGGCTAATTATTGGCATTAGCAAAGTGACCGTGAGGGCGACTCTACCTACCCAAGGAAGAAGCCGTGCCAACTGCGACTGATGGCTTCGGAATAATAGCTGGCTGCTAACTTTCCATACTAGTTCATTTACAGCTCCTCCTTTCTGTCGAGTCAACACCGCCTCACCGCCCAGCCTAGCCAGAACGACGCTTGCACACCATGAAACCCATCTAAAATCAGCCCCCGGAGCTTAATCAGTCGTTCGATTTTATAGGAATCGGAGCGATGGATCACTCAATCCAACGTTCGCTGAACGATAAGCTCTACGACCGGAGGAAACAGGGAGCTTTGGAGTATGGATATTTTTTTTATCGATAAGAGGCCAGAGTAGTCGCAATCAACGGGTAGTCAAACTAACTCATGCGATTCTCCTACCAGGCTCGAGAAGGTCGTTCGCGAAGCCGCTTTCAGGGGGGAGCACGAGGAGATCCAGAAGATCGTCGACCAGCTCTGTCACGATTATGCCTACGCCGTGCATCAGCCTCATGCCAGGAATGGCGGCTTGATTGGCCTCGCTGCCGCTTCGATAGCGTTGGGATCCGTGAGTTCCATCCAAACCCTGTTCCCTCGCCAAAGCAACCTCGATGTCCCGGGTATATTGAACTGTTGGATTACTATCTAGGAAGGTGTTGCACCGTACTTGAAGGAGATCGTACCGCCGGTGCTCGCATGCTTTTCTGACCAAGATGCGCGCGTTCGGTACTATGCTTGCGAGAGCATGTACAACATTGCCAAGGTTGCGAAAGGGGAGATCCTACTCTTCTTCAATGAGATCTTCGATGCCTTGAGCAAAGTGAGTGCTTGTTGTCGATGAGCTTGGATTTGCTGTCTGCTAACCATTGTCCTTTGTGGTTCCATAGCTTGCTTCCGACTCCGAACTGTCAGTCAAAAACGGCGCAGAACTTCTCGACCGACTTGTCAAGGATATCGTTTCCGAATCGGCAGCCTCCCATGTCTCAGTGCTGCAGCTCACGGAGAAGCAGCAGGCAGATCCAGAGTCGTTGGAGGATGCGGATCTACCGACTGCGTTCTCGCTCCCGAAATTCATCCCCTTGCTTAAAGACCGGATCCACGTCACCAGTCCTTTCACCAGAACATTTCTGGTTTCGTGGCTCACGCTCCTGGACACAATACCTGACCTCGAGCTCATCTCGTTTCTGCCGGACTTCCTCGGAGGGCTGATCAAATTCCTCGGGGATCCGAATAGAGATGTCAATATCGCGACTCAGGCGCTTCTGGATCGCTTTCTGTCGGAGATCAAGAGGATTGCTCGGCTCAAGAAGGGAATCGAGGAAAGCCGCAAAGACCAAGGGAGCGAGAATAGACAGTCCACGACGAGCGACGGCCTCAGTGTGACGACGACGACCGATCAGACTCTGGCTGTCGAGTCGGAGACAACTGACAACGCGATAGAAGATTCTGAGATCGATTCCGTGACCGATGAAGATGGATTCAACGCAGACGGAGACTGGATTCCTGGCCAAGACGTCCAGATCGATTATGCAAGGATACTGGAGATCCTCGTGGGATATGTTGACACATCATTCGGTGAGCTATGATTCACTTGCTCTAGTCCCTGGTGGAACAGCGACTTACGCGCTATCATAATCCGCTAGTGGAAGAAATGCAGTTGACGGCTTTGCGTTGGATCGACAATTTCTTCGAGATCAGTCCCGAAGACATCTTACCCTTTGTGCCTCGCCTGCTGACCCAAGTCCTCCCGGCGATGTCCAGCGGCTCGGACCAAGTGCGGCAGGCCGCCAACCGAGTGAATACATCTCTGCTGGAATACATCGTCACGTTGTCCGAAGACACGTCGGAGGAGACCTCCCGACAGGGGCCAGCAACGACCAAGCCCAGTAACACGAATAGCAAAGACGTGGTCGTCGAACGACGGTCGTCCACGCCAGGCAGCAGACCCTCCGAAGGCCCGTCGACCGAGCCGACCCCCAGGAACAGCATCATCTCCACGTCCGTGCCGCCCGCCGATCTCGACTACGCGGCGGCGGTCAACTCGCTGACGCTGCAGTTCCTGAACGAGAACGAGACCACCCGGGTCGCGGCCCTGTCCTGGCTGATCATGCTCCACCGCAAGGCGCCGAAGAAGGTGATCGCGTTCAACGATGGCACGTTTCCGGCCTTGCTCAAGACGCTGTCCGACCCCGCGGAGGTGGTGGTGACCAAGGATCTGCAGCTCCTCTCGCAGATCTCCCGGAACAGCGAGGACAGCTACTTCAAGTCCTTCATGGTGAACCTGCTGCAGCTCTTCTCCACCGATCGGAGTCTGCTGGAGGTGCGCGGGAACCTCATCATCCGGCAGCTGTGCATGAACCTCAGCCCCGAGCGCATCTACAGGACTCTCGCAGACTGTCTCGAGAAAGAGGAGGTGAGATTTTACCACCACACTCAAGAACCATCACGACTGAAACCCCCCACTGACTATTTTCCATGACGTGACTACAGGACCTCGAGTTCGCCAGCATCATGGTCCAGAATCTCAACAACAACCTCATCACCGCCCCCGAGCTCTCGGAGCTCCGGAAGCGGCTGAGGAACCTCGACAACAAGGTAGGGTGTATCGGCAGCACATATTCCAAGAAACTGACCCAATGTCAGGACGGCCAGGCCTTCTTCGTCGCGCTATTCAGGTCCTGGTGCCACAACGCGGTCTCGACCTTCTCGCTCTGTCTGCTCGCACAAGCCTACGAGCAAGCATACAATCTCCTCCAAGTCTTGTACGATTTTCTCTTCCCAACCAATCCCGGTGTTCATAGTCCACTAATGAACATCTGCCAAAGTGCCGAGCTCGAAATGACCGTCAACATGTTAATCCAAATCGACAAGCTGGTCCAGCTGCTCGAATCCCCCGTCTTCACCTGTCAGTTATCTCTGCCCCAGCTCCCGCACATCAAAGCTCATCAACCCCAACAACAACAGACCTCCGTCTCCAACTCCTCGAACCAGAACGATACCCCTACCTCTACAAATGCCTGTACGGAGTCCTGATGCTCCTCCCGCAAAGCTCCGCCTTCGCCGCCCTGAAGAACCGACTCAACAGCGTCAGCAGCATCGGACTCCTCCACACCGGTCCCCGACTGTAAGCCCCCACCCCCTCCTCCCCACAAGCATCAGAATCCCAAACCCTGCATTCAGAATAGCAATCTCTAACACCCAGTAAAATCCAGAACCGCCCTCCCCTCATCCCTACCCACCAACTCGACCTCCACCTACGACCGCCCCACCGGCAGCAGCCGCCTCAAACGCGAAGACTCCTCCAGCTCAACCTACACCACCTCCTCCGCTGCGGCCGCGGCAGCAACCTCCGCATCACTATCATCCAGCACCTCCTCGATCCGGTGGGTCGAACTCCTCGACAAATTCAAATCCGTCCAGGAGAAGGCCCGCCGCGCCCAGCGCGCCTCGCAGCGACCCCTTGACCAGGACGGCGGCGGGCCCTTTGGCGGTGACGGAAGGGGACTCATACAACACCCCGGCGCAGGCGGCGGCGTCGATCTGGTTCACCGCGGGGCCCGCGACCGAAGTACCATCGCCGCCCTGTTGCCAGATGTGCCGAGGGGAGGCGCGGCGGGCTTGGGGATGGGGATGGGAGGAGCCGGAGCCGGAGCCGGTGGTGGGGACGGGGCGCGCGCCGGTGGGCCCGATGCCGGTGGTCATGGTGGTTCGGCGAATGCAGGGGCAGGTGCAGGGGCAGGTGCTGGTTCTGGGCCGGGCGCTGCAGCAGCAGCTGGGGGCGGCGCGGCCGGTCGAGCCGCGGCCGGGGCCGGGCACAGACATAAATCCAGTCTCCCGAACCTGGGTCGCTTGGGGATCGGGAGTCGCAAGTCGAAACGGTGATTGTTTCGGCTATTCTTGATTTCTGGGCCTCGGAGAAGACGGGGGAGGGGGGGGTTCCTTGTTTTGCGTTTTCGTTTTGTTTTGTTTGTTTTGCATTTCGGGAAGTTGTCAAGAGAGCGGAAAATGGGGCCCCGTTTCGTTCCATCTTTATATGGAGGTGAATGGGGAGGTCGGTGAATGATGAACAGTAGAGAGGAGGTGCTGCAGCGCGGTGTCTTGAACCTGCCTATCCCGAGATTACCCAGGATATATCCCTAGATGTGAAGCTGTCACTGCTTGTATCCCGCCTTGCTTCACAATGATGTGCGGGAGCTTGCCATGATGAATATGATATCATTAGACCATCGCATCCCAACCTCGAGATTTACTATACCTTTCTTTGGCTCCTTCACGTGACTGATGGCAAACATGTGGAAGTCAGATGCTAGTAGCAAACGTATATTCGGGGTAGACCGTGTAATGTATGTACAGTAAGGGCAGCAAGAGCAGTTTGAAACAGATAGATGCGCCGTCGAGGTCTCGCTAATGGGCTCGAGTAAAATATGGACAGATAGAAAGTGCAACATCGCTTGAGCGATCACAACTCCGAAGCAGAAACAAGACGACGGAGGCTAGAACCAACGGAGCATAGTCAGCGGTCGAAACAGATCATGCATGAAAGGCGTCAGCAAGATGGTAGCATATGACTCCCAGAAAATAGCCACGAGGAGATGCAGAGTGTTGAAAGGCCAATTGAACCGGCAGTTGGGAAGCTCCTGGATGACCCGGGGACCAAGTTTCAACTGCGCGGGAGCGAGATAAGCCAGCGCACAATGGTGCGATTCTTTGTGATAGATGGATCGAACCAATCTCGCACCCATCGCAGCATGGACGAGACATCCGAGGTCAGCTTCAAAGGCAAGAAAAACCATGGACTTTTTCCCGCTTGGGTGCTGGACCCGACGAATGGAATGAACAAGCAAAGAAGGACAAGTCGTCATATCCTCCACACGAGACGTTATGTCGAGGATCAATGGTCGAACGATATGGAATTGAGGCGAAGCGTTAGATCGGGTTGGGTGTGGTGCCAGAATCACCGCCAGCGCGAATCCCCAGATGATCCCCATGTTGGGGGCTTCCAGTAGCCGCCCGTGGATTGCTTGGAGACAGTGCCGGTGGAGGAGTTCGATCCGCTGGAATAATGGTATTCGCCGTCGACATACTGCACGCCCGAGAAGGTGCTCCGGTGCTTGCGACGAGCATAACGCTGCTCTAGACGGTAAAGCTCCAGCTCTGTGAAGCCATTCTGTTAGCATGGGGCTGCTTTTGCGGGGGGGTTGCGATCGGGTCCGGGAGTGGTCAGGGGCTTGCACTGGCGCGCGACCATGAGGAGTTCAGAAACAACGTACTTGCTTGCAACTTCTCAATGAAGCCCATTTTGTGAGTGATAATGTGAGTGATTTTGTGTGTGTAGTTGTGTTGGAGAGTGGTTCGGCTAGTTCGGAATCGGGCCGTTAACGTTTGGGGGCGGAGGGAGGAGAATTGTATAAGATTGTTGGGTCAAGTATTTTGAAGGGACCAGGTTGCAATCGAGCGAGCGATATCTCTGAGTGAGCCTTGAGCTGCACGAGAAGGAGGGAAGGCTGGTTTATGCAGTAGTGCGGTAGGGGATGGGTGGATGGTGGGAAAGGGAGCTAGATGCAAGTCCGAAGCAAAGTAGCCGAGTGCCAGTGCGATTGGAGGGTTAATAGCTTTAGTGGCAGGGAGACGCAGTGGCTCGGAAGGGTTGCACCCCAGGAGAGACTCTGCTCCGGAACTAAAGTGGAGGGGATAAAACTAATTGGGACTCGAGGGAATTATTGGCAACACTATAGGACTAGAAGGCACGGAAGAGGAACCGAAAGGAAATAAGCCGAGAACGAACGTGGGGTTTGGGGGGAGGGGGAGTAAGAGGGGATAGTGAATGAGACGAGTCCACGAGGGAGGGAGGGGAGGAGGGGAAGAAGAAAGAAGAAGCAGAAGCAGAAGAAGCAGAGAAGAAACTGACGGAGTGTCGACAGAGCGACCTTGACGGACAGGGAAGGAAGACGGCAACTTGACGGCAACTCGACTGCAACTGGACTGCAACTGGACTGCAACTGCGACTGCAACAACGTGGGCTGTGGGGACCTTAACTGAACTGGGTTTAGCCAGGGGTGGAACGAGGTTTAGTTTCTTGGTCTGGTCTTAGACTCTTCGTCTTGGAGCAATTGCCAGTTGGGCTAACAAAACCTCATGGCAAAATCAAAAACACACAGTCTCCCTCATGGCCCGTGTGGCCTCGTCAACCCCTGACTAGTCGAATACTAGCCATCACTAGCCCCAACACCATCACACTATCCTTCCCCTTCCGCTTCATTCTCAACACGACCAACACGACATATGGCTACACCTTGCTGGAAATCAACCATCAAGGTTTGAATCTATTCGTATAGTCACCCTTGGCAGCTCACCCAGGAACTTGTTATCCCATGGCCCCATCGGGTCGATCGTCGAGAAAACTCCTTTCTGCATGCTTGTTTGCGGAGGATAAACGTGATGGTCTGTCCCTGGGCTGCAACGCACGGCCGCTTTCCGGGTTGACACCTGCAGTTCCCATGGACGCAAACGGTCCGATCGGCAGGTGATTCTTCGACATGCTTTCCCACAATGGACAATAGTTTGGGTTTTGGTAGTTGTTGCTGAAATACTTCAGCTGCTGATCAGACACGCGACCCGACGAGAATTGACCCGACGAGAGAGCCAGAGACGTCCGACACAGCCCCGAACGGGCCTGGCGTACCCAGCCAAGTGGTCGTATCCATGGTCGACTTTCAATAGCCCTGCCGAACGCTGTCCCAAAGCCCTGACCCAAACTACAAGATGCTGGAGCTCCATCGGACCCCCGCCGGCCGGTGGTTTGGGTTAGATAGAGAAGAAGGCTGGTCGTTAGACTAGCTGCTAGTCTACTGACCGGTACCTGGCACCATTTTAGTTGATGATAAACTCGTTCTGATTGTCAACGACCGCGTGAGCTGCGAGTCGTGTCTCTTAATCTAATTGACCGATGGAACTGCTTCCCAAAGTATATTTACGTAAGCCTTGGTCTCTGGTGGTCCAGATCTCCATAAGAAGCCCAAGAAAATAATACGATACACCCACGAGCTAGCTAGCTCACTTCTGTCGCTGGGGGAAGGACGGGCCAGCGTCTTGCTCCACTTCCTCCTCTGCTTTGCTTTCCGATCCCTGCTCTTCCGTGAGAGACATTTCCTGCGCTGTGGCGGACGTTAGCGTTCGAAACGAGTTCGTATGGCTTGCTTACGGGGGGAGTGGGGGGGAAAAGCAAACTCCACTTACTGTTCCACAATTCAGAGTAAATGCCATTCTGTTCCAGAAGTTCGCGGTGCGAACCTATCTCCACCACACGACCCTCCTTCAGCACCAGGATCTGGTCGCAGTCGTAGATCGTGCGCAATCGGTGGGCCACGAAGACGCTCGTGCGGCGCTTCTCCTTAAGAATACTGTTGATGTTCTGCAACAGTGCCTTCTCAGTGTAGGTGTCCAATGCAGAAGTCTGGTCGGGTTATCCGTTAGCTCCTTGGCTAAGCCCATAGCACAAGCCAGTCTACTGGCTGGAAGGGCATGACACTTACCGCCTCGTCGAAGAAGAGAAGCTCGGGATCCTTCAGGATTAACCGCGAGACAGCCAGTCGCTGCTTCTCACCACCGGAAATCATCATCCCCCGCTCTCCGACAGCCGTCCTATATCCATCAGGGAGCTTCTCGATCAGTTCGTGGATGTGCGCGCGTCGCGCAGCCTTGCGGACCGCTTCATCGGTCGCGTCAATCTGTCCATACCGGATATTGTGTTCGATCGTGTCGTTGAACAGGGGAGTATCCTGGGGCACCACCCCGATGGCCTTGCGCAGACTCTCGAGCGTCACGTCACGAATGTCTTGCCCGTCGATGAGGATCCGGCCCTCCTGGACGTCGTAGAAGCGGAAAAGCAGGCGCAGAATCGTTGATTTGCCGCAACCACTGGGCCCGACGACCGCGAATTTCTGACCGGCAGGGATCGTGAAGCTGGCGTTCTTGAGGATCGGCCGCTCCGGATGGTAGCCGAAGGTAACGTTCTCGAACCGGATCTCACCCCCTTGGTTCAGCACCAGGGGCTTCGCGTTGGGCCGCTCAATGATGTTCACATTGACCTTTTGCAGGTTGAACAACGTTTCCATGTCCAACAGTGACTGGCGAAGCTCGCGGTACACGGATCCGAGGAAGTTGAGAGGGACGGAGAGCTGGAAGACAAGCTGATTGACCATGACCAGGTCACCAACGGTCAGAGTGCCAGTAGCCACTCCGTCGGCCGCAAGGTACATCATTGCCGCCAGGGCGCTGGAGAAGATCATGTTCTGCCCAGAGTTGAGGAATGCCAGGGAGGTGGTGACTTTGATCGAAGCATCCTCGTAATTCTTGAGCGCCTTGTCGTAGCGAGCAACCTCAAATTTCTCGTTGTTGAAGTACTTGACGGCCTCGTAGTTGATCAGGGAGTCCACAGCAACGGTGGCACCACGATTGTCGGCTGCGTTGGCCTGCTTCCGAAACTTGGTTCTCCAGGCGGTGGTGGTGATGGTGAAGGCCGAGTATGCGAGCATGGTAGTAGCCGTGATCGCTGCGAATTTGAAGCCATACTGATACGTCTGTCGTCACGGTTAATAAGGACATTGAACCATTCAGATAGGAACAGATCGGGCCAAGCTATACCAAAATCCCGCACACGAGGGAGATTTCCAGCGCGGTAGGGACGACGTGGAAAACCATGGAGGTCAACAAGAAGCTGATACCCTTGGTACCACGGTCAATTGCCCGCGTCAATCCTCCGGTCTGGCGCGTGAGGTGAAAGTTCAGATCGAGGCGTAGTAGATGTTCAAAGACGTTTCGCGCAACCCTGCGGATCGCCTTTTGGGCTACACTGGCGAAGACCGCATTTCTGAGTTCCTGGAACACAGTGGCGCCGATTCTGGTGACACCGTCTGGCAGTTCACGGTTAGGTCTGCGCAGTTGAACGGCGAGATCCTGACTTACAGGCGATAATCATCGAGCCCGCTACTGTATAGGCCGTGCCACCTACAGTCGCAAAATCCACATTCATCGAGTCAACGATGTTTTTGAAGTAGAAGGGTACCTCGACGTTCAAGATCTAGAGGCGCCCGGTCAGCACACCAGTCTGAATGACCAACCTTCTCCATGCAACTAACCTTAGCTCCGATAAGTAGAGAAAGGGCGCTTCCGACTCGAAGCTTCGTTCCCCAATCGTCCTGCACCGTATTCAATTAGCACCGCTCCGAATAGCTCCGCCGCACTTCCATCCGAGCCCTCCTCTTACCTTTGGCCAAAGGTACTTTGCCATCTCCTTCATGATCGCCCAGTCCGCTTTTCTTTGTTCCTTGGTTGCTAGCGTGGCCTCGCTAAGCAAGTCCTTCTTCTTGGGAGTAGTGGTGGCATTTTGTTTCCGGGGGGCTGCGGTGGAAACCTGCGTCGCATTCGCTGCTCCTGGTTGTACCGCGATTGGAGTGGTAGGGGTTTTCAGGGTGGGAGGTGTGCTCGCAGACGCCTGTTTCTTGTCGGATTCGCCGGATGTCGAGACGGCTCTGAATTGCACTCCGTATGAGGCAGAGGTCCATGAGGTTGAGCGCATGACGAATTGGCGCTGGTATACGAAGCGCCCCGGGACACGCCAACACGGCGATCGGGCGGCCCTGGGCAGCATGGTGGCCGGTCAACAATCTTTCACAATGACCGGGAAATATTAAAGACTTCCTCCGCTCTCAATGGCGCATTGTAGTGTCGGACAGAGAGAAAAGGGCACAAGGGTTCTCCGCGCGAGACGCCGGCTTGTGAATGAGGACCCGCCGGGTTCGGAGGAAATCGTCGGCGGGGGGATGCGCGGGGAGATCGGGAACCCTGATCCTTGGAACTGAGTTAACGAGCTTTCGCTGGCAAGATGAAGTGCTAAAAAGGGTTAAGATGACAATGTGTATTTGGCGGTAGTCGTCAAGGGGTTTATATGCGAGCCGACAGACTGAATGACACGAATGATGGCAGATCTGGCGCAATCGCCGATTTTGTATTGTTGGACAAATCTCCGGTAATGGAATTACCACTTTTGTCCCGCGGTTCATGCCAACGCAGGCGGTAGGCGCTCGTTTACCCATTTGGACAATAAGAAGGATTCCCTCTTTTTACTGCAGTCCTGCTTCAAAGATCGCTTGGTTGATTGCGGTAGAAGACAGCTATCAGGTAACTTCGCAAAGGAGCGTGTGGTTGCAATTGTCGTTATGAGCTTTGGTGCAAGACGAGTTGGTTTGATTGTAACGAATGGCTGGAAATTGCTAGTCGAGATAGAAATGGGCTTGTAGTTCATCAATCGTGCCCATGTTGTCTTAGAAACTAATGATGATGCTGCTATGCATACATATCAGGTAGTACGAAATAGCCTCGTCTCTTAATGGCAGGGGAGGAATCACAACCACTCCTCCAACTCGTACTATAACTAACTAACTAGTGAGATCGGTATGACATCAGCGGGAAGCCGTCTGGCGCACAAAAACCACCACAGCTCAATACAACACTTCTCACTGTTGTGATGAAGGCTTATTCCCTAAGAGAAACAAACCCATCTCTGCCATTACAAGGGAGTCTGGCCTCGCTTCCGCCGTGCAACCGCAGACCAGAAACCACAAAGGCAGAAGTGGTCGAAGTCCGGCCATTGAGTGAGTGCCAAGCCGAAGAGCAACGCTTTCCCCGATCAGGAACTGCGAAGAATTACTGCGATTACCGCGGAGGACAAGCCGAAGCATCCTCGTTCAGCTCCCAATTATCTTCCGCTTCTCTTCGCAGATTCACACACTCCCCTTCCAACAATGGCAACAGGCCAACCTTTGAGGGGAGCCGTCCGGGCCCTGTCCTGGACTCGTGTTCTTCCCCCTCGGGCGCGACAAGGAGCTTTGCTGCACCGCGCATGCCAGACCAGAGGCATCCAGATTCGCGCTGCGCCCGCGGAACAGCCTGCAACGGTCAATGGAGACAATCTTCCTGTGTCCAGCACTCCCACATCAGCTGAGTCCGCTGGTAGGTCTTGTCGCAAATCCAATTCAACCTGGTGCAGGCAATTGGAGCCTTCGGTTCACATTGAAACTCCTTGCTAATATACTCCTATGGATATAGATGCTCGGTTCGATGTCATCGGCGCACCCTACTCGCTCCTGTCGGTTTCACTTTCCGCTTCGCAGAATCTGTACACTCGCCGAGGGACGTTGGTTGGACTGAGTGGGAAAGCAGACAATGTATGCAAATACCGGGACTTTCGCAATCTGCCCACGTACGAGCTACCTCTAATATCTGATACGGCCAGGTGATTTCCACCTTGAGTGTCCTCGAACCTTTCCGAAGAGCTGTTGTCGGCGTGCCGTTCCTCTATCAGAAGGTCTGATTTGTCTCCATAAGTCGAGGAACTTGGGGCTAAATTCCCGCGCAGATATCCTCCGCCAGCCCGGTGACGGCCCTGGTCTCCGTCCGCTCGCCGAATACCTCTTTTGCGGTCGTACACCTCAATGGCTCGGTCGATTGGATGGTCGCTCAAAGGCGAGCGCTACTTGCCTGGACGGGTCGTTCGCTCTCGATTCGACCCACCATCAACACGAACCTGGTTCGTCTCATCCGGAACATCACATGGTCTCAAGATTATAGCTAATTCGCGAAGAGCCTGGCCCACTGGGGTAGTTCTGAGGTCACTGGCAGAGGCTTGTTGGCTCTGGTTGGCAACGGCCAGCTGTATTCGGTCGAGCTCAAGGCTGGCGAGCAATACATAGTCCACCCAAGGTATGCTTGTCGAATCTATCCACTTTGCAGACACTCGGCTGACTGGTCTGAAACAGCAATGTTGTTGCTTACACCATCTCGTCCAACCCCCCTCGTCCCTACCGCTTCAAGTCTACCACATTGAAGCTTCAGGTTCCAGGCCTTAAGAACCTGCCTGCCTTCATCCAAAGCTCCATCCAGAATTCCAAGTTCCTCCAAGCTATGTCCGAAGGGGATACTTGGAAAACTACAATGAAGCTGGTTCACAGGCTTCGTACCTGGTCTCGAATGACCATCTGGGGCGACAGGGTAAGCTCAATCGATTCACCCTTGAGATGTATTGCGTCCATTACTGATACCGAGCAGCTGTTCCTTCAATTCGACGGCCCTACAACTATTCTTCTTCAGAGCCGCGGTCCTCGCATCAATGAAGTTCTGACGACGCATGAGGTGAACGAGCTAGCCAGTGCTCCGCGTGGACTGACCATTGGCCCAGCGAAGCCTCCAACACCGGCGGAAGAAGCATCGCGGAAAGCCGCAGAGGAGGCGGTGAATGCTGCCCCTGCTCCCTCCCGGACGGTGGACGACTTGTTCCAAGAAGCAAAGGGCACGTCGCAGAGCGTCGCCAGGCTCACCAAGGATGGCAAGGTGGTTTTCGAGAAGCTGGAATAAGCCAGTTGAGTGTTTAAGCAATCTGTTTCAATTATCCTGTTTCGTTGCATAAGTCCGAGCTCAATTATTGAAGGGTTCATTTTCATTGCAGGCTCAATGTACTATAGACAGCATGCGTTCGACTGTACGCCAAACTCTCTTCATGAATCCAATCCCATATCTTGCTGATCGCGCTTGGATCGTCTGCTGCCTTTTCTTAACTTCTGCCACTTCATCTCTCGAACTTGCTCATTAAGAAATACAGTAAACACGGGCAGCAATGGCGTAAAGTATGGAATAGGTGAACAACATTCCGGGCCAAGGGTCCTGCAAGGGGTTTCAATAGACCGGGGATATCAGGGTTTGCTCATCATATCTGACTTCTCTGTTGTGCCAAGACCCCCCTTGGTACTGAATGTTTTGAACGACTCGTTCATTAGCTAGTCTGCCCGTAAGGGATAATAACTCACACCATGGCGACGAAATCCCCCCGAATGACTCCGTTCGATTTCAAAATTTTATCTCCGGCCCGTGCCGGCGCCTCGTTCTCATCGAGGCTCATTCTGTATCGCCGTTCTTGCTGAGAGGGCAGTTCTTGACAAGAATAGTGGCAGGGTTACCTTGCCTCCCTTGGAGTGACCTGTCGGACGGACGAGAATCGTGGCCCACGGGAACACGAGTATACCGGCCTTTGGGCACGATGACGAGCAACATGCGAACGCACGAGTTTGACCTTCCGAGTGAGCTTCCCGCGGAGGACATCGACGAACTCGATCACAGCCATGGATCGACTTCAACCACGCAGGTCGACGCGGAACCCGACAAGGACGAGCGTGTCGACGGGCGGCAACGTCCTCTCGAGGCGGCGCAAGAAGGAAGCAGCAACACGATCGACTCAGTGGAGAAGATCGGAGCTGCCGCGGCCACGACGCAGCTGGCACAAGGGCCTCATGGAGCTCCAGATGGGGGTATGGCCGCGTGGCTGACGGTTTTGGGTGGCTTCTGCGCTATGTTCGTCAGCTTCGGCTGGGTCAACTGTGAGTTCGTGGCTCGCAGCACACGAAAAGAGTCTCGTTTGGGTGGTATTTGTTGCTGATGAGCGAATTCAGGCATGGGCATTTTCATCGATTATTACAAGACACACCAGCTGAAGGACGAGTCCACAAGCACTGTGACATGGGTCACGTCTCTGATGACTTTCATGATGTTTTTCGGGGTACGTCGATGCCGTCTACTCTCCCTCCGCCAGCCCTACGCATCCTTGCAACTGACCAGGAGCCATCCATGACCCCAAAGGGCCCCTTCGTCGGGATACTCTTCGACAACTTCGGACCCCGGTACATCGTTCTAGCGGGCACCTTCTTCCACGTCTTCGGCCTCATGATGATCTCCATCTCCACGGAGTACTACCAGTTCCTCCTGGCGCAGGGCCTCTGCAGCCCAATCGGCACCAGCGCCCTCTTCCACTGCAGCATCAACTCGATCAGCACTTGGTTCGGCCGCCGCCGCGCCCTCGCGCTCGGCATTGCCACCAGCGGCGCCAGCCTGGGGGGTGTGATCCTCCCCATCATGCTGACCCGGCTCTTCGACCAGCTCGACTTCGGCTGGGCGGTGCGCATCTGCGCCTTCCTGATCCTGTTCTGCCTGGTCATCGCCAACTGCACGCTGAAATCGCGACTCCAGCACCGCCGCAAGCCGTTCCACTTCCGCGACTTCGTGCGGCCCCTCCGCGAGGTCCCCTTCCTGCTCACCACCGCCGGCACCTTCTGCTTCTTCTGGGGCATGTTCCTCCCCTTCAGCTTCATCCCCAGCCAGGCGCAGAAGAACGGCATGTCGGCCTCGCTAGCATCGTACCTGATTCCCATCATGAATGCCGCTAGGTTCGTTTGCCCAAACCCTTTCCCCACCCCCCAAAAGTTATCCCCTTCCACCCCAAACCCAACCTGACCAGCCCTCAAAAACAGCACCCCAGGCCGCATCATCCCGCCCTACCTCGCCGACCTCTTCGGCCGCTTCAACCTGATGATCCTCATGACCTTTCTGTCGGTGATCCTCGTGCTAGGCCTCTGGCTCCCCACGCACGGCAACGTCCCCTCCATCCTCTTCAGCGCCTTCTACGGCTTCAGCTCGGGCACCGCCGTCTCCCTGGCCCCCGCGCTCGTCGCCCAGATCTCCGAGATCCGCGAGATCGGCGTCCGCAGCGGCACGTATTTTTTCTTGGTTAGTTTCGCCGCCCTGACCGGCACGCCCATCGCGGGCGCCCTGCTCCCGGACCCCCTGCGCGGGTCGTATCTCAAGCTGAATATCTTCTGTGCGGTGGTGATGTTCTCCGGGGTGGTGTTTTATTGTCTTGCGAAGTTGTGGATTAGTGAGGGGAGGGTCGTCAAAAAGGTTTGATTATTATTCTCCCGGGGTGGGGGGAAGGATGAATGACGGGGTAATTCAGAAAGGAGAGGGTAAGGGAATTTATAGACGGTATGGGATCAAAATGTTGTGTCCAATCATCATATTGCTAGCTAGTATATGTGTGTTTAAGAGTGGGTGACTTTCCTAATCAAGAATGGTAAAGTAATTTCAAATCATATAACTCAAAAATTCTTCCCTCGAACTCCTATTCCCAACTTCCAACTCCAAAATAACGCCCTCGCTCGATGGGGTCAATGATGGTTCATACCAAAAATGCATATGTGCAAATGCAGAAGAAGAAGAAGAAGAAGAAGAAGAAGAAGAAGAAGAAGAAAAAAAAGGAAAGCGAACACACAAAATGCAGACCTAAGATGGCACATCCTGCCTTCTTAAAGGGAAATCCAAATATCGCTTGACAAAAAGCGAGGGAAGTCTTCTATACCAAAACGCCATTGCGCATGCTCTGAACACTCTTCATCCCCACTCCCTTCAGCTTGCTCAGCTCTGCGAGACTGTGGATGTGGACTTGAGCTGCTGCGGCGGCGGCTTGCTCTTGCTCCAGTTCCGGGCTCTCGACATGCTGATCCATCTCGCAGAGACAGTCGACGATGGCCTCGGCCTTTTTGACCCCCACGCCTTTCAGAAGCTTGATCTGACTCACGTCACGGGAGTTGATGATGGAGAGGAGGTGAATGGTTCTTGGGGATGGAGGCTCGAATGCTTCGGCCATATCGATGGGGGTTTTAGTGCGGGTGCGCTTTCGCCGCCGGGCATGGGTGATCTCTTCGAGGTCGACCTCGATTTCCTCGATCTCTTCGTCTTGATTCACCACTTTCTGGGTGTCTTCGTCTTCGGCAGGCTCGTAGTCTGCGTCAGAATCGTCCGCGCTGGTGCGTTTAAGGGTTGTTTTGGCGGCGGGTTGCTTCTTGAGGGACAGCATGCTTCCGAAGTCACGCTTGCTGGGGTGAGAATTGACGGTGCTGCTGGTCGTGTCGACAGCTAGGGTTTCCGTGTGGGATTTGCCGTGAATACGTTCCTTCAGAGTGGCGATCTTCCGAGCTAGCTTCTCGTTGTTGGGGAAGAATGGAAGTGCCAGTTGGTACATCTTGAGAGCAAAGCTGTCCTCTCCACGGCCTTGGTGCTGTTTGGCCATGAGAAGGTATGACAGACCCTCCGCTCGCGCGTCTTCCGATCCCTCAATCCGTTGCTCGAGAAGCTCCAAGCGGCGTTGCACTTGCTCATTGAGCTCGCGAACTTGCGTCTGTCGTGACTGCTCGCTGACCGCTCGCACAGCGAGGATTTCCTCGACTTTTCTCTCAACCATCTCCTCAATCCTCGCGGCTGAGAAGTCCTCGAATTGCTTTGATGGCTGCTGATGAGTCGGTTGTGCGAGACGCATGGGCTGTTTCGTGATTCGAACGGTAGTGTCGGCGCTGAGAGATGTACGCTTCGGTAAATCGGGCTTCTTGAACTGGGTGGAGTAGCGCGGTTGTGACTTGTCGGAGTAGACGTGGAATGCTTTCAGCGGCTTTTCGCCAGGGTCCGCAGCGTCTTTGGCTGCGGTTGTGGTTAGGTTTACATTGACGGATGCAGTCAGAGGGCGTAAGGGTTGGCGTAGCGTGCCCATGATTGAAGGCCGTGCCACCGGCCTTGGGGGTCCCTTGAAGATGGGTTCGTTTTCCACTTCGCGCACTTCAATCTTCTTCGTTCGGTTGGCGAAGTTGAGGGAGCTGATTGTATCCAGGTGATAGGACTTGACAGGGGCGAGGTTCAAGATCATGACCGTCAGCCCATTGTTCTGGCCCAAAGAGAGGATCCGAGTCATTTTCGATTCGCGGTATGGAATTCTGGAGTGCTTCTTGCTGATCGCTTCCACGCATTGAGCGAGGACAAATAGACTCTTGTTAATACTGGCAGATTCGACCATGCGCTCCTTGTCATTGTCAGTCCGACGGTTGTCCTCCGAGCCGGCAAGATCAATGGCCGACGCAGTGCTGACGCAGGTTTTGTCACCAGTGCTCACTGTCACGCGCACACAGAGGATGGCGTGAGATCGTGATGAGTGGGCATTTAGCTGTAGCGAAGTGAGCAATCAAGCGTCCCAATGAGGAGCATGGATACACACCTTGGTGGCAGACGTCGATCTGTTGATGTTCGCCTGATCATACAAGATCTCAAATTCCTTGAGGTTGTGGCATGGTCTCTCCGTCAGGCCGACAACCACAGTCTTGCCTCCATTATCACGGAGGGGCAGGCCTGCCAATGTTCTCTTTTCTGGAGGCTCGAACAGGTCGAAAACCTTGTCGTTGTAGATCTCGTAGTAACTCAAAGAAACGTTGACCGTGGTTTCGCCATTGCTTTCCTTCTCCATTTTCCGGCTGCGCCTGTATATGCTGCTGAGGAGACGAGGGATAACGCCTCTATCAACCAGGCTTTTTCCGCCTCGCATGGTGTGCGTCTTTCCTGTACCCGTAACTCCGTATGCGAAAAGTGTGACATCGAAGCCGTTGAAGAGGTGTTTGACGGTCGGTGCGACTGCGCATTGAATCAGATGGGTATAGTCCATGACTTGAATTCCCAGGACTCACCCTCAGCCTCATACAGCTCCTGCTGTGTGGCTTCCGCCTCGTAGACAGCATTGAACTGGAAGGAGTATTCTTCGCTCTCATTCTTTGGGTTCGGGATCCGTACAACAGTATCCCTATCCCTCAGTGTTGCCAATGCTCCTTTCTCTTGTGTGGTGGACTTTTTGTCGGCACCGTGGGCAGACGGGCCAGTGCGAAGAATGACGTCCAAGTCGCGCTCCGACTTAAGCAGAGGTCGAATACGTGCGACGACCCGAACACTCATTGTGTATTATGGAATATGTGCCAGCACAACCAAAGTACACTGATTTCCAAACTCAAATATTGTATGGTACCAACAATTCGTGCTTATCCAGGTTGTTCGTGCCCTTTTGAACTGACCTTGTGGACCAATTATGCTCCGAACCCTGAAGGCGTGGGTATCAAAGTCATTAAATATGGGTTGGGCGGGCGTAAGAACCGGGACTGTCGCTCAACGTCGCAATATTAGGTCGGCGCCAGATTCTAGTACAAAAGTTGCACAATTGACTTTCGTTGACAAGACCACAGCGCAGCAAACAAATTGATCGAATGCGGATTCTGCACAAGGGGAGTGCGAGTGGTGTTGAAGGGCCGTTGATGACGAGATGGTCTCGAATTGACGAAAGCGACAGGGATAGCCTCGTTGTGGTGCGACTGGCAGCGGTCACCGCTGTTGGCACGGCAACCACGCCCACGTTCTCCCTGCTTGTTCGTCTTCCCGCCTGCACATGTGGGAACTACGACAAGTATAGTACTTGTTAGAGACTATATATCCATACTTAGGTCTTGATACACTACAACTCTGACGGCGTTTTTAGATTTGATACCGACCGAGTCACCTCTGTCTGCCACTTCTGCCACAATCAGCCGATCCCAATAGGCATCTGCCAGCCATTGTCTTTGATATTTATATAGAAACAACACTTGATTAAGACAGAACCCCTGGATACGAAGTAAGGCAGGGAGATGCCGAAAGTGACAAGCAGCAAAGTAGACAAGGACACGAACTAATCAATCCATGGTAGCGATACCCCATGCCCAGTTGGAAATCTTCTTAGAACTGGACTACTAATAACCTACCTTGGTTAGTATGAGATCATTATGCCACACCACACAGCTTTGCAGGAGGCATCCATAATCGTATGTCGAACACAAGCAATCTCTGCTGAATTTTCGACCCCAAATTCCATATCTACAGCCTGGTACAGACTGTAGATTATCTCAAGAATACGAGTTGAGAGAATTTCCCCTTGAATTGACATTGAAGGTGTAACTAAGAGGAAGCTTGCTTGTAAAGGAGCAAGTCGGGCTCGGATGCGGTGAGGTGCTGATTGGCCGGTTGGCGGCAGCCGCAAAGGCCACCGTACACCATCCACCATCCACCATCCACAGGTCCGGTCCACCGGTCACTTACCAACTCGACTCTACCTAATTACGCTGCGGCTCTGACTTGAACGCAACTCACCACCTCTCTTCTCCTGGTTGCATTTCCCTCTTTCTCGCCGGAGTCTCACATCTACGTGTTCTCCTGCTTGACTCTCAGAGCCTCTCCAACCCGTGCGGTTTGGTGAATCTATCCCCCGGTCATTGGTACCCAGTCGCTCTCCGCTCCCCTCCCTAAACTCTCCCACCTGTTTCGAATTGTCGACTAACCATCGCCCCTTGGCCCAGTGACCTTGCAACGATTCACAAACCATCCCGCACAACTTCCACTACAACCGTCTACAGTCATAACTCACAGCCGACCTCCATGGCAGCACCACAAGGGGGTTATCCTCCCCAAGAAGGGTACGGTCAGCCTGTCGGTTACGGAACTCCCGAACAACAACCGCCCGCGGGGCAAGGCCAGGCTGGCGCACGAAAGAAGAGACAATATGCAGGCGAAGCCTTCGACTTCGGCTCCGGCGCCAATGCTGCCTTAGGAGGCCAGTTACCGGCCGGTGGTAGCTATGGTGCGTACCCGGCGCAAGCTCCAGCGGCTGCGGGATACCAGCAACCCGCCTACGCAGACCCTACCCAGATGCACGCCGCTGCCCCAACTTACGGGGCGCCCGCCTCCCCGCCGGTCGCACAGATGACCCAGCAGTTCGGTGCTATGGGAGTCACCGATCCACACTTGATGCCGCCGCAGCCCGTGGCTCAAGCCCCCCAGGCTCCGCGGGCAGTCCCTCTCAACCAGCTCTATCCTACAGACCTCCTCACTCAGCCGTTCAACGTTGCCGAACTCGACTACCCCCCGCCTCCTATCGTTCTCCCGCCGGGTGTAAGTGCCCCTGGCCGTTCTCCATAACACGGACGGAAACGCTAACTTCGCTCATTAGACCAGCGTTTACCCCTCTCCCTATGCCAATTGCCCCCCGAAATACGTTCGCTCCACATTGAATGCGGTTCCTACGACACACTCGCTCCTGAAGAAGTCCAAGCTGCCCTTCGCGCTTGTCATCCAGCCATATGCAGCGCTGCACGACTCCGAAGATCCCATCCCAGTCATTCCCGATCAGGTCATCTCCCGTTGCCGACGCTGCCGCTCTTATATCAATCCCTTCGTCACATTCCTCGACCATGGACACCGCTGGCGTTGTAACATGTGCAACCTGACTAATGACGTACCTCAAGCCTTTGATTGGGATACTGCTCTTCAAAAGCCTGCAGACCGGTCGCTGAGGGCTGATCTCAACCATTCGGTCGTGGAATTTGTTGCCCCTCAGGAGTACATGGTTCGCCCTCCTCAGCCGCTAGTTTATCTGTTCTTGATTGATGTCAGCTATGCTTCGGTCACCAATGGTCTGCTCGCGACAAGCGCACGGTGCATTAAGGAAAGTCTCGATCGGATCCCGAACGCCGACCGTCGCACCCGACTCGGCTTCGTCGCGGTAGACTCCAGCCTTCACTACTTCAGCATCCCTCGGGATGGGTCGGACAACTCTGACCCTAGAATGCTGGTTGTTAGTGACCTGGACGAGCCTTTCTTGCCCATTCCGGGTGATCTTCTGGTGACTTTGAGCGAATGCCGGGAGAACATCGAGTCGTTCCTCGACAAGCTGCAAGAGATGTTCCAGAACACCCAGAGCAACGGCTGTGCCATGGGGTCCGCTCTGCGCGCTGGTTACAAACTGATCTCTCCTGTGGGCGGTAAGATGACCGTTCTCAGTTCTTCTCTGCCTAATATCGGCCACGGCTCTCTCACCATGAGAGAAGACAAGAAGGTTCTTGGCACCAGCAAGGAGAATGCGCTCCTGCAAACAGCGAACAGCTTCTATAAGAGCTTCGCCGTGGAATGCTCCAAGGCACAGGTCTCTGTCGACATGTTCTTGTTCTCCTCTCAATACCAGGACGTTGCGTCTCTCAGCAATCTGCCCCGGTACACGGGTGGACAAACGTACTTCTATCCGGGCTGGAACGCCGCTCGCCCAGAAGATGCGATCAAGTTCGCCCGCGAGTTCTCCGAGTACCTCTCATCTGAGATTGGCCTGGAGGCTGTACTCCGTGTCCGCGCTACCACCGGCCTCCGCATGAACACTTTCTACGGAAACTTCTTCAACCGCAGTTCCGATCTCTGCGCTTTCCCCGCCTTCCCCCGCGACCAAGCTTATGTGGTTGAGGTTGCCATCGACGAGACAGTCACGAAACCTGTGGTCTGCTTGCAGACCGCCGTCCTTCACACCACTTGCAACGGCGAGAGAAGAATCCGTGTTTTGACTCTGGCGCTTCCAACCACTCAGAATCTGGCCGACGTCTTCGCCTCGGCGGACCAACAAGCAGTCGCAACCTACTTCAGCCACAAGGCCGTCGAGCGGGCTCTGGGAAGCGGTCTGGAACCTGCCCGGGACGCCCTCCAGGCCAAGGCAGTGGAGTTGCTCTCCACCTACCGGAAGGAATTGGCCGGTGGAAGTGTGAGCGGCGGTGGTCTCCAGTTCCCTGCTAACCTGAGAGCACTCCCCGTTCTTTTCCTTGCCATGATGAAGAATGTAAGTTTTTTTTCTTGTGCCTACTCAGTTTCCCGTCAGCATCTAATTCTCGATTAGCTCGGTCTTCGCAAATCTGCCCAGATCCCCACCGATATGCGCTCTGCGGCTCTCTGCATGCTCTCTACGCTTCCCCTTCCCCTTCTCATCCAGTACATCTACCCGAGGATGTATTCCCTCCACGACATGCCTGACAACGCTGGGCTGCCCGATGAGCAGACTGGCGAAATCGTCCTCCCTCCTCCAGTCAACCTGTCGTCTGAGCGGGTGGTTCCGTATGGCCTCTACCTCATCGATGATGGTCAGACGCAGTTCCTGTGGGTTGGACGTGATGCGGTGCCTCAGCTGATCGAGGATGTGTTTGGGTTGGCGGACCGATCGCAGCTCCGGGTGGGCAAGCAGAACCTGCCGGACTTGGACAACGAGTTCAGCCAGCGGGTGCGTGCGGTGATCGAGAAGAGCCGGGACCACCGGTCGAAGGGGGTGGGCAGCATTGTGGTGCCGCACCTGTATGTGGTCAAGGAAGACGGCGAACCGGGTCTCCGCTTATGGGCGCAGACGATGTTGGTGGAAGACCGTGCGGACCAAAGCGTCAGTCTGGTGCAATGGATGGGCTCGTTGCGGGAAAAGGTTTGATTGCTCCGTTTCCTAAGCGCCTTTGCCTCTGCCAGTTGATCTATTACCCTTTCTGCCGTCATCGACATACGAGTCTATACTTGGAGTCACGCAGACTGACGAGGCTTTCGAACACACCTACAGGTTGTTCAATAATGATAGTTTCTCCCTTGCTGGTAAATCATTTCCACAGATACATCAATACAATTTCCGTGATTATGTCAAGATCTTATTTCCCCCCTCTCTTCTGCTTTCTCTTCAGCGCTCGCTCGGGTGGTGGACTCGATTGGCGGGGTTATTTTTCATTGGGTTGAGTGATGTGCCGGCAACAAGAAAATACAAAAGTTCAGTGGAGCTTGTGGTTAGTGTTGGGCGTGTTGGGTGTTGTGTACATGGATCCGACGCCTCTTTCGGCATATCGAGCCATGTGCTCGCTAATCAAGTACGCCCGCGTGGGCGGTGAAGCTATGCATTGTCCAGCATTCTGTAGGCTTGTTTATTGTTGTCTACAGATTGTTTCATCGGGATGGTCACAATGCTAACTTCACCAACCATCCCGATAACCGCTAAATACGAGTGTGTGATCCGAGGCTCTGACATGGGTACGAGCTTGGTGGTTGGTTGGTTGGTTGGTGAATAGTGTTAACCTTGGGCGAGTGAGGGCGTTTGGGCTGCATGGGCCCTGAGTAACTTCAGTAAGCCTGTGGTCAGTGGTCAAGTCAGCCCATGCACGGTAAGCTTTAGATCACACAACTGCCAGAGCTGGCTGCAAGTTGACGGACGGTCCATCACATTCGAGCCTCCGAGCCAACTGCAGCTAAGTTAACGGATCCTCTCCGGGATGATGATGAAGGGGGGGAGGGGGGAGAGTAAGTGATGGGCCGACTTTGATTTGAAGCTGCTCATTAGGTGAATGGGGGTTGTGATCAAGTCGAGTAGCACACAGTAGTTTCGTTTCTGGTCGACCGGTACGGAAGAAGAGCACTGCACTGCACTGCCCCTCCTCCTCTCCTGGAAGAAAAGTAATAAGACGAGCGTACTAATCTATCCGTGCGGCGAGGCCAGGGTGATGGATGGATCATGGACACAGTACGGAGAGTAGGCAAAGAGCAAGCAGATCCCTGGGTCCAGGGAAAGAGTGGGGGGGATTTGACCTGGGAATTCATCGACTAAGCCGGTTTGAGTAGCGCTGGGTGGGCCAGGGAGGGAGTCTGAGAGACGGTGAAACTGCCAGAGATTGGCGCCCGTGGCGGGTTTTGGGACTGGAAGGGGAGGGAATTGCGTCTCGTCACTCTCGTGGGGGAATTGAAACACTGGTCCAGACGTGGTTTCTTGGGGATTGACAGTTGCCATGAGATGACAGGATGGAAAGAGGAGCTCGTCAGGAAGCTTGGAAGTTGGAACTGAGACGGGCTTTTCTTCGGGTCACATTTTCTACTCCGTAGTGTGTGTGTGGCTGTCTGTGTCTTTTGGTTGCTGGTTCATTGCTTGATCTCTCGCGCTCCCCACACAAATGGAGGTTTTCAGACCGGGCTTTATTGAGGGGGTGATTGCATTGTCTGCTTGGGGTTATTGCAGAGTCACTTCAGGCTGCAGTTGGATAGTGGCTAAGTGGCTGTATCCGCTGTGAGATGATGCTGGTTTGTGATTGATGAGATAATTTGTGCGGATTTGATCCTTGGGAGTCTTTGAGCAAGAGACAGACTTGATGGTGTTGACATACTGAGTAGATATAATGCTGGCAGCATTTCTGGATCAGGAACCAAAACCACCCAAACCCCCTCCTCCCATCCCCAACCGTACCACAGAGACTCCCCCCGGTGGTGATTTCCACTGCAGCGGCCCCTCCGTCTCTTCAACCAAGGTTCTTCTTTCATCGGGGTTCATTATTATTCTTATTATTTTGAAGAAGTGTCGTTAGTTGGAACAGACTATTGTTGTCAGTGCCAGTCACCTCCTACTGACTATCTTTATCCTCCTCAACTGTCCATGGTCTTATCTGCTGCCTCCCTCCGTATCGATAACTGACCTTCCCCTCCCCCCCATTTATTATTGCTCCACGGCGATTCAGGTACACAACTTCCCACTTTCCACTTCCCACTTCCCACACACACGCTCTCTCTTCTCCCCCCTCCTCTTCTTCCTCGGTTCCTCTTTTCCGCTGAACTCTCTTTATCCTATTCAGAGGTTTTCTTCTCCTCTACTTTCCTATTATTAGGAATCTCACCCTGCCCTCCAGTTCTGTTCGGCCTGTTGCTTCAAGGTGAGATCGAGTTCTTTCATCTTCAACAGCCTCCCTGTCTCCCCACTTTGCGGGTGATTAACTTTCCCACTACGGACACTAGTTCCCCTCCACGACTGCCACTATTTGCTCTGCTCTCACTCTCTCACTCTCTCTCCAAGACTTCCAACCCCTCCACAACCACCGCCAACTGCTAGTCTGTCCGTCGTTCGTTACCTTCCCTCGCCTGCTCTTACTTCCTACTCCTAGTCATTCCACCCCCCCCATCCACTATCCCACTATCCTACTCCCCCCCTCTACCCCCTTCTCCGTCGAAACGCCTTGGGTTGGTTTCCCTCTTATTTTTGTTGCTTCACGTGTATCTTAGCCAAAAGAAACTCGAAACTGACCACTGTCGTCGATCTAGGAACTAGGACAGAAGACACCTGGAAGACAGACCGTCCCAAAAATAGAAACCGGCCTGTGAGACACCCAGCACCAGTAACCCAATTCTCTCCTCACGACTGGTAAGCTTCTCCTTTTTCTCTCGCCCTCTTAATCCTCTACAAGAAACCTTTAATAGGGCCCAATCTTCAGCCCTTTTGGTCGCTGTTGTGGATAATTGACAAGTTCGTCTTTTTGTGGTCCAGATCGTCATCAGTGACGTGGATCGATCTAAGCGCCGTGTGAGCAATTTATTTGTTCCTTTCATCGCCATCTGCGCCCCTGGATCGTGATCCTACCTGGAGTTCCTTCGCCTTTTCCTTTCCAAAACAAACGCTACTCCCGAACTTCTGCAGACCAACGTGCGTGCGTCTTCCTTTTCCGGTTCGATTGCAGACACGCGCTGTACCCGGCTCCCGATTTTCCACGGTTCCCCGACAACGGTCACTCGTCCAGCGCATACACCCTGGCATGCGGATTTTGTTGTAATTAGGCTCCAACTGCGCTCCAACCCAGCTCCTTCTGGTAAGCGCTACGCCATGTGTTTGTTGCTTGAATGTGTGATGGGCCTTAAGCGTGATCTCGTGGGCGACCCGCTACTTGTCTGCATGTGACGAACTGTGCCCACCATCAGTGCGATGCTTAGGGGCCGTTGACCTGCTACAGCTCTCCTCCTCAGCGTTAGGCTGGCAGCTCAGCGATGAGCTGGACTATCACTTGGCGCGGGGTTCATCACACAAAACGCCTGCTTTGGTCGGCATGAACTGACCTTTGCTTAGAATCCTATCATAACAGTCACCATGGTGCAACAAACGCCTCCTCAAGGAGGATCACGCAAGATCTCCTTCAATGTCTCGGATCAATATGAGATTCAAGATGTCATCGGAGAGGGCGCCTATGGCGTTGTCTGGTGAGTTTGGTCAGATGAACGAGCGCTGTAGCCGACAACTAATTGGCCTCAGCTCCGCGATTCACAAGCCTTCCGGACAGAAGGTCGCCATCAAGAAGATTACACCATTCGACCATTCCATGTTCTGCCTGCGAACCCTACGTGAGATGAAGCTATTGCGGTATTTCAACCACGAGAACATTATCTCTATTTTGGATATCCAGCGGCCTCGGAATTACGAGAGCTTCAACGAGGTGTACCTGATCCAGGTAAATTTAGAAGCCATGCAACATGGAGGACCCAGCGACTGATTGAAACAGGAATTGATGGAGACGGATATGCACCGTGTCATCCGTACTCAGGACCTTTCCGACGACCATTGCCAATACTTCATTTACCAGACCTTGCGCGCGCTGAAGGCCATGCACTCGGCGAACGTTCTGCACCGTGATCTCAAACCATCCAATCTTCTTCTGAATGCCAACTGCGACCTGAAAGTCTGTGACTTTGGCTTGGCTCGGTCTGCTGCATCAACGGATGACAACTCAGGTTTCATGACGGAATATGTGGCCACGCGGTGGTATCGTGCGCCGGAGATCATGTTGACGTTCAAGGAATACACCAAGGCGATTGATGTGTGGAGTGTGGGCTGTATCCTGGCTGAAATGCTGAGCGGGAAGCCCCTGTTCCCTGGAAAGGACTGTGAGTCTCACAATGCCGGCGCCGCAATTGACAAGCCATTCTGACAACGGACAGACCACCACCAGTTGACTCTTATCCTTGATGTCCTCGGAACGCCAACCATGGAAGACTACTATGGGATCAAGTCCCGACGGGCTCGCGAATACATCCGATCTCTCCCGTTCAAGAAGAAGATTCCCTTCCGCGCCATGTTCCCCAAGAGCAATGACCTTGCCCTGGATCTGTTGGAGAAGCTCCTCGCCTTCAACCCGGCCAAGCGAATCACGGTGGAGGAGGCGCTGCGTCATCCATACCTGGAGCCGTATCACGACCCGGAGGATGAGCCTACGGCACCGCCAATTCCGGAGGGATTCTTTGATTTCGATAAGAACAAGGATGCGTTGAGCAAGGAGCAGTTGAAGCGTAAGGCAGAAGACTTTGTCGTATGTGGAGCTTTACTAACTATTTGGACAGTTTTGATATACGAGGAGATCATGCGGTAAAGAACTTGACGAGCATATGAAGCGGCTAAGATACCATATACGGGGGAATCAAACAAGGCAGTGCCTGTTCAGGTTCAATGGGGTTTCATTCGAGCACATAATAACATGAAGGATAGAAAGAAAAGGATAGGGACAATGCTCGCGCGGTCCACCCTGAGTGATATGCTGCCATTATGGGAATATGGAAGGAGTTGATGTGATGATTCGGGCATCTAAGCTTGTTTGATATGATGCGAGCACAGTAGCTTTGACATGCAGTCCAGTCCAGTACCTAAGACGAACTAGCTCAAGACCGTCTCTTTTTGGGTATATATATGCGGTGCAGAACTCCCTCGAATTACTCCCCCTACTTTTTCGGGGTATATAAATGGAACCGATTACTCAGTATTCCTTGCCCTATACTCCTCCATAAACCTCTGGATCCCCCTCCCAACCCCCTCAGGACTAGGCTTCTCCGCACAGACATCCGGTTCGAACCCGACCCGATTCCTAAGATAATCCCTCGTCGTGGGACCAATAGTCGCCACAAAGAATTTCCGGTTGCTGGTATCGGGCCTTTGATCCAGAGACCCTTCAGGTTGCTCTCCCCGGGTCCCCAACCCACCACCAAGAACCGACGACGATGACGACGAAGCAGCATCCACGTTCTCCAACACCCGCACCATCGCCTCACACCCCGTCGGCGAAAACACCACCGTCCAGACCGGGTCGTGTTTTTTCTGTAGAGCGCGAACCCGCTCCCCAAACGCCTCCTCAAACCCCGCCATCACCCCGGTCTCGTAGACCACCAGCTCGTGCACGGGGATCCGGGCTTCGGGCCGCAGCGCCGCGTCCATCAGCGTCTTGGGGATGATGTCGCGGCGCGTTTCGCCGACGAGGAAGAGGAGGGGTTTTCTTGCGTGTGCATTGGGGTTCGGGGTCTGGGTCTGGGCTGGGGGGTCTGCTGTGCTGGTGCTGGTGCTGTTGTGGTTCCCATCTGGGTTTTCGGTGCTGTTAGGGTAGGCTGGGTAATGCGATAGGATGAACTGCGCGAGGACCTCGCCGGTGCCGGTGTCCTGGCCGTGCAGCGTTGCGTTGGGGAGGTAGGTGGTTGTCAAGGTCGAGAGGGAGCGGTGCGTTGCGGGGCCGACGGTGTAGAGGGGGAGGGTTAGGGGGGTTAATTCCTTTGGGTCTTGGGCTTGGTCAGTTGATGTTGGTTTGTGGGTTGGGTGTAGTGTGGTGCTTGGGTATAGGGAGGGAAGCTTCTTCTTGGTGGGGGACTGCACTGCACTGCACTGCACTGCACTGCGCCGCGCCGGACGGACAAACATACCATCGATCCCCTCGAGAACCTGGGCGAATCCCTCCACCGCGCGCTGACTTGTGAAGATGATGCCGCCGTATCTTTGAGCGGGGTGGCCCGCGCTGAGCCCCCCGGACACGAGCAGGTCGTGGACGCGTTGGAGGTTGGGCGTGTGGAAGTGGTGCTCCAGGACGGGGATGAAGGCGGGGCTGTAGTTTTGGCTCGTGAAGAAGTCGTCGTAGCCGTCGTGCGGGGTGGAGCGGGTCTTGAGGAGGAGGATCGGGATGCGCGGGTCTTGCTCGGCCATTGTTTTTGTTTTTTTCTTTTGAGTTTGGTTTGTTCTTGGGTGGTGAGGTGCAATTGGGGAGAATCGTAGGTGGGAGGAGAGGAGCTTCTGGTGGATGGAGGAGTGCGGAGTGCGGAGCGGAGCGGAGCTGAGCTTGCGCCCCGGCCGAGGTTCCCTGATCCTCCAAGTATTACGTTACTAGGACAAGTATGTTATATCAATGCATACGCAGTGGTTCTAATTCTGATAGGGGGGAAAGGTGGGCAAAACTAATATTGGATTAATAGACACCTCTTAACAGACACTTTGAAGCAGCTACTCAAGGAAATCAATGGGTCTAGCATGGTATGTACACTAAAGAAACAGACTACTGGTCGTCGAGAACATGCAGGTACTTCTTCTCCTCCTGTCTCTCCCGCTCCGTCGCGGGAGGAAGATCGTAGTAGGAGGAGCTACGGTATCCAAGCTGCGAAAATTAGCCCGTATTCCACACATCGTCACGAAAGAACAATCTTACCAAGTAGTGGAAGGTCAGGTTGCTGATCTCAGCAGGCTCGATTCCAAGATCCTTGAAGGTCTTGGCGTTGGGGTCGATCACCTGGTCGATGAATTCGCGCTCAACCTCGTCAGCCGAGACGGTGGGCCACCAGAGGTACTTGTTGAGGTAGTGGGCAAGGGGCTTCATGATGGCCTTGGGCACATTCACGTGGCGGCGGTGCTTGACAATTTCCTTGTCCACTAGCTGGGCAATCTCGGCGGTCGAGTAGTTCTTGGGGCCGTAGAGCTCGAAAGTCTGACCGACGGTGCTGTCATCGTGCAGCATAGCCTCAAGAGCAGCGCCAACATCAATAGCCTGTGAATGTTGTCAGCACGGCCCACCCCATAGCCTTCTGAAAGCAACTTACGTGCACGGGCCAGTAGCGCTCCTGCATGTGGTTGGAAGTGAGGACGTTGGTCGCACGAGCGAGCTTGTGAAGGAGGTTGTCCTCGAAACCGAACATGGGCGCAGGACGGACGATGGTGGTCTCAGGGTAGATAGAGCGAGCAATCTCCTCACCCCAGGCCTGCAGCAGTCAGCACCTATGAGCCAGCGCGAAATACACCCGACCAACGGACCTTGGTAGCGAAGAACTCGGAGGGAGAGTCCCGGCTAGCGTTGTAGGAGGAGACGTGGATGAATCGATCAACATCGTACTTGGCAACCGCCTCCACGATACGCTCCGTTCCATCGACGTGAACGTCGTTGTAAGTGAAGTTCCTGTAGGTAGATTAGCATGGCGCATTCAGGAATGACCTATGATACTGACTTGGTAGGATATTGGCGACCAACAAGGTTATAGACAACATCGGAATGGCGCACAGCCTCCTCAATGGACTGAGTGTTGCGCAGATCGTACTCCTGCGGAATCGCCGAGTAAGTGACTCGAGTACCATGCTTGAAGAGGGGGTATCATACAATGAACGTAATCCGACCGAGATCACCGGTGACCTTCAAGTGTCTCTTCGTCATCTCCTCACGGTAGGGGACAACCACGCTGCATCCCTGACGAGCTATATCGGCGTCAATCTCTAGCTCTGCCTAATCGATCATGGACCCAACCTACCGAGCTTGTTGACAATGTAACGACCGAGGAAACCGGTAGCGCCGAAGACAGTGGCGGTGTGACCTAGATGATATGAGCTTTCTGGTGCCGACGCGAGCGGATAATGACACGAGCAAAGGGCGAAGTACCTCCCAGAGACGACCTGCGGGAGACAAACGTTAGCATCATCCCCAGACCATAACTCCAGTGAATGCGCTCTTACCGTCCACCTTGAACCTTCAAGATGGGCTTTCCAGTCCGACTAATGGCAACATCCTGGAGATTCCGGCGCTGGAACTGGAATTGAATCCGAGGGGCGGGGACGAAGGCCCTCGAGGCCATGGCGGAATTGGCGGCCCGGCAGCTCTGCATGGTCTCAATTCTGCTTGCGAATGCGATGAGACCACCGAAAGGCGTCCGGATCGGTGGTTTGCGAAGGGCAATTGGGTGGTAGAGGGGAGAGAGCCAAGCTCGACGTCAGGACTTGTGCTCACAGCTGGTAGATGTTGAAAGTCGCTGTCCAGAATAACCTTGGAGCGGGCACGGGACTTGACGCTAGTCCCTTTTCGGTCCACTCCCTGGCCGATTTGCACCTTCTTCGATTGTCCAATCTCCCTCCGCGCTGCCTATAATGCTCTGGAAATGACTGTCAATGCGTGGATTTATGATGTTACAGTCGCCTTACTCCAGCATCTCGAGTAATGATCCATCCGACCAGATGTCACGGTCAACTCCAATCCCGAACACTTGATCTCCTGCCGGATCGCGTCTGACTATTCGCGAAACATGATTGGTTGACTGTCTTACAGCGTCATGGTGCACCTGCAACTACCACGACACAACCTAGACTACTCGGTACCTCCTAGTCTGATGTCGAAAAGAAGGAAAAAATAAGTACACAAATTGGAGAACGCAAGGCACACATCACATTCAGTCCATTACTCTTCTAATTGCAACTCTATCACTAAAACTGTTCAGCAGCGTTGTCCCCGAGCAAGGAATAGGGCTTTCGGCAGCTTCTGATGAATCTTGAATGTCATTTGATGCTCCAACACCTCGCTTCGGAAATTCAGGCCTACTCCGGCTTCTTCATAGAGTTGCTGAATCCGCTCGAGTGTGAACCCATGGCTGCCGATTGTGTGTTCAGCGTCGCCAAAGTCAAGCTTCCCATGAGCTGAATCATGCTGCTCATCATGGTGGTGGTGGTGGTGGTGGTTATGATGATGGCCGTGATGGCCGTGGTGGTCCCCTGCTGCCAGGATCTCGAGGACCAAAAGCACACCCCCTTTCTTGAGGCGCTCACTCAACCGCGCCAAGGCCAGTTCGGGGTTCTCAAAGTGGTGCAGCGCCATGCTGACCACCACAAGGTCGAAATTGGTGTATTCTTCTGCGGAGAGTTCCTCCGCCACAGACTCGGCGAGAAGATCAGCTTTGACTCCAGTCATCTTGTTTACTAAGCCCGCATCCTTCGCGTTCTTGTTGAACTCGCTGATCATGCCATCTGAAACATCCATGCCGATGATCTTGCTTACGAAGGGAGCTAGAGTCTGTGGGTTGTCAGCTTCGTTTCTTCGAGACAGCTGACGCGGTAGGGTTAGGAAGCTACCATGGATATAGGACCCGGTCCGCAGGCGTACTCGAGCATCTTGATCTCCCTACCCTGGCCAGACTCGGTGTCGGTCCAGGTATCACTGATCCACGCACGACGGCTAAGGACCTCTGTGCAATTCTTCTCAATGAATTCCTTGAATTCGTCGTTGTAGGTACTAGCCATTTTTCTATGAAATGCATAAGTTTCCTGCTTGTCCATCGCGAGAGCTTGTCACTTACTCGAAGTACTGGCGATTGTTCTCGGTGAAGTCAGACATGATGATGGTATTGAATGGACAATGGTTCAAAGACAGGAGGTATTAATAACCTGCAACGATTGATAGAAGATAGGAGAAATGGGATTGATTGATGGTTGAAAAGAGTCTTCTGCGAAGAGAATAACATGCCCATATTTATATCCTTTCGCCGAGCCGCAAAGAAAAATCCTTGGGTACCCTGGTTGTAGATGGCTCAGAGGGCTGCTCGGAGAGATATCGGACACTTATTGCTACCATTCTGAGGCTACAGTACAGACTCATGTCTGGATTGGTCCAAGCGAGTAGTGTTTTAATTAAACACATACCAAGAGCTACTATACATCCTAAGAGCCCAAAAATACTCTGGGTACAAGGACAAGGTAGTAATTCCGGAAGATATTCATGCTTTGTATGATATTGAGATTGTTGACCATGACGATGATGTAGATGGTGATCGATGTCATGTGCCTCACCGCCCGAGCATTAAGGCGGATGTTCACCTCAGCTCCGCTGCGCTGCCACCTTCAGATCAGCTTCCTTCTATCTTCCCCATCTCTGATTGACGTACCCCCACCTCTCACGACCCTTGACTCTTCTTGATTCCTCTCTCCTATCCTTGTCCCACATCTCAGCATCCCCCGGTTCCATCATGGAGAACCAAAGGATCACCGATTTCCTCGCCGACCAGCTCCAGCAAGCTCCCGAACAGAGCCAGGCCTTGTTCCTGACCTTCGAAGACTACTGGGAGCGCAAGCTATGGCACCAACTTACCGACTCCCTGATCGAATTCTTCCAGCTACCAGAGAGCGGTCCCCAGCGACTACCGATATTCAAGAACTTCGTCCTCAGCTTCGCCGACAGAATCAACCAGCTCAAGTTCGTCTCGCTGGGGTTGATGGCATCGACGGAGTGTGCAGGTCTGTTACCTGCGCCCAGTAGCTTCTGAAGCGCCCTCAACTGACCAAGCCTGGGGGATGATACACAGATGACAAAGAACGCCTCTCCTTCCTCACATCGCTGGCCGACAAGGTCAACAAGCCCGACAGTCAAGATGCTTACATCTACGCCCTCGCAGACGTCGCCAACGTCAAGCAACGACTACAAGACCTGGACGGAGCACAGAAGGATCTGGAGGTCTGCCAAAAAGTGCTCGATACCTTCGACTCGGTTGAGACCGTTGTGCACGCTTCCTTCTACAAAGTCAACGCGGACTACTACCACGTAAGGGTGACACCCTCGTCATCTCCGCATCTCCGTCACTGACAAAGCTCCCCAAACGAAACAGGCCAAACAAGAATTCGCCTCCTTCTACAAGAACGCCCTCCTCTACCTGGCGTGCATCAACCTCGAGGACCTCAGCGACGCAGAGCGGGTGTCGCGGGCCTACAACCTCAGCGTGGCGGCGCTGGTATCGGACACGATCTACAACTTCGGCGAGCTGCTGCTGCACCCGATCCTGGACTCGCTGACCGCGACGCCGCACAGCTGGCTGCGCGATTTGTTGTTCGCCTTCAACCGCGGCGATCTGACCGCCTACGACGTGCTGGCCGGCAACATCTCTAAAAACCAGCTGCTGGAGCAGCACCGCCTCTTCCTGTACCAGAAGATCTCGCTCTCTGCGCTCACGGAGATGGTCTTCCGCCGCCCGCCCCACGACCGCAACCTGACCTTCGCCGCCATCTCCGCCGAGACCAAGGTCAAGCCCCAGGAGATTGAGCACCTGATCATGAAGGCCCTCTCGCTGGGCCTGCTCAAGGGCGCCATCGACCAGGTCGCCCAGGTCGCCCAGATCCACTGGGTCCAGCCCAAGGTCCTGGACATGAATCAGATCGAGGGCATGCGCAACCGCCTGAAGGACTGGGATGCCGGCGTCAACCAGCTGGGCCACTGGATCGAGGGGGTCGGCAAGGATGTGTGGGCCGCTTGAGCAATGAGATTTCCCAAAACATTAGAAACCCGATCTATATTTTCCAGATACCTTAACAACTACCTTACTACAACAACAACAACAACCATGTTATGCCCCCCACCAGCCTGTTTCTCATGCCTCTCCAAGCATCTACTCTCCAAACCCCTCATGATGTGAGAAGAGTAAATCACCTGCGGTTCATGTACGACGTACTAGACTTTCCCATATCTGACTTACTATAATCCAAAGCGTATGGAATGGCACCACTCTACTCGAAACCTACACCATAATTTAATATTCAGGAGAAACCTAACCACACGAAACTACGACGAGAAAGGGAAGTCTACTGTAGATCTAACAAGATTTATACTATACTATACAGATGTTCAACAGACGAGTAAACGAAGCAAAGCTATCTGTATGATGCTCTACCTACCCTTCAGAAGAAAAAGCTCTAGAATAGGGAGAACCCCAACAGAGCACACCCAGTCACCCACGCGGGCCACCAGACACACCAGACCACCACCTGGGTCCACATGCCCCAGACGTCCCACCCGAAGGCCGCCTGCGTGAGGACGGTCTCCACGTCGACCCCGGAGTACCAGCACGCCCCGAGAAGGACGACGGGCGGGGACAGCAGGTTCAAGAGGACGAGGCCGGCGACGGCGAGCACGGACCGCACGGAGCGGGAGGCGGTGCGCGGGTCGATGCGGTTGACGAAGCTGAGCGGGGTACAGAGGAGGCCGATCATGAAGGACAGGGAGAAGTTGAGGGTGGCGAGCGTGGAGAGGAAGAGGCCGAGGACGAGGAGCGAGAACGATTTGATGAGGAGGGATTGTTGCGATTGGTCCCGCGAAGTGGTCGTCAGGCCGCGGGTGAGGGAGGCTGCGAGCACGATGGGGAGGATGGCGTTGATGGCGATGCTGGCATAGGTTGCGGTTGGGTAGTACTGGTGGTTGAGGTTAGCATGTTGGACGGTAAAGGGAATGGTCGGGCACGAACCTGGTGGTTGACATTGTTGAAAATATAAAGAGGGACGAGACCGAGGAGATGGAGGCCGACGACGAGGGTGAGCGGCAGGGCAAGTTGACGCTCGATGATGCTGCTTGAGTCGGGTTTGACAGCTGGTTGCTGCGCGGTGTTCGCACCGGACTTCTCCGTCAAAGTAGCCGCTTGCTTGTTCGTCTCTCCTGCAGTTACTGGAGGCTTGACGGCAGTTTGCTCCAAGCCGGTATAGTATCCCGTCCGCAGCCAGAGTGCAATGGCCATGATGGTGAAGTTTCCGGCAATCAGCATGGCACTGGGTAGATAGGTGCCGATGCTGACGAAGCGGTTGGTCTGCATGAGCAGGTAGAAGAAGAAGCTCTGATGGAGATGCTCCAGGAGATTGTTCAAACTGCGACAGAGGCCCTCGATGGTACGGCCCAATGCCATCTCATCCTGCCAACCGTCGCCTTTGGGCTGCAGCGTGATGGCGTCAATATGGTATGGCATAAAACTGCTGTGCGCACCCGTGGCGTAGCCGAAGCCCTGCTTGATCATGCCTCGCAGAATCGTCTGCAGTCGCATCTCATAGCTGTCATTGTGGTCCCACATTTCTTGCAGGTTGGAACCAATACCCATCTGGCCCCCAGCGATCGATACAGCCGTGTTGAACAGGTCCAAATTGGGCAACTGCCCGTTAACACCATCGTAAAGAATATGAAGTGACTCGAACCGATGATCGAAGGGATACTCAATGACCAAGCCTCCCTGCAACGCGCCGCTCTTCAATGGCAGCGGCTGCACAAATGCCGGTTGCATGTCATGGTAAGCGTCAATCCACGCCTGGGTACCCAATTTACTATCCGGTGGGAACACGAAGATGATATCCTTCGACCATAGTGACCATCCTGTAAGGCGCAAACCCAGTCAGCAAAATGGAAACGTCTTCAGCTGCTGCGGCTGCGGCTGCTCCGCTGGACGAAGCCGGAAAAGCATCACGCACGTTTGAAGTATCCCGCCAGTGTCAGCGCAAGGCTTACACCAATCAGATTGAGCTCGTCATCGGCAGTCTTCCAGGCTGCGACAAGAACAATGGCTTCAGTAGCGTCACCCCGCGGTGCTTGGATAATCGCGTAGACATTCTGCCCCTGATGGGTGATCCCCGACGAAGTGTACTCGTACTTCTGCGTTGCGACTTTGAGTCCTGCGGCTCGCAAGATCGACTGGATCTTATCGGAAACACTAAGCGCAAATTCAAACCCGCATCAGCACGACATGGCCTTCTCAACGGAGCGGGAAGGGGTCACTGGAAAGAGAAAGAACATACGCCGGGGTGAATTCCTCGTTTCTGCTGTCTTCCTCACTTGGCGTCTGGCGCTCCAGGATCGCCTCTAGCTCCTTCTTGTATCCTCGGAAGATGTGCTGTTCACTGCCGGAGAAATATGCGTGGACCTGACCGGGTAAGAGCGCGTTTTCGGAGATGTACGTTTGGCGGGAGTAGTCGTTGAGGGGCAGGAGGAGCAGCCAGACGACGCCGGCCACGATGCAGATGAAGGAGAGAATATGCGGCAGATGGACGAAGAGAAAATGAGGATTGCTCCGCAGTTTGCGGATTGCGGCTGCCATGGTTCTTCTGTCAGCATGAGTTTGAATCGATCCGAGGTGTTGTTTCGCCCGCCGAGGGCAATCCGGGGTAAACAGGGTGGTGATAGCAATCTGGGATAAGCAGGGCCGATAGAGGAAGACAAGAAGCTTATGGAGAGTCTCTCACTAGTGCACATGGTGGTGAGCCAACTCACATTTTAGAGCCATGGAGGTTGCAACATTTAGGGACTCCGTCCCATGGAAGAGTTGTTGATGCTACAGCTGAACGGGTACGGAGCGATCAATCGGCGGCGATTTGGCCAGAGCAGCGCGGAATTTACGTCAGCCGCTAAGTAGTTAACTATGTACAGTCATAACCATGTTTAAGTTATTGTTAATATGATTGACACTGGCTTGATAATTATCATATAACATTAAATAATATTCACTCCTTCCATAACTTGCTTTTACACATTACAGAAAAAGTCGCGTATAGTAGAAATTATAATATATGCACAAGAATGAAAGGCTGTAGGACAACCCGTCTATTGAGTTCTCAAGCACCCAAACGCTGCGAGGAGCCCAGGTAGCTCATTGGAGTCGCCCTCTCACCCCCTGCAGTCGTGGTCGGAAGAACACCGTACCGACCAAACGTCTTCTGGTCCACCGAGACATAGTGTGGCAGTCTGCCCAGAAGGTTCAACTTCCCTTCAATCCATCTCAGGACCTTCTCAGGGGGGACGAAAACTTTCAGATACCCGAGACCGACTAATCCAACATGTTAGAGAGGCGGGGGACAGATGCAAGCAGGTGCAAAAGGCAGAATACTTACACAGATAACCCACGAAAATGGCGCAGAGATGGCCCAGAAGACTCGCATTCTGGACAAAAATCGAGACCAGGCCACAGGCAAACAGGGGGGAGGTCCACGTAGGTATCTTGTACGGCCCGAGGCTGACGGATCGTCAGTTCGGGTTTCAACGCATGTGTTCCGGAAAGTTTTGACCTACCTGAAGTACGGATTGGATTTGAAGGTTCTTATGGCTTCAGACCCCAAGAGCAAGAAGACCCAAACACTGAAAGATCTGTTAGACGCCCCTCAAGGACCCAGAATAGCAGGCCAGAGTCACTCACCTAGCACCAAACACTTCGGTGTTTCTGTGCAAGACAAATCTCTCGATCACAATATACGCGCCCGCCGGGAATGTCGAAAGAGCTAAAATGTGGTCACCGCAGTCAGTGTCTCTGCTGCAGCGACAAAGCCTGGACATGATTGGGCTGAATTGACTTACGGCCAAAGAACAGAGCAACTGCCGTCAATGTGCCATGCTCGGCCTCAAACCGCTCCAACAATGGAGTGAGAGCCAGCAGATTCAGGAAGGCATGGAAGAATCCGAAGTGGATGAATGGGTATGTGTTAAGTCGATACACTGTGTTCTCATGTCAGATTGCACGCGTCCTTGTGTACTCCTTGCAAGGGTCTGGAGACTGTTCATACTGGTGCCAATGTTGATTTCCTCTGGTATCAGCGAGCCCCATTGTTTGACACTCCACACCGTCTGCAGTTCGAGCAGCCAGAACACGATGATCGCTAAGAGCACAAGCCGAGTGAAAAGAGGGAGGCGAAGAACGTAGGACCGGACCCTCGATGGGTTGAACGGCAGTGGCGGTAAAGCGGCCGGAGTAGCCATGATGTTAGGTATTCGAGCCGTAAATCACAGATTATGATATTAGAGTACAGAGTCGGAGATAGACCGTGTGGCTTAAGATCTAGACACCAATGTTGTCTGTATGTAATGAAGGCCGGTCGAGACTGTTGAAGGCGTCAAGCGCACGGTCGTTCGAGGGGGCAGTGGATCAATTTGGTAGGGGGACGCTGCCTCTCAAGGAAAGACTGGTGATCCGAGCTGAGGCTAGAGTCGACTTTTGGAAAGGTGTAGCAATAGATCAAGGTTGTAAAAGATGACTGCTTTCGTCAGCCCGACAAGCCACGGGGGAGGGATGAAAGGTAAACACGCGACAGGGTCGCAAGAAGCCAGCAATCAAGCCCGCACGAAGCAAAGGGGACATACAGTCGACAAATTAGCGCAATTGCCCCGCAAGTCAGGGGAAAGGAGAAATCCACCGGCGCAGTGCTTCCTCAAGTGTGTTTGTTGGCTCTTCTTGCTCCTGGGGACAGTAAACGCTGATCTGTTCTCCCCGACGGCCTTTTTTCCCAGCGCCAACCACCGGGGTCACGTGGAACAATCCATCCTGTCAAAAATAATCGATCTTACTCAACTTACTTCAACCATTGCAGGTGTCTATGGAAGAATGCAGCATAATTGGAGCCTGTCATTACTCATTCCGTTCATTGACTAATGATGAGAAAATTCTAGAAGGGCATCCGGGCCCACAATATGTACAGTACATCTAAGCATTTACAGGTACTGGCGGAACCAGGCAATGGCCTGGCAAAAAGCCTGCTCCTTAGCCCACTTGAAGTGCTTGTTGCTAAGATCGGCACGAACAGCGAAACCGTGGGAGACACCGCTGAACAGGTTGATTTGCCAGGGCTGACCAGTCTTGATCAGGGTGCCCTCGGACTCGTGACGAAGCTCGGTGGTGAAGATGGCGTCGATCTCTGTTTAAAGACAGGGCGAATTAGCTACGAATTTCGACCAGAGCGCGCTCCACCACCAAGACACAGAAACTTACCGGAAGCAGCAATGGAGAGAGGACCGGTAATAGCGCCGAGCTCCTCGTGGGTGACGAAAGAGGGGTGGGCGTTGAAGCCAACGTCGACCTTGCCCTCCTTCATGAAACGGCAGACGTACTAAGGCACAATGAGACCGTTAGCATGTCCACATTGTACGAGGAATGGCTCATCACTGAAGCGGGGGCTCACCTTGGCACCGAAGCAGTAACCGACAGCAGCAAGTCTCTTGACACCCAAGTCACCCTTGACGTACTTGACGGCAGCCTCGACGATAGGGTCAACGTTGGCAGGCTGGTGGTTGGGGAACCAAGCGCCAATGTCGAATTTTCCGGCCTCCATCTCAGCGACGGGGATGGCGTCGCCGTTGAACAGGTCGGGGATAACGCAAAGGTAGCCATTGGCAGCGTACTCATCAGCGAGCAGCTTGGCGTTGTTGAAGAGACCGAAAACGTCGCTCAGGAAGAGGACAGCCTTCTCGGGAGTCTTGTTGTCCTTGGGGTAGGTGATGTAGTAGTCAACTGCAGCATAGACCCTGTCAGTGAGATCATTCTCTGCAGACAAGAGCCTGGTAAGGACAACCTACCGCCATTGACATTCTTGACCTCGCCAACGGGGGTGCCTTCGTGCTTGAAGCCCTGGGCACAGCAAGCTCCGGGAGGGTTGGACGCCATTGTGATGTGTAAAGGTTGGGGGGAGAGAGGTGATTACTCTGAACGAGTTAGTAGGATATGCAAGAATGTTTTGGATATTCGGGAAGTCAAAAGGTGAGATACGGCTGGATATATACCCTGAATTTGCCCCGAATTGGAGTAATTTGCGCATGCAGTGGCTTCGAGATTCCCCTCCATTGCCCCCCACTTGTTGCCCCTCCTAGGGAAAGTTCCCACGGTTAGATTAGGCAGGTCACCAAATGGCGTGGCCCTTACTAATCCCTGACATCATGGATCGACTCTACAATTTCCGTCGCAAAGCAGCATATTGCAGTCTGGTCTCTTCGAATTCCACCATCTCGTGTAGTAAAATACCTGCCAGAGAGCACACTATAACGTCAAACATGTTTCTTTGTCTGTGAAGCCATTCATAAGTGAGATAAACTGAGACAGTAATTCAACCGGCGACTTGCCAAATTGCCGAGGCGGCAAGTTCCTCCTGCCGACGTCGGGCCAACCGTCGCCATTCTCTTTTTTTCTTACCCACTCTTTTTCTTTTGGCTAAGCTTTGGTAGGACTCGGACTTATGGGCTTAGCTCCGGGAGTAGCATCCGTACAGCTATAGGTCTAACTACAATTGCCCAGCAGCAGGGCAAGTCTCAAACATGTTTATGAAACTTTACACGTATTTCGTCACCGAGTCAAACTGAAAACAAGCTGGGAACAATTCTGCATATAGTACCAATTGTTCATAAATTAAGCCCTTATTATCAGGTATCAACTTGCTAACTAAATGGCCCTCGTATCCTCCTCATTATTGCCTGAGAGATTCAGGCAGATCATTCATTCATGGAAATCACATTAAGACAAGATTCATCGCAAAAAGGCCGTGGTAAATGGGGTCATTTTCATCGTCAGAGCTCGAATCCTGCGCTCCAACACCAGGCCGAAGGATAACCGATATCCGTGGGGGGTATAATGCTGTAGAAAGCAAATCTTTTCTTGCGGGGTTCTTCCTCGTGTATCCTCATCTGTAGAGAGCTCCTGGGGTGTCCTTGGAGAGCATTTCTCAACAAACACAATATGCACGATGTAGACAATATTTTCAATCAAGCGGGGAACTGATAAGGTGGCAGCTGGGGACGGGATTCCCGCTTCACCGCCCAGGCTTTGAGGGCGATCGTGAGGATCTCGTAGGCCATAACGAAGGCGGTCAAGCCCATGGTGACAGTGAACACAAACATCGCATCGAGGTCGTAGTATTCCATAGTCTGAATCACGCTGCGTGTCTGCACAAAAGTTAGCCAATCGATTCCTAGCTTTTAGGCATGACTGCCAGCGAAAAACTTACACTAAGCATGAAAACCAAGCCACCAGAAATGAGGCAGAAGGCAGCCACGATCTCAGTTGGCGGACGAGCAGGCAGGTAGGAGGTAGGTGGCTTCAAATACATCAGGACATAAGTCACACCCCGAGCAAGCGCAAACCCGACGAGAAGGTTGCCCCACTGCTTGTGCACCATTGTTGATACCATGCTGTCTTGATGGTGAGAACCCATCATCATGCCCAGAAGAAGGATAATCAATGCAGGCATAGGGTTGAGGGAAACGCCCTGGGTGTCAGGAAGCTGCCAGGCAGTATCGCTGGAGGCATGAGCGTTCATGTGGGATGGATATTGCAGGACAGTGCTGTTCAACCAGCTCTTGACGCGTCTTGACTCGAAAAGCATGCCACACAGTCCACCACCGAAGAACATGATGGAGATCGAGACATGCTCAAAGTCGGTCGCAGTCCACTTGCCGCCCCAACCTGTGAGGTGCTCCAGAAACATGTTACTCGCACCATAGAGGAAGATCACGAACGACTCAGTGAACTCTCCACTAGGGACTTTGGCCTTCCATTTCCCAACAATAGCGCTCGACGGTTTCACATTCCAGGCCCAGCCGAGATCTGCCCAACAGCCAAGCATTCGTCCTAGTGTCAATAGACCGTACCACACGAAGATTCCGCCTTTGATGAAATGCGCAAGACCGTTGAAAATTTCCTTGCCGCGCTGCGTCACACGTTAGCGAGAGCTGTTTATACAATTACCGAAGCGATGATCATACCATAATACCGCCGTAGGTCACAAAACCAGTCACAAGAGCGACAAAGCCGAACGGCAGGATGATCCTGTCGATGATCTTATAGATGGCCGTTAGGACGCGGAGCACACGGTTGGACATCATACCCGGCACACGGCTAGCCAGGAAGCGGTCAACAATGGGGATGCGCATGGGTCTGTGTGACTGAGGGGGGTTCTCAGGGACAGGGTCCTCCGGTTTTTCAAAGCCGTCGTACTCGTCCGATGCGGACGCACACGATGGCGACTCTGGACAGTGGATCGAGGAGGAATTTCTCTCAGTTCCCTGCCCGCTATCTCTCGACCAACGATATGAGTGGCGAGGGCCAGTAGGGAAGGTGTGGTGGCTATCAGCCATTTCGTCGGTCGACACGGGAAGGAAAGCTGCGCGTTCATAGGAGCTGTTTTCGGTCTCCCCTCGTCCGGCGTAGGCGAAAATCAACGACATAATCACTTGAGCGCTGATAACCCAGGTCACGATCCAACCAATCTTGTGATGGGCATTGTTTTCGTATAGATCCGGGGTCTGGCTGTTGTAGATTATTCCGACAAGCATCCCAACCGCATTAAGCACCAGGAAGAGGAATTGCGACGGCAAGGCAAAGCGGGATCGTCCAACACTGAGCATGACCGCTGCAAACTTTTTGTTAGCGCCGCGTGCGCCTGGCTTGCGAAATGGAAATCTGATTTGGAAGCAGGAGAAGAACCTACCAATTGGGAGGATGAAGCACCAGGCAACGACCATTAGACCGATGTGCGCCATGATTGCGCCGCTATGCTTGTCATAGGCAAAATAACTCATAGGCGAGTCGTCAGTCGTCTCTGTGTTTTCCTTGGGTTGCGAATCGTGGCTGGACATGTCCATGCCGCTTTCCATGTGCATTCCGTCATCATCTCCATGCGGAATAGCATTCGCAACTGAGATTAGAAAGGAAGACGCCGCGAACGCGGCACGGGAAGCTCGCTGCCACATGAGCACAAGCTTGAACTTGGTTTGCGACAATAAGAAAATGCGACAAAAGGGAACTTATGGAGCGCAAGGGCTACGAGCTTGCTTGGGCACCCGACAACTGCTCCCTAGGCTGAAGAGACGGCACCTCTGGAATTAGGCAGGGAGTTGTCGGCTGAGGTGGTAGAGCTGTTGTGCATGCAAAGGACCGACGGTCGAGCGCGGTGCAGTGGGAGAGCGGACGGGAAGTATAAGAAGCAAAGAGCTCAAGGGATCCTCAACTGGTGGCTTACGGATGATCCAAGGACTGCAGGGAGAAGAAAATAAAGAGCTGGGAAGCAAGAGGGTTGCGCCAGTCTTTTTAATCAGGTCATTACACATCATTACCGACATTCGCGCTGTATTCAAGTTGCTGGTTGGGTCTTGGGTCTTCGTTCGTCTTCCTTTTCGGAGCTGGCGGGGATAGCTATGCAACAAATCCGAAAGGCCGTGGAAACAACAGCCTCGCTCGAGCACCGGGTACCGGAAGGAGTGGAGCAGAAAGTCACTGCGGTGGAGTGGGCTGGCTAGGTGACCTAGTAGGCTAGTAGGCTAATACGTAGAGGTCACTCGGTGCTTTCTTCTTTCTTTCTTATTTTTTCCATAAACTAATTAACCCATCAACTTTTGAGTAAGTACGACTAAGTACCTCATTGGTTCAAGAGGTAGCTACCTACCTATAGATTCATCCAGAAGCACTTGGTCTACCAGTGGTCCAATCCACTGCCACAGATGAGTCTTCATTGTTCATGTTCTCATTCAGTGTTTCCCGCTCGTCATCATGAGGTGTCTCTCGGTACAGTGAATTAGTGAGCATTATTTTTTTTTGGCACTAGGCGACTAGATGATCGCTGGAGCGATCATTAGTTCCATTTCTGGAACCTTAATTTTCTCTCTTTCCTTTTTTTTTTCTTCCAGACTTGCCGAGTTTTCCATCTTGATCGATTTCCAATGTGATAGTACGGCCTTGGGAACTTATCCTTGGCTAAGCTCCTCTCTGTGCTCAACAGCATGCTTCTGACACATGATGAGCACTAATCAGTACGACTTCATCTTAGTCAGAGCAAGTGCGCTGGCACATTCCAGGTCAAAACCGGAGTCTTTTCAATCGACAAGGCAGCATTGGATCACTCAAAGAGAGATAAAACCTAACAGAGATTTGAGATTTTTGGGGGTGCTTCGGCTCTCGGAAGGCCGGAGCAGCTGGGAGGAGGAGTTCTGGGCATTGAAGTCATGCCGGGCTGAAGGTGCCGTGGAAAATGACCTCATTCCAAGGTACCGAACTGTTAGCGCCGGGTCTAGAGCGGACTCTCTTTAACCCTTTAGGGCCGAGCTTATTGTTCATGTGCCTTTACTCAATCTAACTCATTCTTACTCATAAACTAGTGTCTAACTAGCTGTTGGCAACTGAACGACTATGTTGCATATACGCTTTAATTGTATTACAGATCGCTGTTCTACATGACCTGACTCTGCCTCAAAGACAGACCCTGTTGGTACAGTTGTCCTGGCAAGAGATTATGGTTTGAATTGCGAGCTAGAACCCTTCTTCTCTACTCCCTGAGGACGAAGACATGCTAGTCTCTAACTTATACTCCAACCTTCACGTACTGAACACCATAGACTTCCCAAGTATGTTTAGCTCATGTGACTGTTCGTTCCAGGAGATTTTTGTTTCAAATTTGGTGAAAGTTGCTGGACTTCCCCGCATTCTCATGTCTCAGCGGCAGCCCATCGAATCCAAAAGACACCGGCCTCTCCCAACTTGGAATGTTTCGATGCGACATGATCTCGATCGTCTCTAGCCGCTTGGGAGTCTCCAGCCGCGTGGTAAGATTGACTACTATTCAATGGTTTCTGTTAGAGTGAGCCCGTATTCTCATATACTACGTATCCGGCCCAATGAAAACAAGTTTGTATCCTGACAGCTAGCTATTCAACTGAGTGAGGAACAGCGGTGCGACTTCACATGATAGCCACTCACTCTATAGCTGATATGCTACCGGCCTCAAGTCAGATCGCGGAGTAGGTCTCATATAGTGAACCCATCCAACGCTCCCCTTGCATGATACGTTTGCTGGGTGGAGTCACGGGAGCTAAAGACGGTACAGCAAGGCTCCAGGCTGCTTCATACTCACTGTCTACCATAGATGAATACACTGCTGGATTCGAAGTTGCGCGTAGAGAGATAGGTGCGCATATTCAGTCATAAACTGCTTACGAGCTACGAAAGACATCTGGAAAGCTCCTGTGTTCTCAAAACCTAGAAAGGCCTGGTTAACTAGGCTATTGCCCAATTCTCTGGGTTTGTTTATTGTCTGAGATTGGCTAGGGTGAAGTATACCTTGATTGTTGACAAGTCAAGTCCCTTAATTTCGACCTCTATGGTCTGATCGTCGACATTTTAGGTACATAGTGGTGTAGCGTGACATCTTCATGCAGCTTGTCACACTTAAAAAAGAAGATCGTGTCTTGAAGTGAGGGGAGAGGTAGAGGTATAGTACCTGCCGTGAACAATCACACAGTGCATGGATGTGCTGGCGTGAAGAGCTCATACGTGAGCCTTTAGCGACGATCTTCATCCTCCATGCAACAACGACCCAGTATCTGTGATGCCTGAAGCTTACACGACCAGATAGGTTGACTCTGACACTACTTTTCAAATTTGAGTTGTAGTGAGTAGGCTACAATGATTCTCTAGAGCCTATGCGGCGTCGTGTTGTGAGGGAGCTGGCAGTTTTGTTATCCATTATTGCATTGATAATAATAATAATAATGATAATACTACTACTATTACTCATGCACTTGTGTTGGGCGGGTCGACCGCCAACAAGCGTCGATCTCTTTATCTGCGTATACCTCCGTGGTGAGTGACTACTCGAACTAGTGACATTCTCCCATTCATGATCCCTCGGAAACAGACCCCACCCTGCGGGGCCCTCGCACGTTGGGCGCCCAGCCCTGTTTGCGTCTGTGTGTCGTCTGGTCCGTCTGGTCTGTTTTTCCCTCTTGCTCTCTCTGTCTCGTCTGACAACCCAACTGGCGATCGTGGCTTGGCGTCACCTTTTAGCACGGACTTAAGGAAGCACTTGCATCCGCGCTCTTCCGCAAGAGCGCCTTCTTGCGGGTAGTCTTGAAGGGAGGCTGGCTTGACCGCCTCGAGATCTACGGAGCCTATCGAGGAGCTGTCATCTGTGTGAACAGCCCTGCCGTTGATACATAATGACTTCATTGCAGCTACTTCACAGGTGGGTAGGGCTGGGGAAATTCACCTTAGTGGAGAGTGATTTGGAACAACCACGCCGAGGCTCAGTTGGTTAAGCAAGATTTGTGACATGCAGGGCTGGAAAGACCGGAGGAAGAAAAAGAAAAAGGTGCAAAAAAAATGATGTTATTCAAAAGCCGGGCGAACCAAGCTGCCAAAAAAACTAGACTAACCAAGCTATGGGAAACCGACATGGACCAGTCCCCTAAGCAGAACCAAATGAAAACGACACGCACCGGTTCCTCTTGGAGACACGCCCGCCGCTCCGCACACCAGCAACTCGCATGACCTGGTGAAATTTCCCGTCTCGTTTCTTTTGACTTCTCAATCAATAATGATACCTAATTGTGCCGTTCCCACTTGATGCAGTGCCGAGTCGCCGAGATTCCTCTGTACGCGCTTACTTATACGCATCGTATGACTCATTGAAATACGCCTGGACTCGGATCGGATATCATCTGCAGCTGGCTGGAAGATGCTTTGACGTCATCAAACCGTGACTATGGCAGCATCATATGAGCTGATTCCTCGCATATTGACCTGCTTTGGGGACATGGGCTTTCGATATTGCTATCTGTATAGCATTCAGTATTGAATTGGCCCCTTTGTTGTTGAGCTTGAGCCTAGAGGGCAATCCCCGCAATATGCCGGACATCAGAGCAGCAATCATTGCCGTCTTGGACATCCGTGCTGCCAGCCTCATGAGGACCCGCCCGCTACGACCATCCCCGATAAGATTCATGCATGTTTAGTGCAGTGCACAGAGCCGTGTGCACAAATCCCTTCGCTAGGGTCTACCGTACCTGTACTTCGAGGACAGCTGACAGCCAACAAACTCATTTTTGGGAGGATGTTATCAGCACCACAGGGCTCCAGAGTCATGAATGCATAAGGTTGCGTTCATTGCTGCCTACCATTGGTCACGAAGCACTGCCGCCGTCAAAGGTGTGCTATACAGGAGATACCTTACTCAGGTGTAGGGTTCAAGTATGCCAGGATTCAGTCGATTCCAACTACTACAAGTGGGACCGAACCGACCGACCTTTCCCCATACACCATCCAATCAATTCACCGATAGATACGTTTTGGGGCTCTCATCACGACGGGAATCTTCTTTCCTCTTCATGCGGACGGGGCACATTATTAATACAAGGCGGGTTTGATTGGAAGAGAAAAGATTTTTTTTCCCTTCCTTGAGAATCCAGATACCGATAGAGTAAGCAAAACACGAACGGGGTCAGTCCGAAGGCACGCCCTTGGAGAACTAATATGAAATGGTATCTTGTTGGGAAGGAAAATTTTCTTTGCTTATGGGGCTAATCGAAGATGGGTCTTTCCCGCCGTTATCACATCAGCACATGGTCGATCTGGACATCTATGATTTCTGGGTACTTGGTTTTCGGGCATTCATTTATGCTCGAGAATTGCAAGCCAGCAACGATATGACTTTCTAACAAAACCGGAACAATAAACAATAAACATTCAAGTCAACATGCCGGGATGTTCTCATACAGCTTGCCATGGACAACCAAAGTCAAGAAATCCACCCGTACTTCCCGAACACTTCCCCTAAAGAGGTAGGATGCAACGATGGGAGCGGGAAAACGAAGACTAGCTAAGGCCGGCAATTCGGCATCAATGCAAACAACCACGAATTGAATGGATGGATCAAATGCCCTAACCTTGGATTTGAGAGAGAAAAATACATGGGCCAGGCGGGTAAATCTCCGAAAGCCGCCGTTACAGGTACTTCAATATGGTCAAATCCCCGACCCTCCCCCTCCCCATTCTAAACCCCGATGCAGAATTGGCAATTGGAATTGCATCCTAGCATGGCATGCCGGGAAGCGCGGCGGCTGCGGAAAGGCGCGAAAATCGCACCTGGTCCTGGATTATTTTTGAAGTCTGTCACCTTAACTGTGCCGATACCTTAAGGCAGCTGACCATGAAGAATGGCAATCGCTCTTCAAGGGCCCTTTTTGGGACGAAGCTAGCGGGTGGTCCCGTCCGCGAGTGGTGTCGAGAGAAGCGAGCAAGTCTGTCCCGGATATTGTTATGTCGGGGTTATCTCGGATCAAGGATGCTTCCAGTCTTTTACTCCTTCCAGCCATGCTACACCAATGCATCGCGGATATACGGAATTAACAAGCGATTGCTATGGATTTGGTCATTATTGAAGGTTTGATCCGGTGGTCGGAGTCTTGGACCGGAAGTCTGGAGGATCAACAACCTGAGGATCCATGCCGATCTTGGTATAATGCAGTGTAAACTATGCTTTGGTGGACAATCATGATAACCACCCACTGGTCGCCGACGCCACTGCAACAATTGTGAGGTAGAACTAGAACCCTTGGGGACTACCTCGTCTGCACGAAGCGACTGAGGTTGCAGTGTGGAGGGGCTTAGGTATCTGGGGTTTGAATAACATGCGCCTCCAATCACCACCTTTGCCCACTAACCTGAGGGTATCAGCTTAGTATCTACACTAGTATCTCAGCAAACAATCCTCCATCGTGGATGATTGGACTTTATTACGCTGATCGGCATGCAAACACGGAGTGAGCCCGTGACTCGAGACCTCCTCCACACTAGAAATGTGCAATAGTAGTAGTAGGTCGGTGCCCTCAACCGTCGCAATTGAGGAAGACCTCCTTGTAGCGGGTGCGTCTTCCTGCCTGCCCTTCCTGTCTAGGACAGGTGACATCTTCTTTCACAAATACCGACCCCTAACGTAGCATTATCTGCTGCCTCCCAAAGCATTCCATCCATTTTCCAGATTCTTCATCAGTTTCTGCAGACCATTCCGCCTGTTGTTCGCGTCACCGCTCGTTGTCGTCGCCATCCAGTCAGCAAAAGGATGGAGCATCAACAACAGAAGAGAGACATGAAGGGAATCTGTCCAGTATGAGAAGCACCTAAGCTCTAGATTGACCGAAAAATCAACACATGTTGACGCTGCGTGAACGATCGGCCTCCAAGGCCGTCTCATTTATACATCAAAAGCCAGTGACAGGAAGGATGATGATAAGCGAGGCCCGGCAAGGCGGAGGAAAACCCGCCGGGGGCTTCCTCACCGCCCGTCTCGCCATTCTTGTCGATCCATGTGATCATGTGATTTCGGACCCAAGCCGGCTTAGTGGCCCGCAAGCGAGGTGGTCCGAGCCCGGCGTCCGGGCAAGCGCAGGAAAGCACACAACGGAATTTCAACCCTAGCCTTTTTGTCTGAATCCCCTCAACGCCCAGCCGACGACAAATCCGCCTGCCCAAACACCCCCGACCTCATCCCCCAGGTTTTCTCTCGCCTCAGAAAATTCAAGATGACTCACGAGTCTGTTTGGTACAGCCGTCCCCGCCAGTAAGTGCTCCCTGTTCGACGCGATCCGTGTGAAAATTGAGGGTATATTCGTGAGACTAACGGAGATGCGTGGTATAGGTTCGGCAAGGGCTCCCGTGGATGGTGTGTTCAACCCCCTTGAAATCTGGAAAATGCGAAGAGAAACGGTCAAAAGAGAAGGAGAATTATGCGATGACTTGGAACGCCGAATGGAGGAACACACCATGGACAAATGACTGATTTATGCTCGATTGAAATACAGCCGTGTCTGCTCCCACCGCGCCGGTCTCATCCGCAAGTACGGGGTATGGAACACCTGATATACTCTCCTTTGGATACAATTCGAGTACATGGGACCGGTGAACTGATCGAGGATGCATTATAGATGAACATCTGCCGTCAGTGCTTCCGTGAGAAGGCTTCGGACATCGGTTTCTACAAGGTTGGTTTTCATCTTCACCTCTATACCTTGCTCTACCACACAACCTGCGCTCGCGATTGGAGGATACACATTGTTGCCTGCGACCATGGAAAGACTCGACATGATCAACATTGGAGGCAAAGGGAGCAAAAACAATGGAACGACGAGAGGACAAATTCGACAGGGCGACGGCACACTTGGAGTTCCTACACATCACACAACATGCACACATCAACCACCCACCCGAACAACCTAAGCTAATGCCTCACCTCCTTCAGTTCCGTTAAATTCCTTCCTTCTTCCGAATTCAATTTTCCTTTGTTCACGACGGATCTCTTTCACGTGCTCGGGCGCTCGGTACCAAAATGAAGTGATGAAATGGAGAGGAGGAATACCTTTTCTTGTTCTCTCTCTTTTCGAACAACTCCAGAGAATCGCCGCGAATCCTTGAACTTCTCAACAAACCCCCAATCCGCTCGGACAATGGCTTAGGATTTGCTCTTGAAAACAAAGCAGATCTCGGACTGGGGACTCATCTGGTACTCGGGGAGGATTTTGAATTTTTTAGAGAGCGGAGAAATGAGAGAAAAACAAGAAATGAAATCTTAAAATTGAGGGATGCTTCATATGCTTTTCTTTTCTTTTCGCTTCTACTAGATCGGTACGGATAACCCGATCGTCTGGGTTAGGTTTTGCGATGGAAGCAATGCACCGCATGGGGTCTGGCTGGCCTGTTTACCTTATGCGTCGGATCGGTCCCGTTGGGGCGGTTTCGTGCTGGATCGATTCCCATCGTGTGGATTATGGACCTCTTCTCCGTCTGTCCTGCCCTCTCCTGCGGCCTCTGCGGTTCCCCCGATGCCTCCATTGTAGTGGTTGGAGACTGGACGTTTGCGTGACTGCCCATCTCGTAGTGCACTTGAATGCGCCCTTCGACAAAACCATCCACCCCATTTAGCTCTAGCCGGGCACTATCACACTATACTACCTAGGCTCCGAAGGAACTACTCCACAAGCCAATCACATTGACTCCAGCTTTGAAGGAAGTATACATCCTCCCTGCTACAGTATGCTATCAAAACCCCCAAATCCAATGCAAGCCGTATTCACAAAATAGCCTCCACAGCCACGAAAACTCCCCAGCGCAAGAACATGCAGAGGAAACTTCCTCGACCTACCTCCCTGTCTTCCTTGTATAATGCCATGAAATAGAAGTCAAAAGTTTCGAACGAGTACAAGTATTGCTATGATAATGCTATGCCAATTCTGGAAATTTCACCTCCCCACCATGCCCGAATTCATTCATACAGTGTATATGAAAGACAACGGAAGACATGGGGATTGGAAAAAGTCAAGTGAACAACAATACAAGACGTGGGGGCAAAAAAGTTGATCTAAACACCATGGTCCCGGACCCTTTGATACTCCAGAAGGGAATTTGCGGCTGGGAAAGTCATTGTGATTGAACTGTTGGCCGCGATGTGGCAAATGTAACAGGTTAACAGGAAGAAAGAATAGCAAAAAAAGTCCGCCGGAATGAGATTGGAAATGGGGGGGGGGGAATTATCGAGGTATGGATGATGATGATGATGATGATGATGATGATGATGATGATGATGATGATGATATGTACCAGGGAACGGGAAATGATGCGGCAGGTTCAAGGGGGTCAAGGTAGAACATGTATAGATAGAAGAAAGAGAGCCTGAGAGAGACTACACGTGTGTTACTGTGGTGCAGAGGCTAGGGATCGGAGATTGTAAAATAGAAGATAGGCGTCTGCGTTGAGGACGTCTGCTTCGGCCACTGGTGTTACTTGGTCGTCGTTGAAGAGCATCCACTGCTTGTTTTGATTTGGGGTTAGTATTTAGGCGAAGACGCGGATGAGATGGATGAAAGAAGGGGGAAAGGCTTACCTCGTCTCCTTGGCGGCAGTACACGTAATAGTGACCGGAATCCAGCTTGCCCTTGTGCACGACGGCCGATGAGAGGTCATACATGAAGCGTGCTTTGTCAACCTTCGAGTGTGGATTCGTCGTGTACGGCAGCATGTTGATGGAGAGCGGAAATTCAATGCGGCCTTCGAGTTTCTCGGAGACAGAGGCGCTGTGTTCGAATCGCTGGGGGTTTGGGTTAGTCCAGAACTGGGAGGAGTTTGTGAAGCGTGAGAAGTCGTACCTTGAGCTGCATGCATAAAATGGCTGGCAGTTTCTTGATCCGCAACTGCTTGGTTGCCTTTTGAGAGCCCCCGTTGCACTGGCTGCAGTTGTAAACGCCCGCCATGAGCTTCTCCGGGGAGGTGAAACTCTCGAGGCATCCACTCAGCGTTGGGGTCGACGAACCTACCCCACCACCCATGGCTCGTTTCTTCACTTGGACATCGAGACTGAGATCCACCATTGGGTCCTCGGTTTTGGTGACATTGCCACATTTGTCGCATGTCACGCTACTACGGAGCTTACCGTAGAATGTCTTGTGGAAGAAGCAGGGACAACCCTTCTGGTGGTTCTCGTGGTGACCCTCGGTGCTTGCATGAAGTTTATCCACAAGGAATTGGTAGTACTCGTGAGCGTCCTGTTGCTGATAACCGGCTAGTGTCTGTAATGTAGGACGTGTTAGCGGGACTATTGGAATGGAAATCATGAGACACATACGGGACTCGAGCGCCATGATGCCACAAGAAGATTCAAAGCAGTAAACCCTTCAGCCTTGTCGATGCTATTGAAGTCGGCAAATGCTTCAGCAACTGCACAGCCTACACAGTCGGGTATAGTACAGTCATGCGGCTGGTGACCATCTCCAAGAAAATACGTGCTGAGGATTGGATCGTGTAGGAGAGTCTGTAGGATGACATTCAGATAACAGGTCTGGCCCAAGTTGAACAAGCCCCTGACGCCCTGCTTTGCGCAAGGACGTTTGGTGGCATTGCTCCGAATGTATAGCTCATCCGCTGAACTATCGCTAAAGCGACGTTTCTTGGCGACTGTGTGCGAACTTAGCGCCCATAGCAAGGAGTCTGGTGAGCGCGCATGCTTACCTTGTAAGGCGCTTTCTGCTGCGGAGCAGCGCAGTCTTTCCAGCCCATGATCGAAGACAAAGTCGCCGCAGCCTTGACAATAAAGATTGCGAGCCCGGGAATCCATGACTGGGAGGGTTAGTAGTTGGCCGCGCACTCGACGAGGACGACTTACAAAATGAGTGACCCGTCTTATCGGTGTGAGCTTGACGCTCGCTCATCAAGCAGGTTTCTGAGCATGTCAAGCAAGTATACTTGGGCTTCAAGAACCCGTGGGCCTTTGCACGACCGTTCTTGATGAGTCCGTCCACAGGCTTTGGCAAGACCGCCAGGGAATTATGCGCCTTGATGAAGGAGCTCTTGAACTGCTCCGCGGTGTGGGCATCTTGTCCTAGCTGTGTGGCCAAGTGCTCTTTTGTGAAGATATCAGCAATCAATACCATATTTCAGATGATATGTGGTCTAGAGGGTGTACATACCACAGCCGAATTCGGCCTCCGAGAGCAATGAGACCGAGACCACACTGGCCACGGTCGCTACGGTCGCCATGACGGATCCAACGAACGACAGAGGGGGATTTAACAGAGAGGCGCAAGAAAGCCAGACTGGCACAGCCAAGGTAAGGACTCTCTAAATCGAGAGAAGAGGAGAGAGGTGATGCTCAGCAGGTCAACTGCAGATCAGACAGGATCCATGCATTGCAGCACTAGGGAAGGTCTAGGTGTCATCCACATCAGTATTGTCTGTGAATCGGGCCAAGAAACAATAACTGGGTGGTGATTCAACAAATTGTAACACGGATCACAGTACCTTATGGGATCCAATATTGAGACAGTGGGGATACTGAATAGATTAGCTCCGCAATAGAGTAATAGTTGCAAGCAGCAGCAGCCCGTGAGTGACACACTGGAGAGACTCCGCCAGCCACCGGAGGGTTCCGCTGTCGGGGATCGGAAGCGGGTGGATTCAGTCTGGTTGCTTCAGCAATAATCCTTCCCACCACGAACCAGAAGTCCCGAGAGGATTTTAGGATGGATATCACGAGAGAGTAAGACTATCATAAAGCAATGGTCCCGGAGACAGACAATTACAGAACGTCCTGGGTCTCGTTGCTGAGGAGGCGCAAGAAGCAGGTCAGGTCAGATCTTTTTTTCGCAAGGGTCGACCGCGGCTGCTCCGGCGGCGATAAGACGCCGGATCCTCACTTGATCCGGGATCGCCTCCTACACATATAGTAACACATCAGAGTGCAAGAATGCACCCTTTCACATCAAGACCAACTGCCATTCCTCTACAAAAGTCATTCGTCGCAATAGATTGTTGTGTACACTGTCCAGTTTCCCCCAATGCAAATTGAGCATTGAGGAGCTACCTTGAGACTAAGCTACCAACACACAATCTAACACACTGTGTATACTTATTTGGCTGCGCTTGTCAAGCAGTATTGTCTATCCAGCTAGGCCAGCGCAATCTGCCTCGCGGCACCGTCACATCATCTTCATGATGTAGGTCGTCTTCTGTGTGCGGGTCTTTCTCCTCGCTGGACCTGCCAATCGCATGGATAGCAGCCAAGAGCTGCACCCCTGTATGCGCATAGCTTTTTGTGTCATAACTCATGTCGCTTCTCATGCCCTCACAGTTTCTGCCGCTCTCGATCACCGAATACCTCTTCCCCGGGGCAGTGCACTGGGCCGGGATCCTCGGCTAGAGCCTCTTGTAGCATATCGTCCGGTCGTCGAGCCGCGGGTTCCTCTAGTTGCCCCTCTGGCTGTTCCTCTTGTGGTTCCTCTTGTAGTTCCTCTTGTAGTTCCGCGTGAGGCGGCCGGGATTCTTGGCGTGGGCTTGGAAGAGATGATGCTGGGCGGGTTTTCGACAAACGAGGTATCCGTAGTCCTAAGGGTGAAGAATGTATTTAGTATGATCGCGAAAAGGAAAGAAAAGAGGCGGAAACTCCGGGCGACTTACATGAAAGTCATTTCTGCGTCATTAATCGCTTGCACTGCCTCCGCTTCAGCTGCTATTAAGTGTCAATATCTGATATTTCTAAAATGATAAATTGAAGGATGGAGCTGTACCGCTTTGCGACTCCGCTTGCTTTGCCCTCCGGAATGATTCTGAGATCGGTGCCTGTATTGAATGAGCAAATTGGCCATCGTGAAATCCGGGTCGGACTCTCATACCTCTGGAAAATCCACACAGAAGGCATTCATATTCATGCCGTACAAGAAACTGGCGAAGCTTTCGCTGAACCGTGTCAAGCTCTCATGCATCAACTGAAGATGCATGAAGTTGGCTTCTAGATCCGCCATCGAGTCTGCGAGTTCCGCGAATTGGGGTTCCAACGCATTGATGGCGGGTTGTGTATAGCCGGTATGGCCAATACTGCTTCCATATCCATGGGCTTCGCGGAACGAGGAGCGTGAACTGGGTCGCAAGGGAGTCGTGGGTCGAGAAGAGGGCCGAGGGCGCGATGCTGAGCGAGAAAAGGCGTCCATGATGACCGTGGGTGGCTGAAGTGAGATCCGAGGGTTGGAGAAGAGATCAGATGCTTGCGACACTGCGCAGCGCACAATTGAGGCGGGGAGTGAATCGAATATTCAGCTGTCTCGGAAGTTTGTTCCTTGTTCGTCAGGCGAATGTCTTGAACCGGCGTGTTAACTCTGATAGATAGTAGGTTTGTTGACGATTGCAAGGCAAGGTTCGGTGCGGGCGGCGGGCGGGCTGTTGATTCCCCGCTTCGGGAAGGTGCGGTCACTGGACCAATTCGGACTGTGGATCCTGATGCCACATCCATCAGGCCGTCAACCTGATCTCTGCCTGGACCAGGCCCAGGTTAGCGTTCAACTAATTAATGGGATGGGCCCGACTATAATTAGGGATCCTTGGAGGATCCCGAGTCCCCTGGCTAAGCAACGCAAAGGATGAGAACACGAGTGCAAGACTATCTCAGATAGGAAAGCCCGGATAATTCGACCGCAACAACTCTTTTCAGAATCTCATTTCAACCCCCACCCTTAGTTAGTGGCCCCCTCCCCTCTGCGCCCCCCTCCCCCTGGTTCAGCACACCGATCGCAGTTCGGGCCTGACGGACCCTGATCGTTCCAACCGTCACTAAAGCAGCCACTCCTCCTTCCTTTCGCCTCTTGCGCTCTTGCTTCTCTCCTTTCCCCGCATTCCCGGCTCGATTTTTGAGGGTCGGATCATCCTCTCACGTTTCACCTCCAGCTTTGGCACAACAAAGTCGGAAACCTTCAGGAAGAAGCGCTACAGATCGCCAGTCAGATCAGATCTCCTACCCAGACTCAGGAGTCGCCTAAAGAGAAGCACATGCATGCTTGTTCTTTCTTGCGCCGCCGTCTGCTTCGTTCCTCGGCCAATTTGATCCCCTCTGCGCCCGCAAGACTCCATAATCTAGACCGTGCACAGATCCCCAGGTCCTTGTATCGGACTCGAAGCCCTATAACTTGGTCTAACTCACCGAGGGCTTACTCCACTTCTCCATCGCATCAGTACGAACCGAGGAAGGCGTCAACCTTCTGGACGATCACATTCACCCTACTCCTAGTCGGTGCAGGAACCTGGCTACAGGATAAATACTGGACAGTTGACGACGGACTTGTCCCTTCTCCCGATTCCTCAGAACCTCATCAAGAAACAGATTCGCCTTTTCTCGGTATAATCGATACGTTGAAGACCATGCCTATTGAAGCTCAACCCGGAACCGTGGGCAACCTCACACCCGAACAGGAAGCAAAGCTCCAGGAGTTTTGGGTCTTGCTGCTCAAAGTATGTGGCGTGGAAGGCCTCGAGCAGTTGCAACAACAATCCAGCGAAGCACCTTCACCTACCCCCGCCCAGGAAAAGAAGAAGCCTACGAAGCGGCGGTTCGGCCTCTTCGGCAGAGGCGGTGACGATGCTGAAGACGATTCAGCTAGTTCTCAGCCAGCAAGCGACATCTCAACCAGTCTGGCCTCGATCAGCATTACCGATGGAGACGATAAGTACGGACAGTCGAAGGAGTTCCAGCAGGCTCTGGTTGATATGAAACCAGAAGAGATCCGAACCAGTCTATGGAACATGATCAAGCACGACAATCCCGACTCGTTGCTGCTCCGTTTCTTGCGGGCGCGCAAGTGGGATGTCAAGAAGGCACTGATCATGCTAATCTCTACACTCCGATGGAGACTCCAGGAGGTCAAGCTGGACGAAGATATCATGAAGAATGGCGAGCATGGCGCGTTGAAGCAGAGCCAAACCGCTGACCCTGATGGTAAGAAGGCCGGCGAGGACTTCTTGCTACAGTTCCGCATGGGCAAGAGCTTCTTGCATGGTGTTGACAAGTCCGGTCGGCCTATCTGTGTGGTCAGAGTGCGCTTGCACAAAGCAGGAGATCAAGGGGTGGAGGCACTCGATCGGTTTACTGTCTACACCATCGAGACTGCTCGAATGATGCTTGCGCCTCCTGTTGAGACAGCTGTGGGTATTCAAATATTGGCTTTATGAAAACAGACACTGACTTAGACTAGTGCGTTGTTTTCGATATGACCGACTTCTCGCTAAGCAATATGGTAGGTTCATCCCAAATCGTCATCCAATCTTTTCTAAGTTCTTGCAGGACTATCATCCAGTTAAGTACATGATCAAGTGCTTCGAAGCCAACTACCCGGAGTGCTTGGGAGTGGTCTTGATCCACAAGGCTCCCTGGATCTTTTCCGGTTGGTCATTTCCTCGAACTACTTTCAGCTTGCAATATTCTTACCGTGGTTTTACCAGGAATTTGGAATGTCATCAAGGGCTGGCTTGACCCCGTGGTCGCCTCGAAGATCCAGTTTACCAAGAATGTCCAGGACTTGGAGAAGTTCATTCCGAGGGATCAAATTTGGAAAGAGCTCGAGGGTGACGAAAACTGGGCCTACAAGTACGTCGAGGCCGAGCCCGACGAGAACAAGAACCAGGAGGACACTGTCAAGCGCGATGCGATGATCGCTGAGCGACAGCAACTCGCTAAGGAGTTGCAAGGTGCCACGATTGCGTGGATTGCAGCCAGCCAGAAGAAGGATGACTCGGCTTTGAAGACCGCGACTGAGACGAGGAACAGTCTTATTGAGCGGTTGAGAGCTCAGTACTGGGAGCTCGACTCGTATGTCCGGGCTACTTCCCTCTATGATCGACTCAACATCATCCAGGGCGGCGGCAAGATTGAATTCTACCCGGATGCGGTCAAGACGAAGGGAAATGCGCTTCATGAGGCATAGAACCCAGATGGGCGAACTAGCCTACATTACAAAGGTCTGTGTATAAATACATTATTGTTAGAATTTGTTACTCGGTGTGATATGATAGATGTCTCTGTGGGTCCTAATGATGCCTTGTCACGGTATAACGACCTGGAAAGAACACTTCTATATGTGCAATTGAATTGGATCATTTTTTGTCTCTTGAGAGACATTCCCTGATGCAATGACTGTGGATGGTACTAGTATGCTAGAGGCTCGCAAAGTCCAGCCTTTTTAGTGTTTCGGATTACCTTTGTCAATTAGGCTGGCTACCTGGTAATTTGAATTCCATTTGCGAGCTGAGCCCATCATACAACTGGAGAGGATTTCTGTCCATCTTGAAAGCACTTACCACATCGGGCATGCTTTCCACCTGGCCTGGCCCCAAAAATGAGCATCTCTGTCGATCATAGTTCATACGTTGGCCGCAACATGGAACCTGTCCTGAAACCGTCTTAGATTAAGTTGATCGACGGGCCAGAACTCGAGACACTTTGCTTGTGTGTTTCAGATGGTTCCCCCCCTGCAATTGATGAGAAGTCATGTTTGCATTTCCCATGATAGGCAGGTCTACATCGATCAATCCGGTGACATGATTAGTTGATTGATCATATACGGGCCATAGCTACTGTACTACCAGCTCGCGAGAACCGAGTTCCAAAATTGCGATGGCTAAGCACTCTTACAACCACTTTCGACCAACAGTTTCACAATTGACATAGAGCGTAGTGCGGCCGTGCAGTTCTGCGCGAAGCTTGGATGGACACATGTTATACTATCAGACTGCTACCTACAACCCATCTACATTCTAGCCTTGACCTCCTCGTACAGAGCCTTGAGCTTGTCCATGTCCGTCTCCTGAGTGGGCCAATGGATGCCGAGTCCCTCGGTCTCGTTGGGCTTGGGGATCTGCGAGTTATAGTGGTTAATATCGGAAATAGTCCCCTGTGCCTAATGAGAGCGAAGCGAAGAGCTTACCATGTGAAAGTGAACGTGGTCAACGACCTGGTGCGCTATGCGACCGTTGTTCTGGAGGATGTTGAAGTCCGTGGCGCCGACGGCTTGAGCGATCTTCTTCGCTACGGGCTGGATAGTCGATGACATATTAGATGTTTGGGCAAGCAATGGAGATCGTCTGCGAGCGTTCCAGGGGTTACATAGCCAGCGTATGGGTGAGGGGGGTGGGTTGCTGTGCGTCTCCAAGGTCCCCGGAGGGTTGCAGCCCTTTTAAAAAAGGCAGATCTCTTTGCTTTGCGGAACGCCCTTGCGCAGTTCTTCCCCGGTCTCCCCGGTTGCGAGTCTTCAACTTACCAGGAGTTCTTGGAGGTGGTCGTCGGGGATGTCGGTGAGCTTCGCTCCGTGGTACTTGGGGATAACGAGCTGTTTGCATGGATGAACTGGTTAGCGGGTTTACTTTCCTGTTTACATGTGTGTGTGTGTGTGTGTGTGTGATTGAGGATATGAGCTCGAGGAGATACGGGATTGTTGAGAGGAATAGGTAGCATGGCTCCGATGGCTGATGCTTATCTTGTTGGGTTCGTGTGAACGAGACGACGGTGCGGGGTTGATGCTCTTATCATTGGTGATGAGATGTTGGACAAAGATGATAATACTCACCGCGTGGCCCTTGCTAAGGGGCTGGATGTCAAGGAAGGCGAAGACCTTGTCGCTCTCGAAGAGCTTGAACGAAGGGATATCACCTATTGTTCATACCGTCCGTTAGCTAGCTGTTTCAATACAGGTCGTGTCGGAGGAATAACCAGTGTGATTTGATTTTGCACATCGGGATGTAGAGGACAAGTTTACCCTTGATAATCTTGCAGAAGATACAGGCTGCAGACATTTTGCTGTATATGCGCGGGGTGCGAGGCTCGGATTGCGTGGAGTTGTTTGGGAGCAAGAGTCGTGATGACAGAATGCGGGGTCAAGCAAGTCAAGTCTGAAGGCGGAACGCGACGGGGAGGGGGTCGAAAACGAGGAATTGGAGAGAAAAATAAAAAAGAGGGGGTGAAAGCGCAGACCGCGGATCGAACGCTAGTAGGCGATAGAGAAAGGTAACATATAGGATACAATAAGTGCCAACCTCCGAGGAGTGGGACAAACTAGCTCAGAACCCATTTCTTGCCTTTTACCAGAGATGGCCGTGGTTTGCCCAAAAGACTCCTCTTCTCAATCTTTGGACTCTTCCATCGACACAGCTGTCGAATTTATTGTTTTTGTTTTTCTCGGGCATTGGACTTGTCATGGGGGTCTTAACAGGATTCTGACTTTTCCGGAATTTTATAGCCCCTGGAAAGGGTTGTTCTGGGGGGTTGCGGTGCGTGTCGTTTGGTTTTGAGGTCGGTGGGCGTAACGTCCGCTCTAATGGCAGTCGCCGCACTGCGGCTGCCGCCATCATATGAGTACGGCACTCGCTACGCATAGCGCAGCAGTTTTTCTTTCTGTCCATAGAGTTGTTTGGGACAACTTAACCTTCCATCTCAATCACCAACTATCACGCAAGTCCAAACTTTGGCTTAAGTCCAGGTCATCGATTGTCAGGCGTATGCGACTCAAGCCACCGAGAACCTTGCCATGCACTAGGGTCTACCATGTACCCCTCGTACCATGCATGATGGTGTCTTCTATCCTACGCGTCTTTCAGTCCCTCTACGGTCATGCTGACCCATAGAAAACTGGGTGGATCAGATCTGAACGCAGTACGGGGCAGAATTAAGGGCATGGATTCTGTTCTAGTCTTTCAACCTCCATTCGGCAGCACCTGCCTTAGCGGGTTTAAGTCTTTTGACAGCACTGGGTCCTTTACGTGAACTCGATCCCGTACACTAACTTACCACCCAAAAGGCTGTCCTATACGATGGACCTGCCAGAAGGAACCCCAGTCGCTCTCCACTAAGGTGACATAGTCTACATCTGGTCTTTGCCGAGAGGTATCAGCAGACATATGATTCGGCAGGAAGGCCGAGACTGCCATCCCCGCAGCATGGCAGCTCGCTATCTTATCGGCATCCTCTCTTATCAAGACAGTCACTGGACAAAGAGGGGACCCAAGTGCTGAGTACATAAACCCTCCATTGTCGCTCGAGATGCGCAGCATGATTCGCTTCCAGGTCTATACACCGACTCTTGCTAGGCAAGCGAGATTTGCGCTCACACAGCCCACGCTACTCTCGTCGAGGATCATTCGGACAAACCCACGTCGACACTTTTCTGTCTCAAGGACGCAAGCCATGTTGTCTACGGAGCTGACCGAGGCTCAAGTCTCAGCTCTTCGAGCCAATAAAGATCGTCTGGCCAGGGACCTTCACCACAGTTGTCAATGGGGCTCGGGCATTCGATGGGGAGAGTGAGTACCAGATCATCCCTCTGCGAGCACAGTGCTTCGTATTAGCGGTCGCGCGCCGTATGGGATGAGAGCAGCCTACTCCAATCCCATCAAGCAATAGCCATCGATCAGCTTGCGAGCTTGAAAACAACAGAGCTGACCATTTGGAAGTGGCCCCACGGATACAGGAATGCAGCGCCTGGCATTGTCGCAAGAGGACAAGCAAGTGAGGGATTGGTTCATCGAAACGACAAAAGCCCTCAACTGTCGGGTCACCATCGACGAGATGGGGAATATCTTTGCAGTTCGTCCTGGGCGCAGGACAGATGTGCCCCCTGTCTTTATCGGTAGCCATCTGGATACGCAACCGACCGGCGGCCGTTACGATGGAATTTTGGGTGTCCTTTCCGGCATTGAAGCTTTGAAGTCCATGGACGACATGGGTCTCGAGACAGAGGGTGGTGTAGGCGTGGTCAACTGGACTAAGTATGGCAACCGACCTTCCTTCACTTGAAAGGCTTGCGCTGATGAGTACAATAGCGAAGAAGGCGCACGGTTCCCTATCAGCATGATCTCCTCTGGAGTATGGGCTGAATGTATCCCTCTGTCGCAAGCCCACGAGCTCAAGGAAGTCCCAACGGTTGCATCTCTACCCACGGCGTCGTCGGCTCCCGAGACCATGAGATCGGCACTTGAGAAGATCGATTATCTTGGAAGTGTGCCATGTTCGTACAAGCAGACTCCAATGGCTGCTCACTTCGAGCTGCATATCGAACAAGGGCCTCACCTCGAGACTGCAGGCCAGCACGTGGGCGTTGTCACGGCCGTCCAAGCATACCGCTGGTTCCGCCTCACCATTGTCGGCAGAGATACCCATACGGGTACTACCGCTTTTGAACATCGTGCAGATGCATTGTATGCTTTCGCCCAGATGATGGTGCGTGCCCGTGAGGTTGCTTCCTCTCATGGCTGCCTGGCCAGCGTTGGCATCGTGGAGGCCAAGCCCGGCAGCGTGAACACCGTCCCTGGTGTCGTCAGCTTCACTCTGGATATCCGTGGCCCAGAGGATGAATTGGTCAATGTTGTGGAAAAGCAATTGAGGAAGGACTTCGACGCTATCGCAGCGGAAGAAGGTAAACCCATTGGGAAGCCTTGTCGCGTGGAATGGACTCTGGACTTCGATTCGCCTGTGGTGAAGTTCCACCCGGACTGCATCGATTGCGTTCAGCAATCTGCAGAAGCAGTCGTTGCGGATTCTAACTCGACAGACCCCAAGTCTCTGACAAGAACGATCATGAGTGGTGCCGGCCACGACAGTGTCTTTACCTCGAAGAGGGTTCCGACTAGCATGATCTTCGTTCCGTGCAAAGACGGGCTTAGCCATCATCCGGAAGAGTTCTGCTCGGCAGATGATTGTGCAACCGGCGCCTCAGTCATCTTGCAGGCTGTTATCCGCTACGACCGTAAGAGATTCTCCAACTAGTTTATAAAACACCACCTAGACCTCTTATACTGCGTTGAGTCAGAACAAACGGGCATAAGCCATCGTCTGGATCATCGAAACGGTCATTTTACGTATACAAAAAAAGAACAGAAAGTCAAGTCGTGAATCATGCCATTAATCCTAACTATTTCATGGTATCGAGACAGTAAAGCCAGGCACAATCCCTATTTTGTTTTGGGTTGAGAAGTGCGTAGTGCGGCAATTTCTGACTGGACGTCTACTCAAGCCACACTAGCAACATCCCGTGTAGCCCTTGGAAGACCTGCAGGCGACATTCCTCTAGGAGGAGGGAGCACCACGGCCACGGCCGAAGCCACCACGGAAGCTAGGGGCGAACTCGCCGGGGGCACCGCCCTCCTTGTTCTCACCCTGCTCGCGGCGGCGGTAGCCACCCTCACGGGGAGCACGGGGACGGCGCTCGCGCTCCTCACCACCCATCATGCCACGGGGGGGAGCGTGGGAACGCTGCTGCTTGATGTGGGTAGCGGGGACAACCTCAGCGGGGAGGTGGAGCCACTCGCGGAGGTAGTCAAGACCCTGGAAAGGGAAAACACATTAGATCGTGGTTCTTTATGGTTTTGAGGAAGGCAACGAGAGAACATACCTCGGGGGTGAGGGTGTAGTAGTAGTACTGCCACGAGAAGCGGGTCTTGACGTAACCGCGGGAGTCAAGGGACTGGAGGGCCTTGATCACGTAGAGGTTCTTGGTGTCAATGTCGCCATGCTTGGGAAGGTTGAAGTCCTTCTTGGCCACGAGCACACCCTCTGTTGAAAAGATTCGTCAGTAAATGCCATCCTCATTCGTTCGACTCGTCATCAATCCTCCACACATCCACATCAAGACGGCAATGACACAAGGTGGAATAGTGAATCGAAAGACACCAAGTCCATGCGAATATCTATCCTATCTCGAGGGACTTGGAGGACGCGACAAAGGGCGAGAATGATGAATCACATACCGCGGAAGAGGTACTCGTGGATCTTCTTGCGGTCTTCCTTGGGGATAAGCCTGCGAGGGAGGTTTAGTCAGGGTTCAGATCATCATTGACATAGCGCATCGTGAACAAAAGGGGCTATACGCACATTGTTGCGAGTTCCTGGCGCTCTTCGGGGAATCGCTCTAACAACGCGCGAAGAGGGTGGTTTAAGAGTAGTTGATGATGAGTGGAGCGGGCTGCCCGTCGAGTGGAAAAAGTGCGGTGATTCCCAATCGGGATGCGCTTGTAGGGTTGTCGCCCTAATCGATTCCCGCTAGCTTGATAAGGCTATGTCACGTGAAATGTTTGTATCACGTGGTCAGGGGCCTGAGGCCGCGTGGTGGACGGGCAATTAGTCATTGACCCGCTCTTATCGGGGGGAAACTCTCCGCATTGCGTTATTACTTCTAGACCTCCGCTCAGCAAGCAGCGCCTCTCGCCCGGTCAGATCGAACCCTGACTCCACCTTGAGCACCTGTCGCGAAGGCTGAGTTTCTGCTCATCTCATTTTCTTCGCATCGCGGGACCCATATCAGTCTGTTACATATTACGCGCGGCTTAACAAACAAACAACATGGCGCCCCAAAACATCAACGTGCTCCTTTCATCCTTCCCGGGACTCTCACTCCCCTCCACGGTCACTTTCTCGCTATCCTCATCCTCGAGTCTCGCCGATCTCACGGATAAGATCTCCTCATACCTCCCGCCTTCGATCCCACTCCACTCCTTGATCCTGACGACCACGAGCAACAAACAACTCCTCCCCTCCGCCGAACCGCTCCTCCCTTATCTGGCCAGCAGCTCCAATGACGCCACCACCACCACATCCTTCCTTCTCCCCCTCCGACTCAGCGTGCCCCTCTGCGGAGGCAAGGGTGGTTTCGGATCCCAGCTGCGCGCCGCCGGCGGGCGCATGTCGAGCAAGCGCAAGCGCAACCAAGGCGACGACAATGGCTCCAGCCGCAACCTCGACGGCCGGCGGCTCCGCACCGTCAACGAGGCCAAGGCGCTGGCCGAGTACCTGGCACTGAAGCCGGAGATGGACAAGAAGGAAAAGGAGGAGCGCCGCCGCCGGTGGCAGGCCGTCGTGGAGGCGGCGGAGAAGCGGCAGGAGGAGCTGAAGAACGGCGGCGGGAAGCAGAAGATCGACGGCCAGTGGATGGAGGACAAGGAGGAGATGAACGAGAAGGCGCGCGAGGCAGTCCTGATGGCCATGAAGGACGGCATGTGGACGGACAATCTGCGCGATACGATCCTCGGTGGCTCGAGCACGAGTGCCAGTGCCAGTGAGGGCAGTGATCGGGATACTCCATCTTCTGAGGAGGAGAGTGAGGGTGATGATGATGCGAAGGAGGAGGAGATGGTCGATGCGCCTGGTCCGTCAAACACGACTCGCAGCAGTGCGCCTCGGCGTTATATCGGGTTTGATGAAGATGATGAGTTCATGAGTGACTCTGAGGAAGATGAGGCTGAAGATGTCAAGGGAAAGGGAAAAGCGAGGGCTTGAAGAAATATATTGCATGAGGTTCAATGGGTTTTCGTGGCGCATGGTCTGGGCTGAGCATTCACTGTTACTTTACTCTGGTTTTCTAAGATGTTTTCTTGTGCATGATGCTTTCGTGTAACTATGCAATAGCAAAGCAAATGTTGTTTATACCAATTGACGATTATGGTTACGAGGTCTACAAGAAACCTGGAGAGATTCCACTACTAGTAGCAGGTTATCACAAGCCATGCACTCCTGGTTCGCCACAGCAACTTTTTTACGGCCCGCCAAGCGGACCACCGATGCTATCAGTTATCGGTCAACACTATCAAACAAAGTTTCTTGCTGCAACGCCTTTTCGCCGCATTCTCTGCTTGTACAAGTTTCAAAATGCCGCCATATCTCGGGCGCATTGTCCCAAGAGCGACCAAGACATTCCGACTTCCGTCGCAACTCCAGTCCTGCGCCAGACCACTCCCATTGTACCGTCTGACGCGGCCAGAAGTCCTTGCCCGCCGCACGCCCGCAAGCCACTATACCAGCAAAGAGCTACGCAATTACTCCACGGCCGATTCCCCTTCCGCTATCTCCTCGTCGATCTCCCCAGAATCGCTGCCTGTCTGCTGTCCAGGATGCGGGGCGTATGCGCAGACCATTGAGCCCGACGAGCCTGGGTACTACGGCAAAACCAGAAAGCATATACGGAAGCTTGGGCAGGAGGCGCAACAGCTTGTCGCAGCACCGGAAGCTGAGGGGGAGAAGGCGGCAGAAAGAATCCAACAGTATGTCGCGGAAGGAGCTACAGATTGGGGTAGGTCGGTGATCAAACGTGAGTGATATTTCAGTTGCACCTCCTCTCCTCCTCTGCATTGTGGTCTATGCTGACACACGCACGATCCCTCATATAGCGCCGAGTCGTCGTCTTGAGAAAGACGCAGCAGCTGCCGGTGAATACCTCGCGAAGACACAAACGCCCGTGCAGATCTGTGACCGATGCCACGATCTCCTTCACCACAACAAGGCTGTCCCGGCTATCTCACCCTCGATAGACTCCATCCGGGCATACCTGGACGAGTCGCCGCACAAGCATAACCATGTTTACCATCTGGTGGACGCAGCTGACTTTCCCATGTCTCTCATTCCAAACATCTACGAGGCACTGAACATCATGGAACCGCGTTCGCGGAACCGTCGCTCGGCCACCCACCAGTATTCGGGCTCCAAGAGGCTCCCAACCCTTCACATTGTCATCACGAGGTCCGATCTCTTAGCCCCTACGTGGGATCTGGTCAACTCGAAGATGGAGTACATCCGCAAGATGCTCCGTATCCAACTCAATCTGTCGTCCGAAGACTTCCGTCTGGGTCAGGTGCACATGATCAGTGCGCAGCGAGGCTGGTGGACCAAGCAGGTCAAGGAGGAGATCCAGAACCACGTGGGTGGCGTCTGGGTAGTGGGCAAGGCCAATGTCGGCAAAAGTAGTTTCATCGAGGCCTGTTTCCCCAAAGATTCGAAGAATCTGGGGAAGATCGCGGACCTCGTGGAACAACGGGAGATCGAGTCGAAGCGACAGGGCCAGCAGCAGCCAGAGGAGAACCCAAGCCTTCTCGACTCGGACGGCCTCCTGCCCCCTGCACCCCGTGAGGACATGTTCCCTGTGCTCCCCGTGGTCTCTACCCTCGCCGGCACGACCGTCTCCCCGATTCGCATCCCTTTCGGCCGCGGGCGGGGCGAGATGATCGATCTCCCCGGCCTCGAACGCGGCGACCTCACCAACTACGTGCGGCTCGAACACCAGCGCAACCTCATGATGACGAAACGCGTCAAGCCCGAGCGCCTGACCGTCAAACCAGGCCAATCGCTCCTGCTCTGCGGCGGCCTTATCCGCATCACCGCCGTGCGACCCGACGACATCATCCTGGCGGCCTGCTTCGTGCCCTTCGAGACCCACGTCACCCGCACCGACAAGGCCATCGAGATGCAACGCGGCGACCGCCCCTACCCCGGCGATCCGATCCTCCGCGCCGACACCGTGGGCACCTTCGCCTCAGCCGGCCGCATCGACCTTCAGTGGGACGTCACCCGCTCCCACCTCCCCACATCCCTTGCCAAGGCCGTCGCGGACCACGGCAAACCCATCCCCGAGCTCCCCTACCGGGTCATGGCCGCCGACATCCTGATCGAGGGCTGCGGCTGGGTCGAGATCACCGTGCAGACCCGCGCCAAATCGCACCCCCTCGCCGTCGACGTGTACGACGACCTGGAGGACGACCTGCTCGACGATGGCGAGGATGTGGCCTTCTCCCGCACGCCCCAGGTCGAGGTCTTCACCCCCCATGGTCGTCATATCGGATCCCGGCCCCCGTTGGAGTGTTACAAGTACGTCGCCGAGAAACAGGCGGCTGCGAAACGGCAGGCGCGGGGTCGCGGCCGCCAGAGTATTAGCCATCAGAAACGGGTGAAGGGCAGCCGTCGTGCTTCCTCCTCTTAGATCCCCTGTCTCCTTTTCCGTCGGGTCCACCGAGGGTAGATAGGGGCGTGTAAATGTATACTAGGTCGTGCTACCTTGTCATGTTCCGCATAGCGCTTGGTGTTGTTTATTTCTGTCATTGTCTCGTATATAAGATGTGGTGCGAATACCGAAAATCTCTTCTCAATGGGGTTCCCCCTTTTTGGATTTCTAATCTAGCATAAATCAGAGCATCTAGATTTATATTTCCATAATTGCAAATGTTTGTTTCGGGTTTGTTCTCTTCTGGTTCAGGGTTTGTCATTGCTACGATGTTGCGCCGCCTTAGCCTGCTTAACTGTGGCCCATAAATATATATCTCGGCGAACCGAGAACTCTCCACCAGACTACTAACACATCTAAGCAAGACAAGCTAAACAGTAGACTAGGGACCATCTAAGACGTAAAATCATCAACTGTATAATTCTTCTTCTTTTCACATGCCATAATTGCTTCTGTTTCAAGACATCAATCCCTCAAACCGTCTGTCTAACCGGTCCGAAGGCTGGATGGGACGGACCCCCTTCCCTTCCTTCATGCAACCAACTCACATCTAACGAATCTTCGTTGAATTTACTCGATGTTAGCGAAGTGGAAAGAAGGCTGCCCGGGGACGGCGTTCTCAGCGAAGAGGCCCTCCCTCTTCTCCCCACTCCCCAGCACCTCCCCGGTCTTGCCGCCCTCGTCGACGGCGATGATCTCGAGGGCCTTGGCGCCAGTGACGCGGGTGATGGCGCCGCGCATCTCCTGGAGAACGGCGAACTCGTCGAAGGGCAGCTTGCGCTCGAAGACGGTCTCGGGGGCCTCCCGGTTGACGACGAGGCGGCGCTTGAGGGTCTGGACGAAGGGCATGGCCTTCTTCATCTCGCCGAGCTTGCCGACCTTGGCGTTGAGCGCTTTGTCGTCGATGGCGAGGCCGTCGAAGGCCTCGCGCACCAGGTCGATGTACTTCTCCTGCCACTGCGGGTGCTTCTTGGCCGCGTAGATGGACAGCTTCTTGGGCTTGCGCGGGTCGAACGTCACCTGCTTGCCCTTGGAGAGCTTCTTGACGAACGCCGCCTCGGCCGAGGTGATGTTCGACGAGGTCGCGCGCGTGTAGGCCAGCGCGGCGGACAGCTCGGGCGAGACCTCGGGGACGCTGGGGAATTGCGCCTTGTGGATGGTTTCGGGCTGGGTGGCGGTGTTAGAACTTATTTGAGGCGGATTCTGATTTATGTTTCCGGTGGGAACGAACCTTCTTCAGAATCTCCAGCCAGACGTATTCGGCCCAGTGGGGAGCAATGATGGCAATCATCAGAGCCTGGAGCTCGATGTACCGAGCCACCATGTCGCGGTGCAGACCGACGCCGGAGGTCGAGGTGGCTTCACGGTAGTAGTCACGCGCACTGACGAAGTCGTACAGACCGGACTTCAAGGCGAGCTTGAAGTTGGTGCTGGTTGGTATTAGTTAGTTACTCGCGGGTAATCGTTCGAATAGTCTAGGGGGTGCTTACTCCTGGTAATGCTTCTTGGTCTCGCGGACCAGGCTGTTCAGCTCGTTGTCGAAGAGCTTGTCCCAGAAGGAATCGGCAGGGCCGGTGCGCAGGGTCTCATCCTTGATGGTCTCCTCCATCCAGTCCTTCAGAGTGTGAAGACGGAGAATGTTGCTGTTGGCAACAGTCTCCTCAAAGTTGGCATCCTCGATACCATCACCGGCATCGGCGAAGGCGATACGAGTAGCGTCGGCACCGAACTTCTCGACGGCATCCTTCAAGGTCAAGAAGTTACCGGTACTCTTACTCATCTTCTCACCGTTCAGGAGCAAGTGACCGTTGGCACGGACTCCCTTGGGCCAGTACTCGGGAGGGAAGAGGGCAACGTGGATGTACAGGAAGAAGGTCAAGTGGTTGGGAATGAGATCCTTTCCGGAGACACGGACATCCAAGGGGTACCAGTACTCGAACTCTCTGCGCAGCTGCAGCAGAGCCTCCTTGTTGATCCCGCTCTTGGAGATGAGCTCGTCGCTGAGCTCACGGCGGCAGAAGACGTAATCCCAGACCTCGTCGATCATCTGCTCTGCCTTGATGTTGAGGGAGCCGAGAGTCTTACCATAGCGGTCACCGTGCAGGAGGTGCGCGATGGTGTAGTAGGCCATGTAGACCGTAGAGTCACTCAAACTCTCGACCAGGAACTGCTGGTCCCAGGGCAGCTTCGAACCCAGACCGTACGTTCTGGCGCAAGCCCAGCGGTTGAGCCAGGAGAGGTTCTTCTCGAAGCCGTTCTTGGTCTCGTTGGAGTAGGTGTTCAGGGTGTTGACGACGTGGTCCAGGGTGTCCTGCTGCCACTTGGCGTCGTTCTCACCGTAATTCAGGAACCATTGGCCGAGATAGGCGACAACACAGTCATCTCCACTGCGGCTGACGACCTTGCCCATGGGGTCGGCGAAGGGGAAAGCATCGCCGCTGTCGTAGAGAGCCTTGCGAATCTTGTCCTTCACAGCGCTGACGGGCTGACCCTTGAACTCACCAACAAGCATGGTACCCTTGTAGAAGGCCTCACCATAAGCGAGTTCCTTAGCCTGTGCCAGCTGATTGACATCCTTAGGAGAGTTGATCTTAAGCTGCTTAACCAGAGCAGGAGCAGTGAGGTTTCCGTAGGTGGGGGTCTCAATAAGAGGGAAGATTTCGAGCTCAGCCCACTCCTTCTGGATGCCGTAGTACTCAGGCTTCTTAGCAAGATCGAGAAGAGTAGCGTAGTCATCAGGGCTGTCAGAGGGAACGGAGGTGACGACACCGGTACCCTTGGTGGCCGAGACACCTTCCATGGGAAGGATACGCACACCTTCGGTGTGGAAAGAGAGGGGAGCGTTGACAAGGGTTCCGACAAAAGCCGATCCGGGGGCCTCAACGACAAGAGGCAGCTGGTCCTGAGACTTGGGGAAGTTCTCGCTGGTGAAGAAAGTTCCCTGGAAGGCCATGTTCCACGCAGCTCTCTTGGTGGCAACAAAGTACTCCTTCTCCTTCACCTTGTAAAGACCATAGGTGATCTTGGGGCCGAGGAAGCAGCAGGTCTGGCCATACATAGTCTCAGGGCGGAGAGTAGCAGGGACGAAGTAGACGCTCGCATCCTCTTCAATCTTACCCTTGACCAATTCAGCAATCTGAGGGGCCCATTCCTTGACCTTCAGCTTCATGGCGGTGTATTCCTGAGGTCCGATGCCCTCACCCTCGGTTCGGTCGTGGTCCATGCAAGGCTGTCCATCCTTGGGGGAGTAGATAGTGTAACGGCTGCCGTACTGGATCTTTCCGAGCTCGTGGAGGCGGTTCATCTGCCAGCGGACAAAGGCGTCATAGTAGGGGTTCGCGTCAGTGGTGACGAACTGTCTGCGCCAGTCGATTCCGGCACCAATGCTGTCGAGATCGCGGATAGCGAGAGGGGGGAAGTGCTGAAGCCAGTAAGCAGCATCGGCGAACTTGTGGATCTCCTCAAGAGGAATACCAATGGCCAACATGATCTGGAACTGATACTTCATCTTGACAGTCTTCGCGGCGGCCTTGCTCTTCTTGCCGGAGAACTTCTCGGCCTGCTCGGCCTTGACCTCCTGGGTCGGGGCGGCGACGGCAGCCTGCTCCTGCTCACTCTCCTCCTTGTAGTTCTCAAAGCTCTGGCCGAACTTCTGGACCTCATCACGGAGCTTGTCGGCGCAAGCCTTGATGGGCATGCCGGTGCAGTGGAAACCCAGAGGGAAGAGAGCACGCTTACCCTCCATACGGGCCACACCAGTCATGAACTCAACCTTGCTGGCAGTAAAACTGTGACCAGCGTGCAGAGTACCGTTCATGTAGGGATAAGCCATGGTTCCGAAGAACTTGGGGTGCTTCTCGCGGAGCTCCGCGGCGGAGATGCTGCCGTAAGGCACCTCAGCGTCGGAGGGGGCATCGACCTCGAAGACCTTGTTCTCCTTCCATTGCGCCTGGTATTTCTTCTCGATAGCAATAAGGGTGTCTCTCTTCTCGGTCTGTGAGTGAAATCGAGGTTAGCACGGGCTGCATGACAAAGAGGGGCTCTTGCGGTAGGAAGAGGGGCAAGTGAGTCGCACGTTTTCCAGCTTCAGAGTGTTTTTGGTGCTGTTGCCCTGATCGAGCGCAGCTGCGGATGCAGCAGCGGCTGCCATTGCTCCAGATAGATGGTCTTCCTTTCGTAGAAATGAAGATAAAGAAGCCCTGGGGCAAGGATGGAAAGCGGAGTCTTATAGATCGTCTCGAGTCACCGCGGGGTTCGAAAAGAATTCCTCCGTATGTGGGAAAAGGCGGTCCGTGAGTCACCGCCTGCCTCTTTCTGCTCCGAACTCGCTGTAAACCACTTGACAGTTTGAGATGGAACTGAGAATTGATAGGGAGGTGGCTTTGTCTGGCTCTTTAAGTAGGATGAGTATGAGCTAGGAGTCTTATCTAGGATCTGTTGCTTATGGGTGCAATCTGTGACTCACAGGGATAATAGATTGGTGAAGGAGTGTATTGTTTGTACACCCCAGATTGACTACTGGCTGAGCCGGGGAGGATTGGACGGATCTATGCTTAGCGTTAAGGATGGCAGGTTACATATAACCTCATTCATGTTCAAATCCAGTCTAACCCTAGCTCACCCAACTCAGACCAACTATCTGAATGATCAAATCCATCTAGAATTTAATACTCTATCGCGTGCCACGACGAATAGCTACATCGATAGTCCTGAAGCCCGGCCGTATCGCATAGCATCACGTGACTCGATATCGGCTGCTTTTCTTTCCGCCCAAAAATCCACGCGGAAGCTTCCAGCCAGCAGCGAAAGCACCATTGAACCACCGCGGACAACTTGCAACCAGTCGCTGCCGGATCTGCGCTGGAATTCATTTCTGGATCATTACAGCATAGTATACAAAGAGCTTGCGAGCCACTTCCGTCACAATGGTCAACGTTTTCAAGCGGATGCGGAAGCTGAAAACTGTAAGTTAGCCATCATCCATCCCCCTTGTTGATACAACCCCGGAAGACTGACTTGGACTATTTTCACTCCTGCAGAAGGTAAGACCTCCTTGATACAGACCCAGACACCTCCCGCAAGCCCCGTTGTCTCCTCGAGCCTCCATACCACGACCACCATGACTGCCATCTCCGTGAGGCCCGACACCGACGGACAGCAACCCAGCAAACTCCACGAACCCACCCCCTCGAGACTAACATCTACAAATCTCACCAGCTTCTCAACGTCCGCGTTGGAACCGGCGCCGCGGTCTTCCCCGCGGCCCCCTCCGCGACCCAGGAATTCCCCGCGATCACCCGGCTGCACCTGACCTACGCCCGCAAGATCTACGGCGGCCACCAGGGCGCGCGGCATTTCTGGCGCAACTGCCTCCCGCGGCTCAAGTACCACAACCCGGGCATCCCGATGACCGTCCGCCAGACGGAGGACCAGGACGGGCCCGCCGCCCTGAGCGTCTACTTCGCCCAGCAGACCAGCCCGATCGCCGCCTCGCTCGCCGCCGAAGACCTCAAGGATGCCCACGCCCCGGCGCCCGCCGCCAACGAGCAGGTCGCCGTCCTCGACGTCCGGAACCTCCCCTACACCGAGATCTGGAACAAAGTCAAGAACATGACCGGCGCCACGGAGATCTCCGCGACGGCTGAGGAGACGGCCGAGCTGCGCAAGCTGGACCAGATGGCCGCCAAGTCCAAGACGGATCGGGTTCGGATAGCGACCATGCGGCAGGCGAAGAAGGACCAGGAGCGCATGTTGCAGGAGGCCAGAGAACAGGTGGAGCGGTTGAAGCAGCTCTAAACCAGAAGTTGTTTTTTTCCCCCTCTCTTTTTGTTCCTCTTCCCTTTTGCGCTTTCCTCTCTCCACCCCCTCCCTGTCTTCTCTGTGTGTGTGTGTGTGTGTGTGTGTGTGTGTGGCTTACACCACACATCTTTATTTTTTGTTGTCCATGGTGTCATAACTTTCCAGCTGCTTTCAAGATGGGGTCACAGTTTTGGTTTGTGGGGTTCACGACTTGGTCATGGTCACTTGTAGCATACTAGCATTTTCCCTGTTTTATATTTCCTATACTCTTGTTCGATTATGTGGTTCGTGTCAAGAATATTACATCCCTACCATGGGAGTTTGTACTTCTACGGTTCGTTTTGTGTTGTACCTGGGTTTCATATGAACTCTGCTGCATTCTCTATTTGTAGCGAAAAAGGTCTGAAAGTCCTGTTGACATATTAGATTTAAAAACAATTTGCCGCAGTCATGAGTCATGTAAAATGGATAATAGCCTCCAACCCGAGCATGTAGCTAACTCCATTCATATGATGCATTCATAACATGCCCAGTAGGATCCACAATGCGAAAATATACAGTCAGTAAGAAAGCAGCTGAACTTCCCTGAAAAGTGCGAATTGCTACCCATTTTGAAGGAGCAACCAAGCCCGGTCAAGAACGGGACTCTGGCAGCCCTCGTTGGCCCTTCACAGCATAATGATAATTCTTTGAGGATATCTCCAAACGAACACAAAAAAAGGAGCAGTACTGAGCATGTTGTCACATCAAGCGTGATCCGGAGTGTAGCTGGTTTCACCCAGCATCGCCTGTCCTGCTGCTACTGTTGGGGTCGGAGTCTGACTATGGGCGGCGCCTGGCTGATTCAACGTCGACGGGGGCGCTCTCGCCGCAGCCGCAGCCTGTAGCCTCTGATCCAGAGCCTTGAGAGCCAGCGCGCGTCGTCGCTCCGCCTCCTCCCGCTTGGCCATGGCTCTTCCCCCGCGCTGGTTCGAAAGAAGGCTGGGAAGACCGGCTTCGCCGCGAGCCAGGACCTGTTGATTGCCGGATGCGATAGCCTCCTCGGAGAAGGGGGTGCAGACCTTCACCGCAATCAAGAGCGCATAGACCTGATCGGAGATAAAAGCGATGGGCGGCTGGAGGAGGTCGGGGAATAGGCATGCGAATGCGAAGGTCTCGCTCGCGTCACCCCTGATGCCCAGTCCATCGGTCGAGGTGCCGGTCAGGTCGGGCTGGCGCTTGAAGAATCGCAGGTAGGTCCAGCTCGTCACGAGACCAAGCCAGGAAAGGATCGCGGCGGCCCGAGTGCCGACGACTACACCGCTGATCGTGTTCAGGAGGAGGAAGAGGGCGGGGAAGTGCTTCACCCGCATCTTCACCAAGCCCTGGAAGATGGTGACTGTGTGTTCGGGGACGAGCTGCTTGAAGGCGACGAGGAAGGATGCCTGGATCGAGATGCCGCCGCAGATCTGAGTGACGCTGGAAGCCGGGGTGTCAGCAGGGAAAGCGCACGATGTTGTGCATTCGCGATGGGTGAAAGGGGCGTACCCGCTGCTGGAGTTGCCACTCATCGCAGTGCCCAAGAGATAGATAGGTACGATGACCACATTGGGGATCACTGCGATCGTGAGGATGAACTTGGCAAACTCCCGTGAGCCCCATGCCCGCTCCAGGTACTTCCCGCCGTAAAAGAGGGTGGCGGCGTTCAGCAGAACAGTGAAGATGTTCCGCTCCACAAATGTAGCAGTCACGAGCGTCCACGGGTAGTAAAGGAGATATGATGGAACAAGCGTAAGGTAGGGTACGATGGGGGTGACGGTCGGTGTGCCCCCCGTGGTGTCAATTTGGCGCCATCGGGCAATGTTGTACAGCAAGGAGAGGGTAAGGAGACTGATCAGGCAGATTCGGGTGGCCGGGGGGATGTTCACTCGGAGAGCCATGATGAAAGAGAGACTGAGAAAAGAGCTCTTGCGGTTGCTAGACCGCAGGCTGGTTGATGGAGCCCAGCTGGGAGATGTGAATTAGTGAGAAGGGACCGAGAAAGTAGTTGGAGGATAGAAATTCAGGCCGAATCAACTCAGCTGCTGTCAAGGTAGAGAACAAACACCTCCCGCAGAACAGTCGGGAGTCCCGAGACGAGTCCTGTTTGGGACAAGCTGCAATGATAGTAGGATCGCATATGTCTGATTGGTCACCTTAATTGGCCTTACCAGAACGGGGTCTCATCCTTACGGAGTAAACTGCCTGGCATTCCCGGTGCTTTGACCTTTTGGACTACGGACTATGTATCTTATGTACTGTCCTTAGTCTGTACCTAATGCCTAGCCTTATCACGGATTGTGGAGTAAATGCTAGAAATAGGGGAAAGAAGCTTGTCGATGTGGCCCGAGTAATTATCTAAGATTTCTCCCGTAACTTATAATGGCGAGGATTGAATACATCATGGTGACAATGGAGTCTGTCTTTGTTCGGGCCATCCGACTTAGCAGGACCCCGATGACAATAAGACATGTGCTCCGAATTCTACCCCTGCAGTTTCCTCCTGTAGCGGTCTTCTGATATGGTTCGTTGACAATAGGTGAGGAGCATAAGTGATATCCATGCAAAGGCTAGGTTATAGACAGGAGGTAACACAGAGCGACATTTACATTTATTTGCACCGGCGGGGAGCGGGAGGGATTTAGCCCACAATGCATGCATGCACCAGAGATGATGTACAACGAGCGGATCGACCGGCCAGCCCAGCAAAAGGATGGACCACACCAAGATCCAGATCGACCATTCACTACCACCCCTGTGGGTGAGTATGATTCGATTGTACTTATTGTCATTGAGAGTCTCTAGGCAGTGAAGTAGTCATTGTCTACGAACCGTAGACAGATAGATGGCAATAAGAGTTCAAGAGCAATACTGGACTTGAGGGGTAATCTGTCCGGCAGCCAGCCTAACCCTCAACCATGTGTTCAGGAAATGATGCTCCATGGAAATGCAGTCGACCTGATCAGAATAAGATAACCAACCAGAAAATAAAAAGAGAGTTGGCCCCGTTTGCACTAGTCCCAACCCGGCCCAGCGGCCAGGTCGATCCGCTGGCCGTCAATTTGATGGTATTTGATGGTACGGGTTTAGTCAACTGCACGCTACCCATGGCCTAGACGCCACGACGAGTCAAGCGCCCCCCCCCCATCATCCCCCGAATTTGTCCCAAGTCAACACCGTCCGTCCGTCTGTCTGTCCGTCGAATTGTTCACTGTCACGGATTTAATCATTCTCTGGCTATTGATAAGTTATTACTGAAGCCGAGAGACTAAAATTCTGGTTAAGAAGCACTGGACGAACAGACCGACAGACCGACAGACCGACAGACCGACCAACTGGAGACATAACTGGAAAAAAAACATCTGAAAAAGAGTGTTTTGAGGGTCGTCCATCCGAGCGTCCGGCTGAACCTCTCTCTCCCTCTCTTTACCCACATACCGTACCTGGTCTTGCTGCGACTGCTGCTGCTACTGCCCCGAAACTAAGGGTAGTTCCTCATCCGTCCGTCTGGCCTCTCTCTAACCTAACTTCTCCATCAGTCAACTCAACTCAAATCTCCCTTTAGAGATCGCCCGCTGCCATCCTATTCCACTCCCCCAATTATTTTCGTATCTCTCCTCTATTCCTACCATTCTCCACGGACCCTTCTCTCCTTTGGTTCTCTCTTTGTCTCTCTTTTGCCCCCCTCATCTTTCCCCCCTCCTCCTTGCCCCCCTCCCGCCCCTCTCTTGGTCTTCCCAAACACTTGGTGTTGCTTCTCCGGTCTCTGCAGTTCGCTAGCGGGTCTCCCATCGTCAAGCCACACGTTGGTGTCGATTTCCTCCCGTCCCGATATTATTCGTTCTTCACATTTCCCTTTCAACCTCCATTTCGTACTGCTGTCAGAGAACTTCTCTATCGTCCTAACAATATCGTCAGTGGGAGCTTGTAGAATGTTCCCTAGTCATTCACACTCTTTGTGACCATCTTACTGCCTTTCTCATTTGACATTTGCGGCCTGCGTCCGGGCCCTGCATCTTTAACCTCCCCTTTCGCATACTGGCCGTCTCCCTTGTCACAGCCTTGGCTGCGTCTTTACCCGGCTCGTTCTCCCCTCTTCTCCAGCAAAGCTACCAGCTTCGAGAATTCTTAGCACGAAAGATTCTGCTCCACAGTGCTTAATCAGTCAACTTCCGGGAACTCTCACATCTTCTGAAGCTTCATCTTCCCACCTCGCGCCGTTGCTCGTCTATCTCGTTGGAGAAGCTTTTCACTTCTGGCATGCTAGCGGACTTTACATCTTACTAGCTGTCATACATGTAACAATGGCACACCCTGATCTCACATCACATCATGTCAATTACCTAATATGGAGGTATGTATCAAATTCCTCTTGAGCCAACCTTGTTGCCTGCCTATATCCTCGTTCCTGTTTTGCCTCCCGCGCACTCACTGGCTGTGGCCCTGGTGCACCTTCGCTGACTCCATGATAGGTACCTCCAAGAATCAGGTAAATTCCTTTTTTTCTTGTGGTTGACGAATGTTCAAGCATTTGTTAATTCCGTTGACGCTCGTTTATAGGACATGGCGAAGCTGCAATCACATTGCAGCGCGCGTGGAATCATGACCCGCAGAGTTTGCCATTTGCCCCATACATCAAAACCCATGCTCTTGTCTCGTTAGTTCAAAAAGGCCTACAGTATTACGAACTGGAGCATTCTATTGATCGGGTATGAACACAATTCTTTCCATGTTATCCTCAAGTATCTATCTTCACCATCCAACCCTCGGTCGCCATTTGCGTGGATGTGAAAAACGAAGAGTGACGTAAAGTCTAATTTGCAATACAGGATGGAAATGCGATATCTTATTCACCATCGACTTATTTCTTCGGACCAGCTCCCTTGGAGCCGGAGACGTCAAAGGTGCAAAACGGCTCGGAGGAGGCAGCAGTTGGCACAGCCCAGGCGCCTGTCTCTCCCGCAAGCAAAGTTGCGCGCGAGAGCGGCGGCGTGACCAACGGTCATTTGACGGCCGAGGCTGCCGCCCCCCAGCCCGTCCGAACTGTGAAGAAAGCTCGCAAAAGCGACCGCTCAGAAACTAACGGAGATGAGGTGCCGATGGAGGTAGATTCCAATGGGGTCACACATCCAGAGGTCAAAGCCGCAGTGGCACCTGAAGAGTCGCCATCAACAGCCGAGCTGGCCGTGGATGGGGATGGCGACGTGAGCATGGGCATCCGACCGGAATCGCAGGACCACCAGGAACCACCCGCACCACCGCCGCCAACCTTTACCCTGACAACCGGCCACAGCGTTGGCGTACAGATCACCCCCGCCAAGGCGGCCGACCTGGCGCCCGACACAGCCCTTCTGGAGGTGGCTGGTGATGATCACGTGACGAGAACACTGTGGCGTCCCAATGACCCCACCGTTGTCGTCGCCGCTGGTGATACATTCTGTAGTCTATGGAGATTGTCGTCAACCGCGCTCCCTGTGCAAGAAAAGCTTGTTGAGAATAATGGAGACCGTACATGTGTCTCAGCAGTCTCCTGGGAGCCCAACGGACACAAGTTGGCTGTGGCGACATACAATGATATGAGAGGCTCGATCACGATGTATGACGTCTTTGGACACGCCGTGGACCTGCTCCCAGAGGTTCCGCGGATGATCACCGGCTTGCACTGGGTGGAAAATGGCTCGAAGTTGATTGTGGTTGCTTCCGACAGTCGAATTTCCGAGCTTGCTCTGTGGGACGATTCTCTACGTCCGGATGAATTCCCCTCCCCGCAGGTCATCGACGGGACTGTACTCGATCTGTGCTGGCTGGGATGCAGCCAAGTCTATGCTTGCGGTCCTGGCACTGTCTATCAGTGTGATGTGGATTCCAGCGTTCACATCTCACAGACTTTCAAATCAAGCAATGCAGAGAGGCTTTGGGCTTTTATCCGTTGTGCTAGTGTTGGCCCCTCACCCGTGGCCGTTGCCGCATCCTCCGCCAAAGCTGCCCTCTGGGTTCCGACTCACGATATATACGTCGACAATGCTCACGAAGGCGAGATCACTGCAATTGAAATCAAGCCAAACGGAGAACAGTCTGCGGTAACTCAAACTGTCTTCATGGCCTCGTCTTCAACGGACGATACGGTGAAAGTTTGGCGGATTGATCTGGATTCCAAGCGATTTGAATGTATACATCAACTCTCCCTTGGCCCCTCATCGCCCGCTCTGGCTGCTAGTTTCTCACCAGATGGCTACGCCCTTGCAGCTGCCAGCAAGGACAGTCTGCTCATCTGGAACGCACAAAGAGGCGGGACCGCGATGGCTGCATGGAAAGCCCCAGGACGTGAAGAGCGGAAATCAGAAGATGAACCAGGGGCCCCCGTCAACGGACCTAATGGAATTACAGAACCGGTCCTGGACCGTTCTCTGGCGTGGGATACTGATGGCAAGAAACTTGCGTTTGGATTTGGTAACCACGTATGGCAATTTCGACCCTAAAGAGTTCAGCATACTAACTATGATCAACTAGTTGGCTATCGTCAACCTGCAGCGCTGAGTTCTTCAAATCGATGACAATGTCGCCTCGCTCAGGTTCTTGCGACACTATTTCGAGATTATGATCGATGACTATTCGATGCACATACTGTACGTCACTTCATTAAGCGGCGATGAAGGCAAACCGGGAACACAGGCCAGCTGCAGCATCATGGCGTTTTGCCTCAAACAGATCTCGTCTTTGCGCTCAAGGTTTTCGGCAGGCCCCGATGTACCATGTTATCGAAGCGCAATCCCGGAGAGCACCCATCACGTCTACAGAATACACCTTTACAGCTATATTACCATAATTATAGTTCTTGCTTCGATAAATACTGGGTTAGATCACTCTTAAACGGCGCAGGTTGGACTCAGGCAGCAAAAGCGGCGGTTGGCGACTTCACGGGTTGATTACGGTGGCTCTTGTGACTTCATTTCACTCTCTTCTTTTTACGCACTGTACCAATTGTTTTTGGTCGACTGATTGGGCGCAAGTGCGCGCCGCCTCATCTCCAATTTAGTGGGGTAACACCTTCTCAGAAACCTCTGGCAATTCGGCTCTGGGTAGCATCATCGGTGCTTGGTATCACCAATTACATGTCCATTTCCTCTAAACCAGCGATCCCTAGTCTCATCAATCCAGACTTGTTTGGGAATGGTCCCTCTGTCTTTGCATCTGCTCCCTTCTTTGTTCCCTTCTCAGGTCGCGATCCTTCTGTCGAACGTGAAAGCCCTCCTCGACGTCCTTCCAACCCCGCATCCATGCTGTGATGCCTTCAAAGAGCGCTTCTCCGTCGTCATTGAATCGTTCTTCCTTGGCACACTTCGTCCACCGCCGTTGACTCTTTCGCCGATGCTTCATCGTGGGCCCCTCCGTCACAGCTAAGAGGTGCTGCTTGTGCCAGTCGTCCACCCAGATTTCTAAGCCATTGATCGTTCCTTGCATGGCCTCCCGTTCTGCTGAGTCTTCAAGGATATCTTTCCGACTAGTATCGAAATATCAGTATGCTAATCACAGCAAGGCAACAGACAAGAGTCATGAGGCACCACTCACAGTTCGTGTATCTCGTCGTCTAGCTCTGCCAGTCTCTGTGTCAACACCTGGCGCTCCTGGGTGAGCAAACTGTGGATTTCAAGCGACTCTCTGCGGCGCTGGCTGAATTCCGCTTTCATCGTTGTAACTTCGTTGAGAAGATCTGTCAGCTGAGAGTGCGATATACCCTGGACAGAACCGACATGATTCGCTGTTGTCGACACTGGTATGTTGGAATTCATATGTGGATCTCGAGGAGAATCTACTGGGCTGGGCGGTCGAGAATGCGCACGGGGTCGACAACGGGCGACTTCATGTGAGATTCCCGGACGCGGATCAAGCAGGGCCTCCATCTCCTGGAGGCAGTGATGGATTGTGGTGGAGTCTGATATAGAAACCGAGTTACTTTCGGACAGAATCTGAGCCACTCGGGTGAGACGTGCAGGCAATGAGGTTGCATCATTCATATCGCTTTCGAGGATATGAGAAGCGTGATCGGGGTCTGTGAGAGTCTTGTCCCATGTTTGCTCCGCCACCGATGACGGCGGCGAGGGCTGTAAGTAAGACGTCTGATGTTCCATGGAGGGCTATTCCAGGGGTTTAGAGACTTTGTTGTGTTCTCGTTTTTGATAACTGGATCCTATCGTAATGCCACTTATTCCCTTATCTCGATAATCTCTTAGAAATCTCAGGCCTCTGAGCATAGAATTCGAGGGTCGGTGCAAGGGGGCGGATTAGAAGTAGCGTGCTGCAAGCCCGTGCGCACAGGAGAAAAAGGGTGAAATGTACCCTGATTTCTTTTAGATTTCCTTCAGATTGACGTGCAGTGATACCCAAGAAAAGGTTTGGGCGAAGGTGTTAAGCAACAGCTCAGGCCCGGCCTCAGATGATGACGATGACTGCTGGAATAATGCTTCCAGCAAGAACAACAGCTGATCAGGCGAAGGATTTCCACAGCAACCGGATAGCTTGGGTTGGGCCACAGGATGGCAGAGGAGCTTGAGCTTGGAAGGTAGAAAAGAAAGAGTATATTTTATATCCTGAATTGTCAGCTAGGGAATGATCCCGATGGTCCATACTTCAGTAGATAGACAGATACTCAAGCAAGCGAATTGCAGGAGGAACAATGGAATTGTTGACAGTCGGGCTGTCAATAACATTAGCTAGTTAGTTGGATGATAATGATGAATAAGAATCGGGATGAATGCCGCCGTCTATCAGGCCGGTAACGCTAGTCCGGGTTGGGAGAACGGCATACTTACGGTCTGGATGGCCAGTTCGGGAACATATCAATCTTGGAACTTACAACTGGATCACTTTACGGAACTTTTGCTTTTCCCATCCTCAGCGTCTCCCTAGCCGTGACTTATTCTTTTGCCTCTCTCACTCTCACTCTCCCATTCTTTTCACTGTGAAAAGTCCTTTTTATACCGAGGTCTATTGCCTCTGCTCGCCCGCCCGCCCCGCCCGCCAGCAAATCCCACCCCCCCCTCCATCTCCGGCTTGCTTCCGGACTCGGGCTCTTTTTGATTGTCCCTCCCTGCCAATCTTCTCCCGCACCTCCCCTCCTCCGTTACTTTTTCCCGCACACCACCAACTTCATACGCAAAGATGGCGCCGTCTGTAAGTGTTTTTCTAGTTCTTGCATTGCCTCTAAGCATGTAACATGCATTGTGCTCGACAAAAATCACCAACTTAACTGGTACGAAAGTGGTTGCATGCTAATTCCTTCTGACTCACTCAGATCACGATTGTGCCGTCTCTCGAGACTGCAGGCGAGGTCATCGATTCCGTCCGAGACTCCAAGTTTGCTCCCAACCTTTTGCCGTTGGTTACCTCTATCTCAGCCGACCTCTTGACTCCTACCCTGGCATATCTGAAGATCGCAGAGAAGTGAGTCATTTGCTGCCCGCGACCTCCGCCGCTGAGTAGGCGCGCTGACCGGCCCAGATCGAAATTGTCGTTCCTCTACGAAAGTGCTGCCACCACAGAAACCATCGGAAGATACAGTTTTGTTGGAGCTGGTATGCGGTACCCTTGCTAATCCACTTTCCCCGGCTTTCGAGATTCAGAGCTCGTGACTGATTCCTCCGTCTACTTTTTCTCTGGGTGCGCAGATCCTCGCAAAGTGATCAAGACTGGTGCTGGCCATGGGCCCGAGTGTGACCCGCTGCCGATTCTGGAGGAAGAGTTGTCCGGATATCGTGTCGCGACAGTGCCCGGGTTGACTCTTCCTCCTCTGACCGGAGGTGCTATCGGCTACGTTGGTTACGACTGTGTGCGGTATTTCGAACCTAAGACGGCCCGCCCAATGAAGGATGTGCTGGGTATTCCCGAGTCGCTCTTCATGCTCTTCGACACTATCGTCGCTTTCGATCACTTCTTCCAGGTTGTCAAGGTCATCACATACATCCCCATCCCCAGCAGCAAGACGGAGCTCGAGACCGAGTACCGCAAGGGCCAGGAGGCCCTTCAGCGCATTGTCGCGACTCTACTGCGCCCCGACCACCCACTTCCACCCCAGGGTCCTATCCTACAGAATCAGGAATACACGTCGAACATCGGACGTGAAGGCTACGAGCGTCATGTTACTCGCCTGAAGGAGCACATTTCCAAGGGTGACATCTTCCAGACCGTGCCCTCGCAGCGGCTGTCCCGCCCCACCTCCCTCCACCCCTTCAACCTCTTCCGACACCTGCGCACCGTCAATCCGTCCCCGTACCTTTTCTACATCGACTGTGAAGACTTCCAGCTGGTTGGTGCCAGTCCGGAGCTGCTGGTCAAGGAGGAGAAGGGCCGCATTATCACACACCCGATCGCGGGTACGGTAAAGCGCGGCCGGACGCCGGAAGAAGACGAGGCGTTGGCCACCGAGTTGCGCAGCAGTCTGAAGGACCGCGCGGAGCACGTTATGCTGGTGGATCTGGCACGCAACGACGTAAACCGAGTATGCGACCCGACGACGACACAGGTTGATCGGTTGATGGTGGTGGAGAGATTCTCGCACGTGCAGCATCTCGTGTCGCAGGTCTCGGGTGTCTTGCGGCCGGAAAAGACGCGCTTCGATGCATTCCGGTCAATTTTCCCCGCGGGGACGGTGTCGGGCGCACCCAAGGTCCGGGCGATGCAGCTGATTGCGGAGCTGGAGGGCGAGAAGCGCGGTGTGTATGCGGGCGCGGTGGGTTACTTCGGCTATAACATTGCCAGCGCAAATGGAGCGGCAGAAGTGCCGGGTGCAATGGACACTTGCATTGCGCTGCGGACAATGATGGTCAAGGACGGGGTGGCTTACCTGCAGGCGGGAGGAGGCATTGTATTCGACTCAGACCCGTACGATGAGTACGTGGAGACGCTGAACAAGCTGGGAGCGAACATTGCCTGCATCAAGGGCGCTGAGGCCAAATACCTCAGTCTGGAGGAAGAGCAAAAATCCTAGAATAGCAGTTCTTTGTCCTCTCATTGTTCATATATCTAGTTTCAACTTCCTCTTCCCCTTCACTTCCCTTCTTTCGTCTCCTCAGGCTTTAGATGAAATGAGGGATGTTTCAGTGTAAACAATGCACATGAAGTATAGACCTCTCTGCGATGACTGGTAGCTAGATGCTGTCAATAATCTGATGCAAACTTTTGGAAAACCGGGGCCCGGAGATGACATAAGGTTTAGCCGACCAGAAGGACCAGGAAACCGCATAAATTCTGCTGCCTGCAACTTCCACCATTTCTTTGCGGGTGGGAGTGCGGACGCTTTTTTCTCTGTCAATTAGAAAGATCGCATGGACGGGGTCAGGTTTCATTGGAGTTAGTTAGGATGAGGCCGAACGTGGTTCGATCTGCAAGAAAGGCCGGCCGGCCCCTGCCTGCGATGACGTCGATTGCGAGGCCGGCCAGGCGCTAAAGCACAACACACGGGGAAAATGGCTTTGCACCGCCTCGGGAAAGAGAGCATATTCAGTATTCCGCGTTGGTTATGGGTGGGAGAGACCTGGAGCAGGATGAGTCGGATGGTTTGGAAAGGCCTTCGAATCTCTAGCCTCGATTTTCTCCGACTGGGATGGAAGTTCGGCGAATGTTTGTATAGGGGAATGGTCAATTGACGTCAAGTGGTGCTTAAAGTGAACACTATCATGTTAAATAACATGGAGCCACCCCAGCGACTCCAGATAGGACTATTGTCATGAGTAGAAGAAACAGAGTGCATAGAGACGGAGAGCAGAGGAAGAGGAAGGAATGACACCATCCCCAGTAGTTCAGTTCCATTATCGCTCGGGTTCCTTCTCCTGATCATCGCATCCATCAATATCAAATTCATCAAAATCTCCCTCCTTCTCCCTTCCTGCTCCTTCTTCTTCGCTCTTCTGGTCTCCGCAGTATTTATCCGTTCATTCTCCTTTCGGTTGGCTTTGAACAAACCGTTTTTGTACCGTCCCAATCCCTTCTTCGTCCTTGTACGTTGTCGCAGTGCCCCTATTCGACTGGCCGCTGCCCGAGGGAAGTGAATGAACGCCCGAGAAGGCAGATTCGACAACCTGACGCAGCTACACACTCGAAAGAGAATTTCTTTGCATTTAACACGAGCGCATTGCATCCGAGCTCAGTGAGAACGGAAATCCCCGCTAATCCAGGACGGCTTAGAGGTGTGGTTGTGAGAAATTGGCTGGAATTTATTGAACGGTCTTCCGGTGGCACCCAACCTTTTAGTCCGCCCGATCTCTCTCTTGCTCCGCTTCCTCTTCTCTTCTCTTCCTCTCTTCTTCTCCTCCTCCACACTCCTCCCTTCCCCTCACACCTCTTTTTCTTCTCTTTCAACTCCATCATCCTATTTCCGACCATCCACTGCTATCTGCAGTCGCGATCTCCTGTTCTTCGAATCACCTTGAGTCGCACCAGTCTTAAGTTCCGACTGTCTCACGGTCACTGAGTGACAATTCCGAACGCGGCTTACATACGCCTTTCCCACCGTTCTAAGCGCGATAAGGAGTCGGACTGGTTCTGCTCCCCATCGCAGTTGCTCCATCCTCCCCAGCTCCATTGACACCTATTTCTGCGCGATCGCCTTGTTCGCCTCGCTCACAACCTCCTCCCTCATTATCTCCCCCTCTTACGCAAGCCAAAGGCGGAAAGGGCCGCCTAGTCTATCCTCACTTCTCCCATCAACACACTCAATACCGCCACCATGTCTAAAGTCGTGCGCAGTGTGAAAAACGTCACCAAGGGTTATTCCTCCGTGCAGGTCAAGGTTCGAAATGGTACGTTGGACTGTTACTGCCCGCTTATCTTGCCTCCGATCGGCTGTAGCCTACGATACACCCTCCTTATCGTCATAACTTCCAGTCAATCCATGGTCACCTCCATTCCAGCATTTTCTCCATTGGACGAGTGTATAGTCGATTGACGCTAATGTCACATTTCTTCTTCCCTTCACAGCTACGAGTAATGATCCTTGGGGGCCAACTGGCACCGAGATGGCCGAAATCGCCGCCTTGACCTTCAGCAGGTAGGCTACCCCGCGTCCTCCGTGGCCTGCATGGTCCCGCGACTCAAACTGACCCCCCTCGTGCAAACATTTAGCCCCACCGATTTCTATGAGATCATGGACATGTTGGATAAGCGCTTAAACGACAAAGGCAAAAATTGGCGCCACGTCCTCAAGTCATTGAAAGTCTTGGATTACTGCCTGCACGAAGGCTCCGAATTGGTAGTAACGTGGGCCCGTAAGAATGTCTACATCATCAAGACTTTGCGCGAGTTTCAGTACGTTGATGAGGACGGACGTGATGTCGGACAAAACGGTACGTTAATATGGGGTGGCTGGGGTAATCTACGTAATATCTAACTGAATCCGATTACAGTCCGTGTGGCCGCCAAGGAACTCACCTCGCTCGTTCTGGACGAAGACCGATTGCGCAGCGAGCGCTCCGATCGCAAGCTCTGGAAGTCCCGGGTGAGCGGTCTGGATGACCATCAAGGGGGCTACGCTCCAGAGCCCCGTCGCGAGCGCCGCGAGCGTCGCCGCACCACAAATGACGACGACGATGCCGAATACCGCTTGGCAATTGAGGCGAGCAAGTATGAAGCCGAGGAGGAGCGCAAGCGCCGGGCTAGGGATACAGCCGCGGTTGACGACGACGAGGATCTGGCGAAGGCAATCAAATTGAGCAAGGAAGAAGAGGAGTTGCGCAAGCGGGAGCTGGAGGAGAGCAATGCCCATTCCCTGTTCGATGATGCCCCTACGCAAGTCGCCCAGCCGCAACCTACCGGATACAACCAGGGTTACCAGCAGCAGAGCGCGGTCGACTGGTTCGGCAACCCGATCAACCCGCAACAGCCGCTGACAACTGGTTATTTGAACAACCAATATGCCCAGCCTACTGGTTTCCAGAGTCAGATGACCGGTATGCCCAATGGGTATGGCAACGGATTCCAGGCGCAGCCGACCTCGTTTGACCAGAACCCCTACAGCCAGGCGCAGAACAACTATCTGCAGCCGCAGGCCACTGTACAGCCACAACACACAGCATTCAACGTCAACAACCCCTGGGGAGGCGACGCATTTTCCCAGCAGCAACAGCAGCAACAGCCGCAACAGCCGCAACAGCAGCAGTTCCAACAACCTCAGGATAACTTTTTGTCGGCGGGTACGAACAACCCATGGGCTAGCCCACAGCCAGCGGATGCTCTGAAACCGATGCCTACGGGATCGAACAATCCATTTGCACCACGTACTCAGCAGTTCCAGAGCCGACCCGCTACTACTGGACCTCCATCACTGAATACTTTGGCGGAAGAGAGGGTCACGAACCAATTCACATCGCCCAATCCGATCGCGAACTACCAGACACAGCCACAGTCACTTGCTCCGCCCCAGCAGTCTTTCACGCCGCAGAAGACCGCACCCACTCAGATGCTGGATCCGCATCGCGCACAGTTGAACGCACTCTTGGCTTCTGGAGAGGGACAAGACACTTTCGGAAATGTGGGAGATTTGCGTATACCCGCCCAGCATACGGCCCCGGGTACATTTGTCAACTCGGCCGGACAGGGACTGGACAGGCTCCGGGCCACGCGGACGGGCAACAATCCTTTCTTCGCCCAGCCGCAGCAGCAGTTCGTTCCACAGCAGACGGGGTTTGCGCAGCCGGTCAACAACCCTTGGGGAGGACAGCAGACGTATCATCAGCAGCCTCAGCAGGGTGGCAGTTTGATCGATCTGTAGGACCGCAGGGTGAATTGGTGTATTGACGGGGAGTGGGGGGGCTGGAATTAATCCTGATTTTGATATCTGAAGCCCGTTGTCCCCCGGGCTTTCTTATGTTTGTTATTATTTGCCTTCACTTGGTTTTTTTTTTTTTTTTTTTTACTTTCCCCCCTTTATAGTTGATATCAAGAGTCATCGAATTCGGATACCAAGGTTTCTTGTCTATTGTTATTGTGCTTTTGGTTGGTGTCAAGCTTCTACAATCCACACTTGTTGTTTCTGCTCCCATCTCTGCTCACACGACTACTGCGGCAAGGCCTGCTTATCCAACTCACACCAACTCCATCGCTTGTAAAGATCCTCGCAAGTATGAACCCCCTCGCTTGGACGGACTGCGTCGCCCGCGGGAATCATCACTCGCATAAACTCCTTTGCTTGCAGGAATAGCCTTACTCATGAAAGTTGCCTCGCTTATACACCGCAGCTGAATTCAAGCCACATGGACTGATTTTATCTAGAAAGATTTACATCTTTACCCCTTTGGTAGAGTGGCTTGTTATACTTCCTGAACCAAACTTGAACCAAACCAAAGGCCTCAACTTTATTATACGACATGTAACTGACTCACTTGTTCATTTTGATTTTCAGTTGGGAGAATGTTATTGCGGCGACGCATCCCTATGCCCGTCTTTTTGTTCTTGGCATGCCAGAATAGAACAAAGACCGGTGGCTACATGACTTCGGATGAAGCAACAAAGGGTCTAAAGATATATGCCTCTAACTTCATCATTGGCGATCGAATTGAAGGAGGCCGAAACTGAGAAGGGTAAGAATCTAGTAAAAGTTATAGATTTTCAAGGGGGACCGCAAAAGAGAACGGAGTTTAGATCTATTGTCGGAATGTCGTCCTCTCTGACTGACTGACTGACTGACTGACTGACTGACTGACTGACTTACCCTGGGCACTGCAGTTGCCTATACTCCCTGTTAGAGACTAGCTCGAAAGGTTATCTCTCCACCTGCAGGTGGATCCTCAGACCCATGTGGTAGGATTATAAGGGCCGACATACAGCTTTGAGCCTGAAGCCTGGGCTACTCTAGCGGAAATATACTCGGGACCAGCAACCCCCAAGGCAAGTCTTGCTTGCTATAGCTTACCGAATAAGCAATATCATGTTTGCCGAAGTGTAGCTAGTATGAGACACAAAAGGATTCCAGCAATGATCGCTGTGTAATTCGTCTGTCCCATGGGACATGATCCTGGCCCTAGAAGCCCCAAGGCTCATCATGAATGAGGGTACAGGAAGAACAATGAGTTCACTTGACTATAAATGCCTCTAGAGGTATCCGAGTGCACTCATTCTCAAGGTATCCCTTGTACATTTTTTTTTCTCTTAAGATTCAGCAGATATCTGTATCAGCGAATTACTTCGCAAGGCAGCAGTTATATACCAGTTTCTCCCGCAATGTTACTTTCGTCCCGGCATCTTTGTCTACTCTTCAGTGCGACCCTCGTCATTTTACTTCTCTGGAGGCTGCCGATCAGCAGTTCTCGGGCATTTTGTCGCAGTGGCTCGCCCTTGCCGGTCCAGTCTCGAAGAGATATCGACTGGTCACGGTTTGCCTACGTGCAATATGCCACCAACACCGCCTATCTTTGCAACTCGGTGATGATGTTCGAAAGACTTCATCAGTTGCAAAGCCAACCAGATCGCGTCTTGATGTATCCTTCGTGCCTCGATCCCGAGATGGACTCCATTGAAGGTGAATTGCTGCGCAAGATGCAGGCGCATTACCGCGCGCGGCTGGTTCCGATTGACGTGCAGAGTCGAATCAGTAGTGATGGTAAGCAACACCATTAATTGGCTGGTGCAGGCACGAACCAGAGAGAGAGAGAGAGAGAGAGAGAGATTGAGACTGACTCTCAATCTAGTGACATGGGCAGAGAGCTCTACCAAGCTTCTGGCTTTCAACCAAACCCAGTACGCGCGTGTGCTGAGTCTAGACTCCGATGGGACGATCTTGCAGGTATGCGTTCTCTCTCCCTCTCTCTGTATGCTGGCTAGTTATTTGGTCTGAGCAGATACTGAGAATCACCCCTCCCCAACCCCAGCAGGCCATGGATGAATTGTTTTTGCTTCCCCCGGCCCCAGTGGCAATGCCCCGCGCGTACTGGCTCGGGTTCGAGCATCGCCTGCTCACCTCCGCGGTCATTTTGATCCAGCCCTCGGACTCCGAGTTTGGCTACATCTAGGAGCGGATCCAAGGGGCTGGACAATCCGACTACGACATGGAGATCCTGAACGATCTGTACAAGGACCGTGCGATGGTCCTTCCTCACCGTCCCTATATCCTCTTGACCGGCGAATTTCGTGCCCGACTTCACACGAACTATCTCGGCGGCCATCCGCACACCAGCTGGAACCCTGACTTGGTCTTGTCAGAGGCCAAATTCCGGCATTTCTCGGATTGGCCGGTCTCCAAGGCAAGTCTGCTTTTTGCACCCGATGGATCTATCCAACTGTTTCCGCCTGGACTTTGTAAGGTACTGGACTGACATCTAGATCGATCCACTCAAGCCTTGGCTGAAGACCCCGGATACGGTCATGGACCAAGAACAACCGGCCTGTAATAATGCGACCCAGACGGGGAGGCCAGATTGTCGCTCTCGTGAGCTCTGGCTAGGCTTTTACCAGGACTTTGCCCAGCGTCGACAGGTACGAGCTCTGGTTCTTATTTGAGCATACCTCCCTACTTACACTTGCTTTTAGAGGCTCTGTAGATTGAATGTACACTGAACATGGGCAAGCGATCGTGCGAACTCCAATTGTACCCGGCTCCGCACGGCCGACCGTCCTCAGGCCCAGTGATGCCACGATCTCCGCGAGCTTGAGCGATTGGGAAAATAGCTGGGAAGGTCACTGGACGGAGTTACCGATACTGCGTGGAAGCTCTGGGTCACCGGCCGACGACGGCGGCGGCGGCGATGACGGTGGTCTTTCCGACATTGCTAAGGCCGGCATCGGGCTGGGCGTGAGCCTGTCACTCACCCTGGCCCTGGCAGCAGAAGTCCTGCTCCGGTACGGGTACGGGAATCGATGCACACGTTCCCCTAAGCTCATCAACAACAAGGGGCGTGTGGTTGTCGGCTCGCATTCGCGGAACTACTCGCGGTCCGCAGGCGTGACACAAGATCAACGGCTCGGGCACCCAAGGACTCTCGCAAGGTCCAATGAGCCTTCTTGGCAGGTGTATGAGCTGCAAGGTCAGCGCCATGGTAGTGTATATGAGCTTTCTTGAAGGACCTCACTCAAGCTTCAGCCCGTTAGGGTACTCTGTGTTTCGGCGCAATTTCTCTTTCTAAATGGTTCTGGTTCTGGCGGGGAAAGGAGGGAGGAGGCGAGGGGGGGGTTCCACTGCTTCTCAACAGTATAGATATTATGCCCTGACTCTCTTTAGCCCGGACTATATTGTACAATTGATAGTCACACATACTGTTTACTCGAGTGAGAGTTCACTTGTCTATGTTTTCTGCCAGCTTGTGCGTGTGTGTGTGTGTGTGTGTGTATTTTATTACTTCTTTCCCCCATGGCTTTTGAAAGCTTCAGTGCTGCTTTCAGAGCCACCACCCGCCCCTTGTTCATAGCTGTCAATATGAACAGATGAATACTTAGGTAACATGAGTGTCTACCTGGTCATCGTATATCATAATTAGATCTTGAATTGGTCTCTCGGATATATCATAGCCTAATCTGTGACCCTGTGCCTAAGAGCCCTGAGTGACACCTATACCTATACCTATCGCTATCGCTATAGCTATCCCCATCCCCCATCCCCATTGAAACTTTGTTCCGTACAGTTACACCTACATGCTACAGAAAACCACACTCCCCGGATAGTGACCTCGAATAAACCCACCCAAGAAAGCCTTCGCCCGGCCGTCCAGATGGAACATACTCAACCCAAGTCCCCACCATTTTCTCCCAAAGCCTAGCTAGCCAACCCTTCCCACAGAAACGCCTATACGCGAGCTGTCCTGTCCGAAAAAAAAAAAGAAAAACAACAAAATAATCCGTAGTCCCAACCCTAGGCTAGCCGTCCCTCGCATACCCCATACCCCGTACCCCGTACCCCGTACCCCAGGACCAAGTGTACATTCCAGATACAGATCAAACGACTGACTCCCCTCCAAGCACTTAGACTAACAATACCACACGACAATGAAACCAAGGAATAGGGAAGAAGTTGCCGGAGAAGAAGTATAGAGGAGTAAAAGGTCAAAGATGCCGAACCCTCTGCTCTATCCTCCCCGCTCACCAAACTGTCTCGCCCACTCCTCATACTCCTGTAACCCGTCCTTACTGACACTCGGCCGGATGGAGAGCAAGCTCGCCTCGAAATCCTGGAACCGGATCGGTTGAATCTGGTCCATCGGGGTGTGCAGTAATGCCTCTCCGAGGTTGCGGAGCGGGCCCATGGCGGCGTCTTTGGCCAGGGCGGTCATGTCGGAGCCGGAGAAGCCTGGATGAGATTAGTCAATTAAACACATACCCCTCAAAGACAAAGAAAAGAAAAAGAAAAAGAAAAGAAAAATGGGCGAGACTCACCCTCCGTGACCTGGACTAATACCTCGATGTCCTCATCCGTCAACTCGTGGTTTTGGTGGCTGAGCAGTTTGCGGAGTTGCTGTTCGCGGACGTGCTGTTCGGGGAGTGGGATGTATTGTCGCCGGACGAAGCGGCGACGGGCCGCCTCGTCGATGTCCCAGGGCATGTTCGTGGCGGCGAGGACGAGCACGCGGCTGGCGTCGCCGATCTTCTTGTCCTTCTGTTCGCGGCCGGCGGCGGCGCGTTGGAGGTCGGACCATTGGATGAGAAATTCGGTCTTGGAGCGGCGGGAGGCTTCGTTCTCGGTGCCCGAGGAGCGCGCGGAGAGCAGGGAGTCGATCTCGTCGACAAAGATGATGGACGGGGCCAGGGCTTTGGCCAAGCCGAACAGCGCGCGCACGAGTTTCTCACTCTCGCCGTGCCACTTGGAGGTGAGCGTGGAGGCCGAGACGGAGAAGAAGGTCGATCGAGATTCGGTGGCCACCGCTCGGGCAAGCATCGTCTTGCCTGTGCCTGGCGGTCCGAAGAGGAGCATGCCGCGCGCCGGTTCGCGGAGACCCGAGAAAAGGTCGGGCCGGAGGAAAGGGTAGACCACGGCTTCTTTGAGGGCCTTCTTGGCTCCGTCCAGACCGGCGATATCGTCCCAATAGACTTCGTCACCGCGGACAACGATGTCGTTCAGTATTTGGCGCGCAGCCGTCGCATCGATGCCCCTAGGGAGCTTGTTCATTACATTCAGGATGGCATCCTCTTCGTCTTCTTCCGCGAGGTCTTCCTCGTCCGGATCTGTGGACTTGGGACCAGATGATTCGGGGTCGCTGGAAGGAGGCGTCACAGTGCGATTCACGCCTCCTGGCGATTGAGCAGCGATTCTCGCGCTGCTGGGTGAAAGCGCCAGTCGATCCAACCCAGGAACCAGCCTGCCATCGGTCGACGAGGTGGGGGTAATCCGTGGACGAGATGCCGGCTTGGTTCGCGGCGTGCCCGAACCTTCGGGCGGCGGGTGTGGTGACACTCCTGATGGGGAAGAAGTGGGATGGGGTGACCGTAAGGAGACTGGTTTCGGTTTGATAGAAGGCTTCGGCGGAGGTTGCGGCCGACTGGTATTCCTTGACTGCGATTCAACCGCAGCGGGGAGCGACTGATTGGAGGACTGATGCCGTACTTCGCCGCCGACCGGTTTGGGGTGTGTCGATGTAGTAGGGGTGGTAGTGGAGGAGGAGGTTGCCGTTCTCCGTGCAGAGGGCCGATGCGATACCGACTGGTCTGAGGCACGAGGTTTCCGACCATGTCGACGTTCGTCGGGATCATCCGCCGGATGTGTTGCTCTCCTTGGAACACGCTCGTCGCCGGAGAGCGGACGACGGGATTCGGACTCTTTTCGGATACTCGAGTCATTGGAGGCCCGGGTTGAGGCCAATGCCGCATCACTGGCCGTTCGGTCTGGCGGCGTGAAGGACGGGTAGATACTACCCCAGGCCAGCCCTGCAGCCTGAGAGGCTGCGGCCGGCCGCAGATCCCTCCGGCGAGAGCTGTCCTTCTTCTTGCTCTGTTTCTTGATGTCTGAACTGCGCAGGGTAAAAGGCATGGTCAGCTTGCGCCGCTCGGGGCTCGAGGTGCGCGAATCGGCCTTGCTCGGGGAATGCGACTGGGTGCGCAGGGCGGGGGTTCCCGGCATGGGGGGAGACGTGGCGGCACTGGCTGATTCCCGCCGGATTGACTCCGAACTGACGGTGGTGGTGGGAGTCGGACGACCGGGGATGGTGGGCGGTTTGGAGAGATCGGTGTATCCAACGGCGGGAACGGTCCCGTCGCCGATCCAACCGGGGGTGGCGCGCGGAGGCGATTTGCCCGATGAATCCTTTCTACTTTCGCGAAGGGCCTGAAGGAGATCGACGCGCTCGCGGCATTGCAGCTCCAGCTGACGGATGGAGTCCTGCAAAGCCCGTTCGGTTTCGTTCTTGGGGGTATACTTGGCGGGAACTCGATAAGCGTTGTGATAGTAGATCGTTTCCAGAGCGGAGCGCCAAGATCTTAAGGCTTCCTCCTCATTATTCTGCCACAATCGGAATGGTTTAGCTTGGAGTATGGGAGTAGAATGCTGTGGAACAAAAGTACAGACCTGACCCTCGAAGTAGACGGCAGTTGAGCACATCAAATAGCAATCATCGTAGGTCTTCTGCAATGAAGACGCCGGCTTGGGGCGCATCATTCATTCGAAGTTGAAGGAGGGGGGGAGGAGATGTGAGATGGAGCGGGAATCTTGCAGGACCCGCCCGCAATTTAGTTGTAGAGGGAGAAGGAGGGATGAAAGGGAGATCGACGGGTGAGAAACGAGTGGCAGGGGAGAAGTGTGCAGATCAACCAATTGAGTGGGTGGAGAAGAGTCCGTCAGTCGGGGTGAAGTAGAATTGAGGAATAGAGAAAAAAAGAGAGAGAGGTTGGAAGTCAGTCGTAGTAGCAAGTAGGAAGAGAACTGGAACTGGCGGGGGTTTGGCCGGGTTCGGTCTGGGGATGTTCTTTTTCCGATTTTTCCCAGTGACGTCGTTCGCTGGACGCTTTCTGTCCCCTCCTTCTCTTTGCAGCCTGTGCCTCTTCGCCTCCTCTCCAATTATTGACATGGTTATGGGAAAAAAAAGTCTCATATTTTTGATCATTCCATCCACTTCAAAACCAATCAACAAACCAATCAGCCTTTTCCTGCAGTTCCCTCTATATAACGTACATACAGAAATTTATTCACAGTGAATCAATCGCAGTGTATCCCGAGCGGCGCAGCAACGACTAGGACTAAAATGCAGTGCAGAGAGGAAGAGGCGGTAGTACTCCAACCTGACAGACCATAAGTATAAAGGAAAAAAAAAAAGAAAAGGAAAATCGTCCAGATATTTCCCCTTGCGTCCCGTCAACGCCTACCAATTAAGCATACATCAATCAGGCCCAGTCAAATCAAAAGGCCTCGAACCAACCAAGAAGCAGCAGTAATTACAGCAGCTGCGCAAGCGCCAACTCACACCCCGATGGTCTACTTTTCACCATCCATCCAACTCATCCAATCAGTCAATCAGAAAGCCCCATCCAGGTCAAGAAAATTGAAAAATAACACGTCAGAAGAGTAATATAAGCATGGTTCTAGCTCAGCTCGGAGATAGACAGGTCAGTCCCTCGGAGTCTCCCCGTCTGGGCTTCGGACTTGGTGATATATGAAATGTTGGGGGTATCGTGGTGGTGATGATGATCATGATCATGATCATGATGAATCTGACACTCGAAATGACGGGGTGAGTGTGTAGCAAGACAGAGAACCAGGAGCGGGACAAGCATCAGAAGAGGATAAAGCCCCTAGATCAGCGCCCAGAGAGTGTTACCTGAACACCCTGTCTTCTGCATTGTCTGCCTTCCTTCTCGCATGTGATGCATTGGATAATAGCATCGTTCTTTTTCCTCTCCATCGAATCGAAGCATTGTGGACTATTTTCTGCGTCGTGCTTTTATTATTTCTATCCTTAAATGTTTTTTTTTTTTTTTTGGTTGGAAAAGCGATGTAAAGGTGAGAGGGGGTTGTTGCGTGTTTCTCCCCGGGGGATCAGGTGCAGAGGAAGGGAAGGAAGCGGAAGTGTGTCGGATTCATGCGATCGGGCCGTTGAGGAAAACTGACAAGGTGGGCTTAGTTGTCCGGCTGACCCTTGAAGTAGGCCTTGGCCATCTCGTAGGAGGTCCTAGATAAATGCGATCAGCGAAATGTTTCTCCAAGAGTTGGTGCCAGACCAATCTCACCAGCAAATAGCGGTACTGGGCATGGTGGAAATAATGCGGGGGCGAGCGCCACGCAGGAAGCCCTTCCAGCCAAACTGCCGCTTGATGATGGCCGCCGCGTTGAACAGACCCTTGGCCGAGCGGATTTCCTCATTTTGCGCCAAACCCCGAGTTTGCAGCAGCGTCTTCACCACGTCGAGCGGGGTGGTCAGACCGGCCGCAAACGCACCCGCCAGACCACCGGCCATACAGTGCGTAAATGGGTCGTAATCCTGCGAAGGGTTCATGACCTTGGAAATGGACTCGTAGGCGACAAACTGAGTGGCGGTGAAGGGGACAGTCATGCAGAGGGTAGTGGGATAGGAGACGTAGAATGCCTGGAAACCTTCCGTGCGGTAAACGGACCGAGCACATTGAAGGAGACTCTTATGTACCGAACCATGCACCTGCATACGTTGCTTGATCACTGCGCGGCGTCAGAGGCTGTTTTGCAAAGTCGAGCAGTCGCACAAAAACTTACCGTCAAAGGGATTCATCAAAGCATCGCTAGCGATGGTCGCAGAAGCACCGCTCAGAGCTAGTAGTTTACGGTCAGTCAGTCATTGCGCCCGTATCGCTTCACATCTGCGGAACTTGTAACTCACCTGCCGCGACCGGGTGGTGGCCATCGTCGACATTACCACCCGCCATTTCCTTCACCATCTCATATGTTCCAAAGTACACGGCGTGAGCGGGACCTGTCCAAAGAAAGACACCAGTCAGTCACCTGTCGGAATCTCCGATCCTGTTGCTCTCGCAAATAACCCACCGGCGCCGACAATCACACTCGAGACACCCTTCCACAGTGTCCGCCAGCCCTCAATCCGGTAAATCGTCGAAACCGCATTAGTCAAGCCTGTGTAGAGCCCTCCAGTCGTAGGATGCAAGATTTGCATGCGAGTCTACCAAGGTGTTAGTTCTCCCAGCCAGGTTAGAGATTCCCGCGCACTGCTTCTGCAAGGTCGCATTTGGTGCCACAATTCGCATGAGCCACGTACCTTCAACAAGTCTACCGGATACATGACAGAGTGTTCCTAGGAAAAGAAAAAAGCCCCATGGTCAGCACACCCCAGCCATCTCGAAGATAAAGTTCTTATCCTAGCACGTACTGCGATTCCTGCGAAGGCGCCAGCCAACATATTGGCGCCTAAGCCATAGTTGGAGGGGAGGGCTTCATAGCTGTGTCATCATCAGGCTGCGGTTAGCGGGTGATCTTTACAACAAAAAATAAAGGTGTGCCGATGTTTTCTGGTCTTTGGCGGTTCATAGCAATGGCCGCGCACATAGAGGAATTTGTGACCTAGAATGTCCCCCTCCGCAGAGGTGTTCTGAGTCCACGGATGGTGGAGGCCATTGCCGACCAAGGCAGGAAATGTGGACTGGCACATACTCATATTCTTGCCCGGGGATCTGTTCGGGGACCGCCATTGAGCTCTTGAGGATTTCGGGCGTAGCGAGGGCTACGGAGCGACGAGATACGTGGGAGAAGGAAAGGCGAAGGGAGCTCCGAGGGGATTGAGGAGAGTTGGTCTCAAAGCTGTAGGCCCGAAAATGCCGACGCAGAAAAACGGACTTTGCGGAGCGGAGAGGGAAGGCCGATCCGGGCGGAGGGGACAGGGAAGTGGGTATACCGGTAGGGGGAAGGAGAGGGCGTTTCTCGAGGAAATGTAAGGAGATGCAGAAGAGGGAGGAGAACAAGGAGATAGTAATGAGACCAGCCTCAACCCGAGTAAGTACTACGGGGAAGAATCAATGTGGTAGGGAAGATGAGGGGAGAGATGGAGAGAGGCAGGAAAAGAAGAAATGCTGATAATTCTGGGATGGTCAACTAAAAAAGTCCGCCTGCAGGTCGATAGCAGCAAGTATCCCGTACCGACCGGTTACCATTCTGACGGTATGGTACCTGACCCTTCCAGGCTAGACTAGGGCCAACTGGGAGCTAAGACGAGGTATGAAAGCGGAATGTCCGGTAATGGTACGGTCAGGATCTGAAGGTGAGAGTCCGGCAGTGAGCCAAACTGATTTGGGAACCATTCTGATTGATGCAGTGTTTACGGAGCACTTTTATTCTAGTCTGCTTCCTGCAAGCTTGATCTTTTTGGTTATTACCGTAGCATGTTATTTCTGATTGTCCCTCGAGATGATCATATCAGATAAGTGAGTAGATGGATTGATATGGCTACAATTAGCCGACTCTATTCCTACTACAACCGTGCTTTAGATAGTCCAATGTAAGTACAGCATCATCAGAATAGATACATTGTCCTTCCGAAGCAATGTTTTGATTCCCCTTGTATTACTGTACTTCTTTCGTTCATCGCGTTTCGCGACAGTTCTGATTTTCGCTCGGTATTCTTCTCCCTCTCCCCGGTCGGTATCGCTGAATCAGCTCCCCCGACCTAGAACAGGCTAGCCTCCCAAGCTTAGGCAATCAATCTTACACCGAGGCATTTCAACCTCCAGTCCGATGACGGAGCTTCTCCCTCAAGGCCACATGTCTGTCATGAATGGTCATATTCTGTTACTTTTCTCTCAAGACTGGCAAAACCGAGCCTGCCTCTTCGGAGTCACAGCAGTCGCTGATCCGACATTTCACCCTCCAAAGCCCACCACCTTCCCAATTCCATTGTACAGTACTGACCGATTCTGCTGCCTCATGACCGATAGTGTAATCCAACCGCCGAACCGCGGAGGAATCGTTCATTGGCCATCCGTGACCCGACAGCATCAAGCGGGATCCGTGGGTTCCACCGGCCACCAGTTGGCTTTTCCCTCTCGGGGCTAGGCGTCCCCGATGATCCGAAAAGTGCAAAAAAGGACGGGAACCTTGATCCCGGGTTCCTCTGGCTGTCTCGCTGCTGTCTTATCTGATTGAGATTTGGGAGATCCTCTTTGTTGTACTCCGTAGTGCAAAACAAATGAGTATGTATACCCTCCCAACACCAGACGACAACTCAAAGTCAAACCCTATGATTTCCACAGCCACTCAGTAAACCTACTATAGAATGCCCTCAAAGGAAATGTGGGAGAGAGAGAAAAAGGGCCTTGTAAACAAACTCAACAAGTAAAACAAAGATGATCCCCGATCAATCCCATCCTCATCACCTCCTTCTCGTACATGCTCCATCCATAATCTAAGATCAATCAGAAACGAAAAAAAAAAAAAGTGGGACATTCTATTCCAGAAGCGAAATGGAAGAACTGAATCCTGGATCAGTTATTACCTAAACCAAATCTCCGTACAAATGTACCAAAAAAAAAAAAAAGGAGAGTCAGGACCCATCAGAATCGAAAAGTTCCGAGGAGATAGAAACACGGCACATGAAGCACCTGACTATACTGTTTAGTCAACTAGTCTAGTTAGGTGGTTGGTTCCCGTTCTTTCCTCCCCCGTCCCGCTTGCTGTGGGTGAGCTATTTACTTCCAACCTCACGGACTAAGTTACCAACTATTCTTCTATAGTCGTTGCCACTACAAGAGAGAGAATAAGCTGTGCAATTAAACACAAGAAGGTTGTTCCAACCTGAGTTTATTCAGTACCCTGGCCAAACATGTATACCTAGCTGTCTTTCATTTCAGCAAACTGAACAAATTCTGACACGCATGTTCAATACCTCTTTCCCATGGAAAACAGTTCAAGAAATACATATGCTGAGAAGAGAGGTCGCCAGTTCAGGACAACTCAGAATATAAATATAGCTTCCTCGCAACCATATCGGCTCGCGAAAAAAAAAAAAAAAAAAAAAAAAAAAAAAAATAGACAGACTGTAATAACAAAATGAGGCGGCCAGTATCACATACATAAAGAGGATGAGTGTAACAACACGCACGGAGAGAATGGTCTCGCCCTGTAGGTAGTCATGTGTAGAGAATACATACAGTAAGGAACAATCGGGGGGTGCGCCTGTCTGAGATAAACAAGAGATAAATATAAGTGTCGATGATGAAGGGAGAAAAAAAATCCATATGCGCTGGTTATTTGTCATGCACGTCGTGATTTCTTATGCTTGCTTCTAGTTGAACGGGAATGGGGAAGGAAAGAAGTTGAGTATGTCTGTTCTCTACCAATCCACATTAAATGACCATTCTCCTGTTGAGTAGAAATCAGTAAGCTGTTCGCCCCATGTGATGAAGAAACAAAGAGAGGGAAGAACGTACCATTTTTCAGATTCTCTGCTGTGTCACTCAGCAGAATCACCCGCCGTTTGTTACAGTAAGCCGTTTTGTCCAAAATATCGACCTTCAGTTTTGCGAGCTCTGGTACCGGTTTCTCGAACATTTCACTCAGACTCTCCACGGCCATCTCTAGATCCTTCTGGTTGTCCTCGAAGATCTCGGTCAGGTTGTTGCGCGCGAGGTAATAGGCAAACGCATACGTCCACTTCAGGGTCTGTCGGCATTGTTGCAGTGCCTGTGATGCGGTGTCCAGGAACTGGACTTCGATCCACGAGAGACCGGATTGTGATTGAAGACTGGTCATCTTCTTCTCGGTCTTCAGGTACAGGTCCTTATCCAACTTGGCCGACTGCTCGTGGTTGGCATATCGGTTGTAGTAGTGGAGGTACCGCTCCAACGACTCCCGAGATCGCGCCTGCGCAGTGCGGGCCTCCGACCCGGACTTCTCCTCGTATCGATTGCAGTTGTACCAGCTGGTGCCATGCTCCGACCATAGTCCCATGCACATCCAGCAAAACTCATGCTTACACTTTCGACACGTCATGTGGTTGCAGCCACCGTTCTTCTCGATCGTTGAATGGCATCTCGGGCACTCTTTCGTGTTGGCGGAGATCCAATTTGCTGTCTCGGAATCATCCTCGCACTTCTTCAGCCACATCTTGACCAGCGTGCATGGTGCAGGCTGATGGTCGTTGAGTGTACATCCAAAACAGAAGTAGTGCTTACAGTCACACTGGACTGTGGGCACAATGCGCCGCAGGTCGCGTTGTTTGATAGGGCAATCTATCGCATATACACATTCCGGTGCAGGGCACCATTTGAGATTATCTTTGTCGTCGACGTACGTCCGCATAAGGAGAGCTTTGTATCTGTATGAAGACATTAGCAATTTGAGCAACATTCCCCCGCACATCGAGTCCATCTTACCTTTCCCGCAGATCATCCGTCACAAGCAGTCCTAATGATTTCGAGTCCACAATCATGTGACAGTCATTGCCGGGACATTCGATCCGCGCGGCCTCACCCTCCCCGCGAATCTTCTGGGCCAGGTAGTGGCGATAGCAGTCGACGCAGAAGCGGTGCCCGCAGCGCATAGCATACGTCTCGAGCTCGTCGCCATCTTCGCAGCAAATTTCACACATGAACCCGGATACCACCTCGGTCTGCGGCGTTCCCTCAAAGTTGGTCCCCAGACCCGCCTCCTCCAGGGTCTCTTCCGGATGATCCATATACGATTCGATCAACTTCTCGCGTTTCCACCGTCCGTACCGCAGCAGGATAGCCGATGACTCCGGGGGCAGGCCGAGAATTGAGGAAACCTCATTGATCTGCACATTCTGTTGCCGCTCGATGTCGTCCGGACTCAAGACTTTGAACTCTACCTCGTACGGCTTCCGTTTCGTCGCGATAATATCCTTGTCTTTGGAGAACCCGCCATCAAATTCGTCACCGAAGTCTATTTCTCCAGGAACAACGCGGGTCAGTGTCACGATCGACGCACAAGGCAGAGAGAGTGTAGGAGAAATGAGCAAGCATCACGTACCGTCGCCCAGACTCTCGATATCACTGCCTTGGGTGTCCAGAAAGTCATCGGGACTGGAACCAACGCTCATGAAATCCTCGTCGGACTCCATACTGGTCGACGCAGGGGTAACGAGATCGGTCGCCTTCTTCTCCTCCTCCACGAAGTCCGAGAGGCCGGTGGAGAGCGCAGCAAGGGATTCGGTGTCGGGGTCCCGGTCGGTCGACTTGAGCTTTTTCCGGGTGGATTTGTCAGAAGAGCAGGGTGCGGTGGCGGCGGGCGCGAAGGCGACGTTGGTATCGGAGGTGGAGGTGGTGGCGGCGGCTGTCGCTGCTGCTGTGGTCGCGTTGTCTACAAGCGTCGCCTCGGCCGCCTTTCTCTTTCTCGTGAGGGGAGGCGTGGTGGATAGCTGTGGGCAGAGTCCGTTGGCAAGGCGAGGTATGTGCTGACACGAGAAAAAAGTCGGTCTCGAGATGGTTGGTCGAGACCTTCTTTTTTACCGGGGCAACACAGTCACAGCCTACCAAGGAATCAGGGTGAGGTAATTTTTCCGAGATCCGAAGGATGGGATGGAAAGGAAAGGAAGGAGAAGGGGGTGGGGAATCGTGCAGGACTAGTTCTCAATATGATTGATGCGTAGCTTGAGATTATCAATCGGGAGAGAGGCGGAGGAAAGGGAAGAAAGGAAGAAGAAGATGGATATGGATGTGGTAGTGGTGGTAGTCAGGGTGGGTGGGTGAGTGGATGAGTGGGTGTCACTAAGGGAGCGGATGGACGTCACGGGGGTGGGAGAGAGGGAGGGAGGGAGGGAGGGAGGGAGGGAGGGGAGAGGATGAGATGATGTGGGGGAGATCACTTGGTCCGACCGCCCTGACTCGCTCTCTCTGCTCAGCTCCTTCGGAAAACTACCGCTCACGACAACTTGGAAGCAACACAACTCTTCAGGCCTCTTCAGACTTAGTCTGATAGACATCAAATCATGCAACAATCATTTTGTTCCCTCAGGGTGCAAAAGTCTGCCAGCTCCAAAACCAGGTCAGGAGAAAGGAGAGAGAACACAGCTGACATCAAAAAGGGATTTTATATGTCACCTTGAGGCTCCAAAGTGGGGACGGATGCAGGCTGCAGAGCCATTCAGCCTAGTTACTGACCCCGTACTACTTACACCCCTTGGCAGATCAATTTTTACCAGGATTGGGGGGGTGGGTTTTGGATATGTCGCAAGTGGAATAACCTCAGCTAGACACCTATTATCCACGAGAATGAAGCGCATCCTATTACTATAATACTCCCAAATGTAGCACCTGACCGCCATATTGGTAGCCTGGTATCCCAGGCACCAAGGCACCAAGGCACCCAAAGGTATATCATTGTTGACTAACAATCGATCATGATCGTAGCTTGAATTTTAGAAGCAGTCTATATGCCACAGTCTAGGTCATTCATTCATCATCATCTTCCTCCTCGCTCTCTTCCTCTTCGCTGCTCTCCTCTTCCTCGGCATTGGCCAACCAGTCAACAAACTGCTGTGCCTGGCTGCGCACTTGTCGCATCTCCTCGGTGCTGCTCGAGCGCTCATCGTCCCACCATTGCTCATAGGCCTCCTCATCGATAATCTCCAAGTCGTACAGTTCCTTAGCAATGAACAAGAGAACCGTATCGCCACGGCTGCGGTGCACCAAGTCCTGCTGGAGGAGGACAAGCAAGTCAACCTGGTCGGGCTTGTCTTCACGCTCGCGGTCGAATAAGGCCCGCTCGACGATCTCCCGGTACTTGCCGAAGATCTCTCGGACCGCCTCTCCGGCGCCCTTGCCACCTTCCATCAACTGCGCGACCCGCTTCATGAACGCGGAGACTACGGCGCGGCGAACCTGGTGGTCCGAGGCATTGGCCGTCATACGCAGACTGACCAGTTCCAGCTGAACCACGTCCGACGTGACACCCTCCCGCAAACTGTCGTAGACGCTGGCCGCAGCATCGTGTACAAAGTGGTCCGAATCCTCATCATCAGACATCGTAGTACTAAAGCTTCCAGAGCGGGAGCCGCCAAAGTCGGAGATCTCTGATGAAAGTGTGGAGATGGAGTCGGTGGAGAGCGAGAGATGTGCCATATTGTAGACTGCAGGTGTGCGGTTAGCGGGCAATAGTCTCAACCAAGCGTTCAGCCGGAGGGGAAAGTACTTACTCAATCCTGACGAGGCGTTACTGACTGTGTCATCCTCATCCTCGTCTTCGTATGGAACATATTCGTAACCCGTACCCCCTTCACCAACAATCTCAGGCTCGCTTGTGGGTACACCGTCGTCCTCGTCTCTGGGTGCTTTCGTGATGCGGAGTCCCTCGGTAACCTTGACCCCATCGGCAATTTCCACGCCAAAAGAAATGAGAGCACCAGGCTCGACAGTACAGTTCTTTCCAACGACTGCCCGGTCGGCAACGATGGCTTGTTTGACTGTCGTTCCGTCACCGATAACAGCACCGTCCCAGATGTAGGCACCTTCCAAGGTGACGTTCTTGCCAATCTTGCAGTCTCGGCCGAGAACTGTATCCTTAACCGTCGTCTTGTCCCCGATACTCGTTCCCTGACCGATAACCGTTCGGCGGCCGATGACACACGAGCGGGCCAGAGTCACGCCCTGTTCCTGGTACAGGCTTCCCTTGCGGAGCTCGTAGTTGTGTCCGGGAAGCAGGTTGGTGTCGGGGCAAAGAGGATACGTCCAACGGGAGATGATATCCTTGCTAATGGCATCGTACGCCTTTAGATTCCTCACCCGCGCCGCATAGTGGTCCTTGATGATGTGGGTGTGAATCGTCTTGCCGTTCAGCTCGTAATCTTTCAACACACCGAACAAGAACTGCTTGCGCGGCGCCTGGTAATCGAAGCTGTCGGACCAGAGACTCAGCACATCGGGCGTGCAGATATCGATGTTGCAGTCGATCAGGTCCTGGCGCAAGTCGATTTCCTGGTGTGAAGTGATGATCTCAGGCTCTATGTTCAGGCGCGTGGAGTCGGGGTTGTGTTGGTCGATCTCCTCGTAGTGCAGACAACGGTCCTTGGTCGGGTCGATCACAAAGACGGGGGACACGGAAGAGGCCTTGGTTCGGTGGTTGCGGCCGGCTTCGCGCAAGATCATAGTCATGATCGCATTCTTATCGGCTTCACGGCGAGCACGGTGCTTGGTCAAGGCGCCTTCGATCGGCAGGTTGCTGATGACATCGCCGCTGACAACGATGAAATCTCCGGTAATCAGGTGCTTGCCATCCAGATCACGCATGACATCTCCGACCGAGGTTGACGTCGACTTGAGGAAGGTCAGCTGCTTAAAGGGCGACGAGGGCGCTCTCCACTTCGACGCACTATCCACGTCACTTTGTCAGCCTCACAACATCAATCCCAACATGCACGTGAGCGTGCGCCAGCCTTCCCCGGAAATCGATCCACGTACTTGATATATCTCTCCAGCTGATCCGAATGCGCACCACCGTAGAGGAAGACATCCTCGACACCCGCATTGGCAAGGAACTCAAGAGTATATTCGATGAGAGGGGTGTTCGCGAGCGTCAAGAGACACTAGACCCGCCCCCCACATGTGTTAGCTCACGTATATGCATTATTCCATCCTCCCCGTCCCCGCCAGACTTCCCAGACAGCACACAACGTACCCGAGGTCTTTCCAGGGTGAACGGCTCAAATCTCGTCTCGAAGGTATCCGCAAGCACCTAAATCACACACCACCAGAAGAATGATCAGCCAAATTCAGCTTCAATGCCCGGCCGGCGGCCGGGATGATCTCCTCATGGATAACGCTTTCATGGAAACCGAAACATACCACCGCCTGGAGCGTCTCCTCTACCGTCTCCGCGGCATTTCCCCTCTGCTTCGGCGCGCCGCCTTTCTTCGGGCCCATCTAAAGTAGACGTAGTTCAGCATGGATCTTTTCGCGGCTCGGAAGGAGAGATTGAGCCAGCGGACACGAAGCAGCACACAAACTCACATCGGATAGTTTCAGAAGTATAGACTAAGGCTTTTTCTTCTGACACTTTGGTGATTTTGACACTGCCCAGCTTCACCCAAGCGAGTCAAAGTCTCTCCGGAGCTGAGAGAAAGTTCGTAAGGTCGAAGATGAAGCGGACGGGGGGTGATGCCGACGCAAAGTGACAACCGCGTTGGGACCGGGAGTCGCAAAATCTCCGCCAAGCCTTTGTCCCTCCGTCGGAGTCAGACTTCATCCCACCTTGCGATTGTTTGCTTTGTTTGCCTACATTCGTTGCTACCGTCCGTAGTCACGTGAAAAGACTGGTCAGGTGACCGGAGAGTCCTCAGCCACAGCTGCTAACCGCAGTAGGGAGTCGTCGAGTCCAGAACGTCCTCCATGGTCTGGGCCCTCCTGGACTCGAAGGAAGCCCCCTTGTTCAGGAACCGTGGGTCTAGAACTCAAGCTGCCATAATTTAGCTGATGAACGCTCGATCGGGGGGGGGGCGGGGGTCCGCTGAAAGCTTGGGTTGCGGTGGGCGATGATCAGATCTGCCCCTCTGAAGGTGGTGTCCACGGTTACTGTAGGCGTATCCCTCTTTGGTAACTTACGTGTGCTGTACATACATAACAGAAACAAATTTCCTGGCCTCGACAACAGCATTGATTGGCATTGGTTGCTTTATGGAAAGAAACTCTATGGTATTGATGCATAGGAAGGCTGTTGTATGTATCTTGAATCACAAATCTTCTTGAAGAGGCTTTTCTGCACCTTCGATAAGATAACAAAGACTTGTAAAGAAGTTGCCTTAAACCCCCACAATGAGGTTACACGAATGCCAGCGCCTCAACGATCCACAAAACTGATAATACGTACAAAAAGATGATGGTAATGCTGCCAGCACGTGGGCCGTCACGGACCACGAAATCTGGATGCCAGGAAACAGAGACCTTCAGGACTAGCCCGGTCACTTATACGAATAACAACTGACCAGCTTTGCTGCAGGCGGGTCCCCAAATCAAATGCAAATATTATGACGCGCCCCGACACCGTGATATATCGTATAATTCCAAACAGGAAAAAATGTAGCACAACTCCTGAATGTCACAACAAGGTATGGTTCAATAACCATTGCAAAAAGATTATGTCAACTCATGGAATGAAAAGCTCGAGGATGGGACTATCAACGAGCGGAGAGATGAAGAGGAAGTAGATGAATAGAATCTAGTCATCGCTATTGTGAAGGGGAGGCGGGGGTGGTGGGGAGTAATACAAAGATAGCCGCACGCCAGCTAGCCAGTTCGTGTGGCCTGCATGGAGCTGACGATAGGCTGGCTCGGATGTGCGTACATCCGCGGCCTCTTGGCCATGCCCGGGTTTTCACCCGCACTAGACATTTCCGAAAGTTGCCGTCGTACCTGTGGCCGAGCAGCGGGTGCTGCTGGGGCAAGGGCCACAGTGGGAGTGGTATATTGAACGCCGTTCTGATCGACGGCGTATGCAGCAGGGCCCGGGGTTGCGGGAACATACTGACTCGGGACAGGCTGCATGCTATGAGGTACAGCGGCCATGCCTGGGTACTGGCCCGGTGATTGCCAGTTGTTTACCGATGTTGCCGGTGACTGGCCTGGGGAGCTATCCTCTTTGATAGAATGGGCGGCGGAGCTCTGAGCAGCCATTGTGACAGGAACGGCTGGCTGAGGAGCTTCTATATTCTGCGATGCGACCTTCAAATGGGACAGGTGCTTCTCAAGCATATCGAGAAGACTCTTTCGCGTGAAAGGTTTTGGAAGGACATCGTCCATACCTGTTTCATGTCAGTCTACTGTGATAGCTTTAAGAGCGGAAGATCGAGAGAAATGACGTACCATGCTGGAAGTAGAGCTGGATATCGTCGCTCCTGATATTGGAGGTCATGGCTATGATAGGAGTCCTATCAAACTGGCGGATAAGATGCGTGGCAGAGACACCATCCAGGTTAGGCATAATAATATCCATGAGAATCAAATCATATCCAGGGTTGGCCTGGGCTTTCGTCACGGCCTCTAATCCATCAAGCTGGGAGCCATGTCAGCAATAAACGGGAGAAGGATGATTTGCGAGAAGCATACCGCAGTATCGATGATGCAAGAAAATGAGTATAAGAATTTTCCACCGATCTGACGACACGTCTGATCGTCTTCCACCAGCAAGATACGGGGGCTGCGAGCCCAACCAGGATCGACATTTGCGCTCTTCTTACGGTTGTCGGGGACTTGTTGAACCTGCTGTACTTGTTGTACTTGCTGGATCTGTTGGACCTGCTGAACTTGTTGTCTCCGAGAGTCGTCGACCTCCTGTTTCGGCATCGGGTAGGGAACATTTTTGACATGCTCGCCGTACATGGGATCAATGCCATTGGTCGCACCAACAGGGTAAACCACCGGTTCAACATCACCGTTCAACTTCGAGTACACCAATGCCGGGTTTGCTGCCGCAGCAGGTGCGCGCACCACGCCATTGCGTGAGGCGCCATCCATGCCAGGGGTAGATACAACCGCCCCGGCAGCCTTGGACGGATCAGCAACCCCATCGAGACCGACGAGGTTAAACTGAATCTCCGCGTTCATATCATTTAGAAGTTTGGTGGCCTGTTGCAAGGGCGAGGAAGGCTCATCGTCCATCGTAGCCACCTGGGAAGGGCTGAGGGTCGAGCCTGCTTGACCCTGGGCCTGAAAAGACGCAGCCGCCTTGCTGTCCCGCCGTTGGCGGGCGTCGACGGAGAGTAGGTAGTTCATAACCTGGTGAATAACACTTTCGTGGTTGAGGACCGTTTTCTGAACTCGCATCACTTCCTGCAACATCAACTGATGATCGACAGTCAGTTGCGCATAGCGGTCTGACAAGTGCTGGATTTGTTGTTGCTGTGCCACGATCTGTTGATTTAAGAGATCGATCTGTTGGGTAGGGACCGAGTCGTCGGTGGTCTGGGTCTGTTTGCGCGGGGCAGGAGCCTTCCGGCGGATGTTGTCGAGGGACTCCTTGCTGTTGGCTCTGAACTCAGGATGCTTGAATTCCCACGCCTGCAAGTCTGGTCAGGATAAGACTAGCTTCCGCTGCGCATCGCTGCACACTTACGTTTTGCCCATAAGGTGACTGTCCGTTCTCCTCGTTGTTCTGCCTCACTTTGTGGAAATCGTACTTGTTGAGTTGTCGCACGAAACTGGCAAAGTTGCTGTGTTTGAAGTGCTTCGGCAGAATAGTCTTTGTAAATTTCTCACACTAAGAAGATGAAGCCAGTTAATCAAAAGGTTTGCGATCGCAGGCGAGGTCGGGAGGTACCTCCAAGACGACGAAGCTGTCCCCTTCATCACCCCATCGCACAATTTCCGCATAGGACGGGTCCTCCAGCATCCTTTAGAAAACGTCAGTATTTCCATATTGATGGTGAGATAAATGATCGTCGACACTGAGATTTAGCGCAGAGGTGGGATAGAAAGCTGAGGAGGCGAGGCGTCGGGGAGGACAGGGTTGAATGAGAGGCGAAAAGCGACGATCAAGGAACGGGAGACAAAAGATAAACGGAGGAGACTCACTTGTAGAGTTTCCGTACCTGAGCATGATGATTAGCAACTGAGACAGGCAGTAAGACAATACGACAATATGATGTTCTTGCGTATGGGTTTCACGAAGATCACGACGAAGACTTACAAAATCGCTGGAGTTGCCGGCAGGGGCGGCGCTGGTCGAGGTCTGGCCACCGTCCATCCTGGGCTAGATGGGTCGCGACCGATCGAACAAGCAACAGGCTCAACACACGTCGCAGCGACCGGGAAGGAAAGGGAACCAGTCGGGCGCTCAATTCAAAGATCGCAAAGAAGTAAGAAAATATGACTATCGGCGATGAGCCGATAATAAAAATAAATAAAAGGAATAGGAAAAAAATGAAAGACACAATCAAGATAGAGGAAAGAAGAAGGAAGGGAGAAGGGGAAAAAAATAAAAAAAAAAAAGAGGAATGGGGGAGGGGGAAGGTGGGAGTGGTGGGTGTGGGTAAGGCAAGAGAGAAGGGGAAAAAGAGAATAGCATGGACTGGAGACTCGACTTTAGGCCCTCCGTCCGAGTGGCCGAGTGGGCGCGGTGCAATAGATGGATTAGTGGTGTGGTGGAGGTAATGTGGTGGAGGTAATGTGGTGCAGGTAAGTTGAAGGGATGGTAGGAATTGGGAATGGAGATGAATTACTATTAGTTAATCCGCTGGGTTTTTGGTTTGAAGGTGGGGACTGGGTTGTGGTTGTGGCAGACTGGCAGACTGGCAGTCCATCAATCAGTCCATCTTTAGGAAGAAGACCTCGGAGGAGGAGGAGAGGAGGGGGGGATGGTTTTTTGGGGTTCGAACCATTGACTTGATTTGGCCGGGCGGCGGCGGGCGGCATTGGCTTGGTAGGTAGAGTTGGACCGTACCCAGTAGGTGTTTTTGATGTCTAAGAAGGGGAAAATGATCCATTCGAGTAAGATGTTTATCTTTTTTTTTTTTTTTTTTTGTTTGTCTTAGTACTCAAAAAGATTATCATCATCATCATCATCATCATCATCATCATCATCATCATCATCATCATCATCACCAGCATCATCTACACTATCTGCTGAACCGCTGGGATGTGCTGTTTCATCCATTTGACATTATATACCTCGCCAGTAGACTTTGTGTAGTAGTAGTTCATTGTAGTAGCCTGGAAAGTGGGTTGCCCCAAGAGTCACAGGCAGTAACTCATTAGTACCTAGCACTGGTTAGTGTGTGGTCACTAGCCACAACATTCAATGGTTAGGTGGTCATTCAGACTATTGACTAAGACTAATATAAACTCCTTCCCTTCACCTGAATCCTCGACCCCAGACAATACCAGAAACTCAAGAAATAACGCCTTTGTGATCATTTGCATTGTTTTTCAATTCTCCCCCCCCTCCTGCGTATTTGCCAGGCTTTGATCTGCCCGAAATGGCTTGGATTCCTTTCCTCCCCAAAGCAAGGAGATAGGAGGGGAAGACAAGAATTCTAACCCTCACTAAAATTTTGGGGCCTCGGAGCTAACGAAGGACAACTCAAGATGGGCCAACCCAACTGGGACTCTCTCAACAGACTAAACAACGTCACTGGCCAGAAAAAAATGACAAAAACCAGGATTGGGAGCGAAGATCACGAAACGTGGTTGGAAGGGGAAGGGGAAAGGGAAAAAGAAAAATAAATACCTGAAGCGCGCGATTTGGCGAGCAATTGTGGCGGGAAAGCCGGTTGGAAGCTGTCAGTGCGTCTGAACGGTTGCAGACGAGCTGCATGGGAAGGATGGGCAGGATGGGGGGGATGACATGGAGATAGGCTGGGGCCGATGGGAGGGGCCGTTATCCTGTGCGTCCACGATCACCTGGGCAGAAATCAAGACTGCAGTGCCTTGACTGGTGTCTCGTTTCGGCTCCGACAAATGATTACCGTCTAGAGGAAGCGAAGAGGGGAAGGGAAATTTCAGACAGTTCATTAGGCTCGAGGCTAGGAATGTGATGGCATCAGCCATGAGAATGAGTGAATTATTCAACCTACTCAGTAAATTAACTACAAGTAAGTGTTCAGTCCCTTTCCCGTCTTTCCTGTCTCTTTTTCACCCACCAGCCCACCTCCATTATGATCGTCAAACAATGATGGAGATCGGGGATCCATTCAGTGAGGGGAGGTTCACGGGATTCGGCAACGGCTGCCGATCCCTCGCCGAGCCTCGCTGAATAATAATTCGATAGCCGACAGGGCCAGAGAGGGAGAAGAAGAAGACGAAGACTAAGAGAAGATCAGATAGAACCGTGCAATACCTCATTTGAGCCAATAAATGTGATCGATAACTCTACAAATCGCCGCGGTCACAGCTAATCAGTCAGTTCAATACCAGACATGCACAGTGACTCGAACGCGTTCTCTTGAGAATGGTCCTCCCGAGGAGAAGGTGACTGTTAGGCATAAAGCAAGGCAAGATGATGTCCATTATTGTGTAGGGTCATATTGTAAGAATGACGCACTCGCTAACATTAGGAATTTCATTGAAGGACAACCGCAAAAAGAACGTAGTAAACCTTGAGACACATAATGATACGAAGACAAATTCCATGTCAGTTTCGAAGGCGGGCTTCATCTAATTTTGTCCCCTGATGATCAAAGACTCGTACCATTGTGTAATCTGCTAGGAAGATGGCATGGATGAGATTTGGTTCAGGGTGGACTGTGAGCTATCAGCAACATGAAACGAGTCAGAGAGAATATAACTGACCTTTGGTATGCAAAGTAGTCGCACAATTGATGACAATCCATTCTTGAATTCTGCCTTCCTGTAACCAGTCATAGTACGCTCCTCCCTTGTGGAACCTCGAGACATGCTTGTCAATATCCCTATGATCACGGAGAAATTCGATGGCCCATTTCTTTTCGGGTATATAGAAGTCCACTCGGCCATCCTTCGTTCTGGACCACTCCGAGGGAATTGGAACCGCCCGCCCTGCGATCGACCCGAAAGCTTTATAAAACTCATCCTGATACTGAGCTTCAACAGGTCTACATCCTGTTCCGCTGGACAACTTCTTTCCCTCAGAGCAGTGTCGTAAAGACATGACGGAAAAGCGAGAGAGGGCAGCAATACAAAGACTTTGAAGTGTACCAAATCGTGCGCCAAGAAGGGCTTTTTCATTGCCAATGTGACGTTCGACCCACCTATTTTTGTTAAGCATATTTCAAAGGAGGTAATGTATAAGAGGAACTTACTTTTCATGTAGGCGTGACGGAAGAACAACGTATTCCTTTCCGACAGAGTTGGGAGTGTCACACACGAGGGTCTTATGAATCCAGCCGTTCAGGTAACATCGACCCATTGCAGCATTTTCTCGGTTCCATTTCATGCTTCCATGCTCCAAAATTTCTGTAAGGATATCGGCATCTCCATCTTCCATTCTATGATCTGGAAAAGAGCGCTTGATAGAGCACCCATGAAGGAGATATCTCCAAACATCCTCCTGTTCCTCTAAGCAGGACGTAACACTCTCTTTCGTAATCACGGATAATTCCTTATGTGCGATTTTGCTGTGATAAAACTGGTGTAATCAATTAGTCCTGTATTTCAATTCATAGTTGATCCCAGATAACTGTCGAGATAAACTAGTGGACACGACATACGTGATAAATGTAAGTGAAAATCCCATCGACAGCTGCGGGATGTCCATTTGTGAAAGAGAATATGTAGTCACGAGCTTCTTCATCTAGAGCAAAGCTATCGAAATACAGGTATTTGATCTTTCGAGAGATAGCGTCGTCAAACTCGGGCCTGTCGAAGAAAATGCCAATTGGCGGGGAGTACGGGGCTTGATCCGCAGTGAGGCTAATGCGTTGTGTCGTGTTGAGAGTGGCTGGAGTAAAGGTACCAGGCTCGACGCCGGTGGTTGGACTTCCATAAGCACAGACGAGGCAAATTCGCATATCGGTCTGTTTAGCACCTTCGAGTTGTTCCTTGATGATTACGCCCCAGAACAAATCATCTTTGTATGACGCCTGTGCCTCGTCCACAATAAGCAGAGAGCTTGGGGAGGAAAAGACTGCTGGCTTCTGGTATGGGAATTCATCCATGAGCTTACGGACGAGCCTAACCCAAGGCTGACCGCCAGCACGGGCAGAATAATTTTTAAGGTATGTTCCATATGTGGGCATTAACAAGACGTTCCAGCCGTCTTTGATGAGATGGTTGTAAAGCAGGCGAGTAAGCGTTGTTTTGCCGCTGGCGGGAGTCCCCCGGACATGAGTGACTAAATTGGCTCTGATAAGGTCCGCAAGAACCGAAACCGTGTTCTCTCGAGGACAATATTCCGGCGGCAAAGACAGGACTATGACCGTGACACACTGTTAGCTAGGATATGAGAGCAGTACAGGCAGATTGTAACCTTCGAATTCTCCATTGGTCTCAACAAGCTGTTGCTCCTCTGTATCACTGACGGACAGCGAGCCTTCAGATGGATGTTCGTAATCGTCATGCATCGCAAGTGTATGGCTGCATTCTTTGCATGGATCACTTTGGCTGACTTGCTTGGACTTGTCAAGATAAACAGGATAGATGCCTCGTTCACAGGGGCATGGTAGTCTTATATTCCCCGATGTGAGGAAATCGTTACACTTCCCTACACCCATAATTCGAATAGTCGACCGCGTAGATAAGCACGATGGTACCGGGCTGTAAGTGCTGGCGGAATGCATGTCGAATCGTGTGTCGTAGGCTCGTAGCAGTGTGTTATAGTAGGAGTAGGCTGGGGAGGAAGTGGCAGGAGCTTCAAGCGGCAGGAGCCAGGAAGTGTCAAGGCGCGAGTTCCGCAGTGGGTCTAGGGGACGATTAAGGAAAAGGCAGTAGATAATTCCGAGAAATTCAATACATATGGTAGTAAACCACACTTTCCAGTGGATGTGAATGGATGGGTTTGGCAAACTAGCTGAGGTAATAGTGAGCTGGATGTGATGACCCACAAAGTATAGGCGGACGACAAACGAATTGCGCCAACGGATGCAGGGACGCGGCAGACAAAGAAAAGAAACGCGACCACGGGGTGCCCAGACGACACTTTGGACCGTCATGTAAGGGCTGATTGTATTGATCTGTAACTAAGTAGGACGAAGCTGGTTATCCATCCTCGATCAATGGCATAAGTTAAAGACCGGGCCCGCTGTAGGCGGAAGCGGCTATGACGAAATAATAATGTTCTGCCCGGCGGGATTGGGGAGCTGCCCGGTCCACTCTCGCTCCTCAGGAACAATTCCCCCCCACTCCTTCATCCTCTCTCTCCCCCCTCTCTTGAATCCGACAAACTTTGTACCTCAACTCTGTTCAGGGGTAGTGGCAATTTTGAAACATCAAACCCAAGCAATCTCCTCCCCGCGATTCAACTGATCCAGTCAATCGTCAATCCACAATGTTCGCTGCTCGCCGTTTGACCGCTGGCGTTCCTCGCGTCCTGTCCCAGAGGGCGTTGTTCCACAACACCGCCCCGGCGTTTGTTCAGAAGGGCGATGCCATCCCCGACCTTGATGTCCTGGTCGAGAACTCCCCGGGCAACAAAGTCAACCTCGCCAAGGAGCTGAAGGGCAAGGGAGTTATCATTGGTGTTCCCGCCGCTTTCAGTATGTGTCATTCCCGGTTTTGCGCCTGAAACCTTGCTAGCCACGCATGACTTCCTTAGGCTTCATCCCCAAATTGAGTTCAGAGCTAGTCATCTGTAGCATGCTATATACCATGTCGGAACGGAGGATCGATATTGACCGGTCTTGTTGTGTAGGCCCCGCTTGCTCCAGCACCCACGTGCCCGGTTACATCAACCACCCCAAGCTGAAGGAGGCCGGCCAGGTGTTTGTTGTTGCCGTCAATGATCCTTTTGTGTAAGTTAGCAATTGGTGAGGGTTGGATAGTAAGCTAATTCCGCGCACAGGACCAAGGCTTGGGGCGAGTCTCTTGATGCCTCTGGCAAGAGCGGCGTAAGTACACCCATTATCTTTTCCAGTCATGTCAACAGACCAACTAAAATCCGAGTGGCAGGTCCGGTTCCTCGGTGACCCTACTGGCAAGTTCTCCGACGCGCTTGATGTCACCTTCGACAGCGCTTCCATCTTCGGAAACAACCGCAGCAAGCGCTACGCGTTGGTTGTCGAGAACGGCAAGGTCAAGGAGGCCTTCGTGGAGCCCGACAACATCGGTGTCAACGGTATGTCTACACTACAGATTTCCACCCGCAACACTCTTCATTTACTGATGTGTTATACACAGTCTCCGCGGCTGAGAAGGTGCTGGGCTAAGCGAGCCGAACGGCGTGACGCGGGTAATCTATTCTGTAACTATAGAAATCTGTTATACATGCGAATAACCGTATAATATTTATTCATGATAGATTCCTTCTCGCAACCATAGCAGAACTTTAGACATGGCCGGCAGTGTGCAAAGCCTCGCACATGGAACACCCCTCTCCAACGCCCACAGATTATAGCCGTGTACAAGATTCTACCCCTTGTACGAGTTGATGGATACCCAGAATATACCTTCCATCGCCGAAGATGCCCGTAGTCTCGGCTGCAACCCAAAGTCTCAAAACAGGACAAAGGCCTCTCAGCCCTGGTGCAGAGCCTGCCACTGCTCGGGGGTGTAGCACTTGGGTGTCCAAGCATGGATAGCAGCGATCTCGGCCTTGAGGACCGAGTTGACCAAGCGGTGACGGGCGAGCATGGTTTTCTTATCGAACTGGGAAGAGACAATGACCGCCTGGAAAGCCTGGCCACAGCCACCTATAATTGGGGGAAAAAAAGGCTGTTAATAATTCGAGATCCATCATCAATCCGAGAAGCATAGCACAAGAATCCCACACGCGGGGAACGCAGCAGAATTAATCAGCAACGATTGAAACTGGGGGTTCAACAAGAGGACATACCCGACAGATCTTCAATCTCCACGTGTTGCGCCTGGAGCTGATCAAAGAGCTTGCTCTTCAGCAAGTCAGCGGTGACACCGGAGGTCGCGTCGGCCATGGCTGCGTGGACGGCGGAGAATGAGCGCGCAGAGAGGGAAAAAGTCGACTTCGGAGGGAGGCCCGGAGTGCGGAGAAGATAGCGGCAACTTCTGCTCAGCGAGGAGAAGGTGGTGCGGGAGTACATCAAGTAGTGCTGTGTGAAGGAGTGGGAGAGGGGTCGAGAAAGAGGGAGGCTGTTGTTGTTGTGGTTGTTATTAGGTAAAAAGAAAGTGCTTCTTAGAGACTATGATGTGTTGCGATGGGATGAAATCCTGCAGTTGGGCTTTTTTTTTGGCGGTAAACTTCGCGCGGGCGGTGGTGATGCTTCTTCCGATGTAGAATGACGGAACCCCCAGACTCAGACAGAGGAAGGCTTCTCTGCACTGCGATATTGGTCAGCGAAACCCGGCTGTGGCTGGTGTGGGAAACTAGTATGCATTTGGGGTTAGACTGCGTCTGTGCGGTTGTGGCGCCAGCTCATCCTCGGCTTCTTGCGAGATTGATCCTCCTCTTAACTCCTCTAGCTTCATTTATTGATCTAGAACGAAGGAAAAACACAGTGAACAAGCTCAATTCAGGTCATATCAAGAAGCAACACGCACCGGAACATCCCATACTTGCTTCGACTCACACAGTGTCTATGAACTCTCTGTTTCGGCGATCGTCGTCTCGTCTTTATTCCACAATGGCTGCTTCTGTGAACCCCGCCTCATCGCCGTTCACCCAGGCTGTCGTGAGCTCCATAAGGAAGCTGTATGTGATCTTGTCTCGGGCTCACACGCCGCTATCTGACACTAATGCTTCTTCCCATAGCTACCCTGAGTCATTGGCCGACAAAAGCTGGGACAACACCGGCCGTGAGCTCTCTCCATCAACCTCATCCCCACGCCTCCTCCATCCACTAACAGAGCCAATGACGCAGTACTCCTCGAGGCCCCCTTCAACGCATCGCGCCGCCAGAAGAACTCCGTTCTTCTCGCGATTGACCTCACCAAAGCCGTCGCCGACGAGGCCATCGCACGCCGCGACTCCATCGTCGTAGCCTACCGTACGCTTTTCCCCGTATCCGTGCCTGAACCCTTTCGTTTTCCACAACTGACCTTCCCCCCTTCCCTTGTCGCGCAAATGCACAGACCCGATCATCTTCCGCGGCCTCAAATCCCTCACCTTCAGCGACCCGCAACAACAGACCCTCCTCCGCCTAGCCTCCGAAGGCATCAGCGTGTACTCCCCGCACACGGCGATCGACGCGACCCCCGGCGGCATGGCCGACTGGCTATGCGACATCGTCACCGGTTCCCTCACGCCCATCACGCCGACAAAACCCGCCCTCACGCAGTCCTCCTCCGCCACGTACTCCCACCCAATCTACCCCGCCCCGCAACCGGCCTCCCCGGCAACCAAAGTCCCCAAGCACACCCGCCACACCATCCTCCCGTCCCCGCCCCCCCTCCCCGAGGGCATCGAGGACACCGCCGGCATGGGCCGCATCGTGACCTTCACGGACCCGGAGCCGCTGACCGCCATCATCGACCGCATCGCCCAGGGCGTCGGGTTCCCCGGCGGGATCCCCATCGCCATCCCGCAGGGCGCCTCGGTGGATACCCTGCAAATCCGCACGGTGGGCGTGTGCCCCGGCTCCGGGTCGGGCGTGTTGATGAAGAAATCCCCGATCCCCGATCTGCTGTTCACGGGCGAGCTGAGCCACCACGAGGCGCTGGCGGCCATCGAGCGCGGGTCGGTGGTCGTGGCGCTGGCGCACTCGAACACCGAGCGCGGGTACCTGCGGGCCGTGATGCGGGAGAAGTTGGCCAAGGAGGTGGAGGCGAACTGGCGGGTGCAGAGGGAGGAAGGGCTGCAGCAGAAGGATGCGGAGGAGTGGAAGGAGGCGTTTGCCGATGGCTCGTGTGAGGTGGCGGTTAGTGAGAAGGATCGGGATCCGTATGGGATCATGGTGAGACAGGGTTAGGGCTTTTGACGGGGACGAACATGGTGGGGAACTTGGGTGGAAATGGGCTTGAGACATCTTCTATATAAGTTGGGTCTCTTGCCGAGAGAACAGTACTAGTACTCGCATCAACAAACCTATATGTCTATTTACGCTTCCAACAAATCAAACCAGAGAGTAAGTACACCAAACACATATACACATTACACACCGCGCACACATTGCCTCTCTAGTATCTACTAGCTCAGCAAAACCCGAATCTCGCCCGTCGTCCGCGGGAACAACTTTCTCAGCCCCAATTCCTTCTCGTCCTCCCCGTCTTCTTCAACATCTTCGTCTGCACCCTTCTCCTCCGCCGCATTCACACTTTCGCCATCATCACTACCCTTGGCCAACGAGCTCCTCCGCGCCTCATCCGCCCCGATGATCATCCCCTCGACGAACTCGAAGTCCCGACAGAACGCCTCGACCGCCTCCTCGGTCACGCTCTTCACGAACGTCGCGCTCTGCACCCGCTTCAGATGATCCGTGGCGTCCATGAGCGCCGACGGCAAGAAATCGTCGAGCTGCTGGCTGGTGAGGATGAGAGCGTCGGGCTGGAAGGCGGGCAGGCTGGTGATCTGAGCGATATCGGAGAGTTGGGGCTGCTGCTGCTGCTGCTGGGCTTGTTGGGCTTGTTGGTTGGCTGGGTCGGTGATTTTGGTGGCGGACGGGGGAGAGAAGGGCTCCAGGGCTGTGAGGAGAGTCTGGAGGCCGGATTCGGTGAGGAGGTAGTTATGTTGGATTGCGAGGAGATCCATGCGCAGGGCGGAGAGGGTCGCGCTGAGGGGTGTGAGGTGGGTGGCGCTGGCGAAGGGGTACGGGGTGAGGGCTGCGCGGGTGGCGAGGTGGATGTTCGTGAGGTAGATGGTCCGTGGGGTGGGAGGGAGGTCCTGGGCTGTGGATTTGGCGAGGTCGAGGAACGGGTCCAAGGCAGAGCGGAGGACTGGAGTGAATCTGTTGGGCGTGGGGTCTTGGGTGCTGTTGCTGTTGTTGTCGGAGGGGGAGGAGGGTAGTTCCTCTGCGCCGAAGGAGATGTCGTGCGATTTCATGAGAAGGGTGAGCGATTCAAGGGCGTCTTGGATGAATTGCGGTGGCGAGAGATCATCTGGCGGGGCGAGGGCCGAGTGGTCGGTCGAAAGACTGCCGACTTCCTCCTGCATGAGGGTTTCGAAATGGCGGAAGGTGAATCTCTCCAAGGTTTCGAGGAGCTCGGCCAGATTGGATTGGGAGCCAAGGAGCTTGGCGAAGGTGGTTCGGTAGAAGGAGAGGAGATTAACCACCTTGTAGCATGTAACGGGGTCATCGTGGCCTTGGATGACCAATTCGACTCGCTGGCGAAGGGCCCGTGAGACGCCGACCAGGTCACGGTTGACAAGATCGCTGAGAGCTTTCTGTCCGTCGAAGGTGACTTCTTGGTCTTCGTCGATGCGTGACCACGGCTCACTACTTAGTCCGGCCTGGATGCCCTTGGCGAGCTCCTCGCCGTCATCAACAAATAAGGATTCCAGGGCCTCCCGCTCCGAAACGGTGGTTGAGTGCACCCAAGCCAGCATATCTCCAATGTAGCGCAGAGGATCGTGGGCAGAAAACTCGATCGGCTTCACTTGATGGTCACCGCCGCCCCCGGCAACTGCATCCGTAAGAGCATAGTGGAAGGCATCAGAGAGAACATAATCCCGAGCCTCGGCGAAGAAATCCAGACAACTGTGAAACAAGCTGGGGCGCTCCGCCAGCACGCGGAGAACGCGCCGGATGGAGCTGCTGATGCGAGGGTCTTCCAGATTGAGAGACCGGAACTCTTTCTGGATCCATCGATAGAGCTTCTGATAGGCGGAGTTCAGGCTTCTGGTGCTCTTTTCCATGAGCTCCAGACCAAGTCGCTCGTTCTCCCCACCCAGAAGCACTTCGCAGTCCCGGTGCACCTGCTTCACACGGGCAAGGACCTCGAAGAAGTGGTCGTCAATCAGTTCCTCTGCAGCCGTCAATACCAGAAGTTCCTCCTCCGGGACCACAAAGTGTTGTGTGAACACATCGAGCAGCTGCTGTTTGGTCTCCGCCTCGGTCTTTTGCCTCATCAGCGCAGACGCTTCTTCAAGAACGGGCATTGTATCCTGTTTGGCGAGAACAATATGTTTGCGCATCTCCTCGCATGTTTGATTGAGGTTCGTGATGACCGTTCCGATCCGCTTCAGTTGCTATGAGATCATATACTGTCAGTATCACTCCGCTCCCAGCTCTGGCTTCCTGGGAACTTCTTACCTCCGCAACCTTTCCAAAGTCGCGCACAATCTCGGCATTGCAGTCGACAACCTCCTTCTGAACGTCTAGACGAAGTTGCCTTCGAACTTCTGCAGTATTATGGATTCCCCGGAGACTGAGAGTCTCCAACGCATCACGAATGTCTGAATCCGCGTACGAGGCGGAAAGTACACTTGTCAATCGGTTGGACAGCGCATTGGATCGCTGCTGGGTCGGGGGGGAGAGCGGAGAGGAAGCTGGAGAAGAGGTCTTTGTCAATGTATGACTCGTTAGATGTGCATTCGGCGGGAAATAGCTCGCCATGGTGACTTGATCAAATGGCGCCTGAGCCAGCTGTGTGTAGAGGATGATTGGGAGAGCTGCGGAGTATCGCAACAGAAGCGGAGAAAGGCCCGCGGGCGGAAAAGGAGCGGCGGGCACTTGCTTATGTCAGGCGTTTTCAGGAACAAACACACCCCGCGGAGAAGAAAGAGCTGGCAACCATGATCATGGATGCATTAATCGTTGGCTTTGCGTCATTCTTCTCTGTTTTCAAACCATACGAGGCCTTTTCTACATAGACTCTTCCTTGTTACTCTTATCAAGTGCCATACTCTCCATGGAAAGTCCTCTTTTCTCCCCCGCCAAGGCACGTCAAGCTGCCATCGAAGCCAAGGATTGGGCCTATGTGAACGCCTGGCTGAGCCGGCACTACGCGCCTAACCCAATCCCTAAGTTTGAACGGAATGAAGACACATTACGGACCTTACTTGCCCTGGCTGCCGCCAATGATACGGCGGATGAAGAGGCAATGATATTGCATGAAGCACGCGAGCAAGCTGTCCAGGCCTTCAAGTCTCAGGAGCAAAGCGAGGAGACCAAGAAATTCGAAATTCTGGATGAGATAGAGCTCTCGCTTGATGAGAGCGGCAGACAGAGTCTTGACGATCTGGCGGAAACAACTGCAGTTCTTGGAGCATTGAGCACCGACGCAGTAGACCTCGGTCAGTCTATCATTGACCTCACAACGGAGGAGTTCAACGTGCAGGAGCAAATGTCTAAAGTGGACGCACTACAAAACTATCTGGAAAGGGAGCTGGCTACGTTGCGGGCGCAATTGGATGACTTCCAAAATAATGAAGCTTTTCAGACGCCTGCTGATCTCCCAGCATCAACGGCCGAGTGGACACGGAATACCAAGTCGCTCAGTGCGAAAGCGAGTGAGTATCGAGACAAGATCAGTTCTCTTTCAAGAAACAGAGGCAAGGAACTTCGTCTGGAAGATGTCATGGCAAAAGAGGCGGATGTGATAAAGGTTTTTGAGACAGTCCAGAATTTGGATACTATGATAAGTATGCTCCATAATCTTCCCGGCGATCTTCCTGGAGCTCGAGCAAAATGCAAAGAGCTAGAAAGGGTGCTCCAGACACTCGTTCGTGAACGAGATGCAATAGCTGGCAGGTAAACGAGATTGAGGATACTTTTTTTCAAACTACGAAGGATACCAAAATTCGGTTAAATGTTGTATTAAACCTAGTGAGAGTAGTACAATCAAAGGCTTGGTATCGTCAACTCATGAAAATCATCATAAGAACAATCTGCCCGCAGCCGCCAGTGTTCCTCCGGAAATAATCATTCACATGATGGAAACCGAAAGTCCGCCGCAACCCATATTACAGTTGTGCTTGGGTATTATGAAACCGATTTAGTTGTCGCCGAGGCCGACAGCGTTCTTGATCTTGTCGCCACTATTCGATAGTTTGTTTAGTATCAATAAACTTTTTAGGACAAGGATCGGGGATACTGACATGGACTGGGAAGAACCGCCGTGGGCAGTGTTGTCGTGGGAGCGCTGGGTCTTGTCGAAAGCCTCCTGAGTGGTAGACTTGGAGCTGTCGGACTGAGTGCCACGAGCAAGACGATCAGTGGTGTCGGTGAAGGTCTCCTTAACCTTGTCCTGGGTGGACTTGGTGGAGTCAGGAGTGAACTCCTCCTTGGCCTCTGTAGATGCATGTGAGTTGTGAAGTCCGCAACAAGGAGAGCAGCTGCAGTAGGCACTTACTGGTAGAGAAATCCTTGCGACCGGTGTCAGACATGTTGATTGATTGTTATTTGAACGGAAGGTGTTCTTGAAAGAAGTTGTAGTAGAGAGTTTAGAAGCTTGGTTGATTGATTGGAATTGTTGGTTGATGGAGAAGAAAGGTTCGAGGAGGTTGATGAAGAGGACTTTATATAACATTGGACTCCCATAGAAACCACTCGATGACGTCGTTTTAATTATCTTCCACATTCACTATCACACGCCATCTGAGCCCTCTGTGTCGTATCCAGGGGCGTTTCCATGGAAGAGATACCAGCGAATGAACGTCATCATGAGGGAGTTACCCCGGCCCCAATCATGGGGCAAGATCGAGATAATCGTCATAGTCTGACGGATGTGGATGGCCTCTGGCTCTATTTGGGATACCGAGGCTTGTAGAGAATCAGGGAATTCCACTTGGTCCTCTTTGCAATTGAGTCCAGATCCAAGTCTGGAACATGACGTCGTCATGACTCCATCCCCAGATTTCTGAAAACAGCTTAGCTCGTGTACGCCCGCCAAGTCCGGATTATCATTCTCGCATCTCCGAAAGAAGGCTACTCTTCTTTAGGACTAGCTAGGATGTGAGCTATAACAAGCAAGCGGTTAAATATGGCAGAAAAGTGACAGTTGTTCACCGCCACCCGATGACTCCGCCCCGTTCGAGCCCGAGTCGCCCCATGCCTAACCGTCTGCTGGCTCTTCCCGTCTCTCCTTCTGAATACTCAGTCTTTCTCCTCCCTCCCTCTTCCCTCTCTCTCTCTCCTTCCTGCTTTCCATGCCAACGTTCTCTATACGGGTCCTTTGACCAACATGTGGATTTTCTGCATCTTGATGCTTTCAACTTCTTTTGCAGACTCGTTCTCATAGTCTTTTGACTCGTGTGATTTCTTCAGTCAGCCAGTCTTTCCTATCTCTTCCCATCGATATCAACAACCCCGCCCTTATCTATCTCGGGCGCCTATTGTTGAAGCCTCCTTGCTCCACACACCTTATTGTTTTCGTCGTCAAATCTTTCAATGCCATCGTCTGCTGAGTCTAATTCGAACTGGGATTTCACTGCGGTGATAAACCTCCTCCGCACGCCTACCTACGGCGGCGGCAGCTCACATGCACCTTATCGCCACCGTGATCCTCTCCCAGCTTCCCAGTCTACCGAGGTAGCAAATCAGGATGAGCCCACCTCAAAAAGCTCTCGGCAAACCCAATTGAGCTCGGGGACTCGCTCTCCAAGGCTTGGTGATTTTGGGTCGCTGTGGGATTATTTGGGGGATGCCAGCAACCTGTCGCCCGATGCAGACATTGAACCTCAAGCTCAAGGTCTGTCCTCATCCTCGCCACCGAATCCTCGGATCGAAATACTACAACACCCTTCGTCGCAGAAATTGATACTGGATGCCGATCAAGAACCTCCTCGGACGCCACCCAAACCCATCCCTAGCTCTGGGATTTCAAGAGCCCGCAAAGTGCAAGCCAAGGCCATTGCTGAAACATGCAAGGCCAGCCACAACGATGCATCAACCAAAGCTACGCACGACCTGAGCTCAAGTGAGAGCAACCAGGGTGCAGATTCGGACGGCAGTTTGAGTGTCTTCGATCCCCCCCTCACTACTAAAGGAATCCTTTCTTTGGTTCCTCCGCAAGTGGGTGCAGCGAGTAGTTCTGTCGACCCATACGATACCCCACCATCTTCATACGACGAGACGGTGGAGCCTTTGGCTTCGAAAGTTGTCAAGTGCCCGCCTAATCCCGACCCTTTACGTATCCAGCCTAATCCCTACAAGTCGGCCACGGAGCGGAGAATTGGTCTCTTGACTAAATTGTTGAAAAACTTCCCGGACTATGCAAATGTCGTTGCCCAGACGAATCGTCCTGTGACTGGTAAGAAGGACAAGAACTCATGCCTTCCTATTCACGTCTTCGTGGATATGTCTAATGTATGTCTCGTCTTCTGAAGCACCATATGAATGACTAACGCGATATAGATTATGGTTGGCTATCACGATACCATGAAGCTGTCCCGGCATATTCCTGTGAAGACGCGCATTCGGCGATTGCCATTGTCCTTTCAAAACTTTTCTTTGATCCTAGAACGCGGGCGGCCCACTGCCAAGCGAGTCTTGGTTGGGTCTGACCGGTTTGCTGCCATCCGTGAAGGTGAACAGCTTGGCTACGAAACCAACATCCTTGATCGTGTGCACAAGGTCAAGCACATGACCGCCCGTCAATTGAAGTTTCGAAAGAATCTTCGGACAGGCTCCCACGACCCCGGTAGTGGTTCTGAAACGAACGAGGGACCGGAGGAGCGTTGGGTTGAGCAGGGTGTGGACGAAATTCTACATCTGAAGATCCTGGAGAGTCTGCTTGATACAGACGAACCTGCCACCATTGTTCTTGCCACGGGCGACGCGGCGGAAGCCGAGTTCTCGGGTGGGTTCATGAAAATGGTGGAAAGAGCACTGCGACGCGGGTGGACCGTGGAGTTGGTCAGTTTCACTCCAGTAACTAGTTATGCTTATCGCCGGAAGGACTTCCGCGCGAAATGGGGAAATCAGTTCCGGATTATAGCGTTGGATGACTACCTTGAGGAGCTCCTCGATATGTAATAATTCGCAATAAGGATTAGCTTCTAAACTCAGCTTGCCAACTACCTTGAGCAGAATTTCAATTCTGCTTAAATGGTGCCCTTTATCTTTCAGCTTTGACTATGTAGTACTTTTCTCTTGCTCAATAACCCCGGCGTATCCCACAAAATCGCCGCCACCGGAAGTAACATCCGATCACTAACAAACCTAACCCGTTATCTAATCTCCAATCTCCACAGCACGCCCTTCGGTGACATGACCCAAAGCTCTCGTTCGTCTTCTCCTCGCCTGTCTTTTTGAGTATAAAAGAGAATAAGTCGCGAGCCGCCCTGATTTAATATCCAGCATTGTTCACCGTTTCTACAGCCTTACTTCGCGATCATGCACCACAACGCCGATACATCGAATCAAGAACTGAATATTCTGACCCAAGAACCGGAGCCATCCTCCGAGGATGTGAATCCCACTGGAGCCGTTAGTCTGGCTTTCCCCGAGGGTGGGCGCGATGCATGGACTTGTCTCCTGGGTTCTTCCTTGATTATGTTTCCTTCTTTCGGGTTTCAGACAGCTAGTGCGTGTCCTGAGTATCATACACTCGCTTTCGAGTCGATCGCTAACTTTTTGCAGTCGGATCCGTGCAAGATTACATCGGTGTCAACCAGCTTGCTCGCTACAGCGTTCGAGATGTTGGTTGGATTACCGCCATCTTCGTGTTCCTGACTCTGTTCCTCGGGGTTCAAGTCGGACCACTTTTCGATCGCTATGGGCCCCGAGTGCTGCTAGCTTGTGGCTCCCTTGCCAGCTTCTTGTCCTATCTTCTTCTCGCCCAGTGCTCCAGGTACTGGCATTTCATCCTCTGTCTCAGTATTCTGGGAGGGATATCCGCTGCCATCGTGACGACCGTCTCGATCAGTGTCTTGAGTCATTGGTTCTTCCGTCGTCGTGGGCTCGCGTCGGGAATTTGCATGGCTGGTTCGTCTGCAGGCGGGGCCATCTTACCCCTCATCCTGCGTAAGTGCTTCAGTCAGTACGGTTGGACCTGGTCCATTCGTATCATGGCCTTTGTTGCTCTGGCCTGCTACTCGCTGGGAATGTTCCTTGTCAAGGGGCGTCTTCCGACCAGTACCCAGAATCGCGCTATAGTCGACTTCCAGGTGTTTCGTTCTCCTCGCTTTTGCTTCCTTGCCATCGCCGTCTTCTCCTTCGAATTCATCATCTTTGGCTGTGCCTCCCTTCTCCCAACATACATTCGTTACGCCGGTTTTTCTCTTGACAGCCAATTCTACTCTCTCACTGTGCTCAACAGTATGAGTCTGATGGGCCGAGTGCTACCCGGTCTTGCTGCTGATCTTTTCGGCCGGTTCAACACCCTTCTTTCCTTGGTGGTGATGACACTCGTAGTGATGGCTGCAGTCTGGATTCCAGTCGGATCTCGCGATCAAGCAACCCTGTACACTGTGGTTGCTATCTTTGGATTTGGATCCGGGGGGTGGATCTCGCTGGCGCCGGTCTGTGCGGGACAGTTATGTCGGACGGAGGAGTATGGCCGCTTCTACGGGACCATTTATAGTGTCGCTGCATTTGGAGGGCTGCTGACGGTTCCGATCGGAGGGGAGTTGCTGCAGACGACTACACCGCAGGTGTTGGTGGGATTTTATGCAGCAGTGCTGGTAGTGGGTTTGGTGAGTGTCGTCTGTTCGCGGTGGGCGCTCTTGGAATGGAAGTGGAGGTGGAAGGTGAAGGTCTAGATCCGTATTGAGTATAGACCTGCGCTTCTCAAGCGGTAGAAATCGTACGCTATCCATTTACTTTCTCCCATTTCTCTGGACATCGCCCGACTGGAATTCAATCAACCCGTGGCTTTCCCTCGGGGCAGCAAGAATCTACGCCGGACACGGGAAAGTACTTCGGCAACGAGACTATCTTGCCGAAGGCATGCATTCAATAGTCTGGGCTGACGTTGAATCAATCGTATGCATCAGTCCCATGTGCCACTATGCGAAAGCCTGGTACCGATGTCAATATAAGTCGATAAATGCATTTGGGAATCGCAGGTCCTTGTACCTCGACATCTGAGCAGAGATATACCCAAGCACGGGCCGAATACACCGAATTGATGTGTCTTGCTAGATACGATACTACGCACACGTACCATACTGTGTCTAGGACGGCCTAAATTCATAGTTTACATACACCGAGGGACCGCATTCAAGTGTCGAGGTTCATCAAAACGTTTCCGCTATTTAGCCGCGCGCGTCCATTGCGGACGTTGGACCGCCTCTACTTATGACGCAGCAGGCTGCTGGTGGGAGCAGTGCCGTCTTCATGGAGCCAGCCCTCTATGGGCGCATTCTTGTCACAGGACGAGATTTATCCGGCTCAGCTGGACGAGTTCTCGACTGATACACAAATGCAGGGAATCTATTGGCCTAATCTGGACAGCGATCTAGATACGACAGATTAAGAATGGCGTTACAGGGGCCGGCTTGCAAAGTGTATCTTGCGGATCTTGTGAATGAGCGACCTCGTATGCACCAAGGTTTACTCTCTTGGGTCGAGTCTGCAAGGAGGGTTCGCACATATGTCCGCCAAATCATCTGACATGCAAAGCCCACCAGCACCGGACGGTGCCTTTTCTAGGCTATGATAAGAACTCTGTAACCGCTATATCGAAGGACTGAGCGTCAGTATCGCGCCTTCGGCTCCAGGCGAACATATCGAGGGAGAGCTTTGGAAGGGAGAGCACAAACGTACTTTGCCGCAGTTCCTCCGGTTTCTCTTGAACGATCCAGTGACCACTATCAATGTTCACGATCTGGGCGGCTGGGAAGAACGAAGAGATCGTCGGGAACGCCGTTTCCGGGATATAATGGCTCCGAAGTGCTCTCAGGAAGAGTACACGCCCGTGAAACTGCTTGGCTCCTTCCTGGGTCGCTCTGTAGGGGAAGTCGCCCAGGGGCCCCATGGCCGTTTTCAGGATCTCCACGGGGATTCGCAGGTCGAGATATGGCGAATTTGGTGTCTTCACGAGGTTGCTGATGAGCCAGAGTCGAATGGCAGGGTCCTGGACAATGAGATGGACAAGAAAAAGTCAGTCTCTGAACGGGGAACAAAAACAAACATTATTGGGAACGAAACTATGTACCTTCTCATATGCCGCCAGAATCTCATCGGCGTGCCGATGGCTGGTGATCCGCTCCTCTTGCAACCGGGCCAGACCTTGCAGGTATCCAAGGAAATCCGATTGAAGCGGTAAATGGATGGGGCCGTTGTCGATGGCCACGACATCTTTGATGAGGTCAGGGGATTCCAGCGACAGGGTTAAAGCTGTTTTCGCTCCCCTGTGAGCATGGGAGAAACATTGGATCAATTACTGAAGAATGGCGGGTGGGACAGAGACTTCTCGCACATACATCGAATGCCCGATGATAGTCGGCTCTCGAATGCGGTGTTTCTCGATGAAGCTTCGCACATCTAGCGCCAGTTCCACATAGTCGTGCGTCGGATGGTGGCCGGAGTCGCCGTGGTTGCGCAGATCCTGTCTCCCACGGTGTCAGTTTCTCTGGAATTATCTTACGCTTTGGGGTATGGCCAGGGGATGAATCTCATTGGAATTCAAAGTGAAATCACTCAACGGCAACATGCGATTCTGCTCTATCAGAAGGGAAGGGAAGGACCATACCAATGCATAGACTGCTCGGGAGGTATCCTTGGCCAGTTGTCTAAGGACTCATATTAGAAACTATGGGTTTTCGAGTATTATTTATTAAGGTATAGCATAACTAGTGGTTACAATGCAAACCGAGAAAAACGGGGGAGACGAGACGCAAGGAGCCATGGAACCAATCCAACACACCCGAAGGGTTTCTAGGAGAGTGCTTGCCTACTAATCAGCCGATTCTCGCGCTTCGAACCGAGAAACCCATGGAGGAAGAGAATTGGTGATGTTGAGGGGCTGCTGCTGCTGCTGCTGCTGCTGCTGCTGCGCGGTGGTTGGCGGTGGTGGTGATGGAGCTCGTAGGCGAGTTGAACTCGTGCGGGTAGTGGTGGTGGTGACGTATGCAGGGAACGGAGGATGTGGTGGGGGCGCTGCTGTCTGATGAAGAACATGGTGGTGATGTCCCGCTATGTTCGCAATTGGTGGGCTAGAGGGAACGAAAGAGGAAGAGGAGGAGAACGAATTTAACTCATGGATTGTTGTATGTGGTAGGCATGAGAAACTGGGATGGCGCCGGTGCAGGGGTCAATCAGAGGGTACATAAATTACGACCCCGGACTGTCGGTCGGCTGTATGGCTGTGTTGCCGATCCGAAGTATGGAGACATCCTCCCTGTAAGACGAGACGTGAAAAGACACTTTAGCTTTTGCAACGTATGTCGAGTGATCTTGTGCGGTATATCTCTGACTACTGGCAGATTCTAGGTAGTAGTTTGTGTACCTAGTGACCCTTTAAATGGAATCACATCGGCGAGTAGTGCTTGTGCATGAGGCGTCTGTCGACTCTGCCCATAGTTCCAGTTTCCGGCGGTTTAGGGCTAGCCTCGGGGACTGCGGAAGCGCTTGCCGAGCCCTTCAACCGGCATGTTGAATGCTTTGCCGAAGTCGGCAGTATCTACAACTCATCAGACCCTCTTTAGGGACTAGAATTCTGTGAAGGATGCAGTAGAATCCTCATGTAGCTTGCATATCTTCCGATGTAGTGCGTGGCTCTGGCTCCACATCCCTGACTCCACGCTTAGTTATGTGTCCTTGACTCAATCACTAAGGGACCCGAGTATCCCCAGGAAGAGAAGACAAAAACCCCGCACCCGCTGACTACCTACCTAGTAGTATGGCTAGGGACCTCCCAAATGTTCCAAAAACTCTCATGCATCAACAGCGTGACAGGATGTCACTACTCACCTCAAGAAGAATGATGATCGATGCATGCAGATCCACGACCCAATCATATTCCTCATGCTCGATACGAGGGGCCTGACAACTGTGCAATGCAGCCGCCCTCACCATTTAGAAAAGGGCCTAGCAGCAGGCAGCACAACTTACAACCGCCCCTCCTGTTTTGTTCTACAAATCGAACGCATACTCGACCCCACTTCACACCTTTCCTCTACATCTTTTGCAAGACAGAGACTACAAGAAGCAGAAAAGACCACAAGATGACAGACCTCGCCCAAATCATCCACCAGATCCAAACCCAACAGATCCAGCGCATCGTCGTCCTCGTCGGCGCGGGCATCTCCACCGCAGCAGGGATCCCGGACTTCCGGACCGCCGGGTCGGGCCTCTACGACCAGCTGCAACCTCTCCGCCGCCTCCTGCCCTACCCGGAGGCGATCTTCAGCCTCAGCTACTTCACGCACACGCCGGAGCCCTTCTACGCGATCGCGCGGGCCCGCGGCTGCCACCCGCGCACCGTGCGCCCGACCCGCACGCATGCCTTCCTACTGCTCCTCGCCCGGAAGGGCTTGCTCCACTTCCTGTTCACGCAGAACGTCGACGGCCTGGAGGCGGCGGTGGGAATCCCCGCGGAGAAATTGCTGAACGTGCACGGGAGCTGGCGCGCGGGCCAGCGGTGCTGGAAGTGTCGGACGGCGTATCCGGATGGAAAAATGCGGGAGGCGGTGCGGACGGGCGCAGTGCCGTATTGTCCAGTGGCTGGGTGTGAGGGGGGCGTGGTGAAGCCCGACGTGGTGTTCTTTGGGGAGGAGATCCCCCCGGCGTATGCGGAGCGGGAGGCGGTGGTGCGGGAGGCGGATTTGTTGTTGGTGCTGGGGACGAGTTTGAAGGTCGCGCCGTGTTCGCAGCTGCCGAGATTGGTGCGGGAGGGCGTGCCCCGGGTGTTGGTGAATCGGGAGCGCGCGGGGGACTTGGGGGGCAGGCCCGGGGATGTGTGTGTTCTGGGGGAGTGTGATGATGGCGTGGGCGGTTTGGCGGATGCGTTGGGGTGGAGGGAGGAGCTGGAGGAGGTGTGGAGGGATGCGGTCAGGAGGGTGGAGGTGCTGTTCGAGCAGGACCAGGAGGATTGGGGGGAGGAGGTGAGCTTGGAGGTGCTGGTTGAGCGGTATGCGAAGTCAGTGGTCGATGCGAGGTTGGTGTTGGGAGGTCATCGACGCATGTTGGAGAGTCATCTGGGGGAGAAGTTGGCGAGTATTCAGGGCAGGAGTTGAGCTTGACTGGACTGGACAGTCAGTGTAGAGTCATGATATGCTAGCACCATGGCGGTCGTTGCTAGTTAGTCGCCTTTAGGCAGTGAGTCTAGCCTTTAGGTGAGCAGGAGAGCATTCCGCGACGCTATACTATGTTTTTGATATAAGCGTTGAGTCACGATGTGAGTCCAGGTGGCTGGTGTTGTTGACCATACTTATAGGTTGGTCAGTGGTTGGCGGGAGAGGTAGAGGTCTAGCCTTGGATGAGCAAGATCTAGCAGTCTGCGACGCCATATGTTCGAGATATAAAGCATTGAGTCATGATATGAGTCCAGGCAGTTGGTGTTGTTGATGTGAGGTAAACTTATAGATCGGTGAGTCACAAGGCTGAGCATAATTAGTCATTTATGCAGGCGGCAAGCCGCAAGACCCCCGCAGCCCCGCTATCATGTGAAGTTCTGCTATCCCAGCTTTCCGCAGCTTAGCTTTGTTCCTTCAACTTTCCACAAGACATCTAATCTACACTACACTACACTACACATAAATACTTCAATCTACCCAGACACCCCACCATCTACTCACGCTCACAATCACACAACAACCAAATCCCTACCTTTCCACCACACCACCACCCCCCCAATCCTCCCCCGAAAGAACCATGCCAACCTACACCCCCCAACCCCTCTACGGAGGCGCCATACAAGGCATCATCCCCCAAGGCTGGATCGACGCGAGGTGAGTCGTCTTTGCCCCGCCCCGATGCCCCCTTCCTCCCCCCGAATCCCCCTCTGATCACCTAACCGCAAACCCCTAGCTAACAATAACTGCACGCAAAAGCACCCTCCGCGAAATCCCGGACCACCAAGAACTCTACCTCTCCCCGACCACCCTCTCCTCCCTAATCATCGAGCTCAACCAGCCCGTCCCCAACCCCGTCGCCCAAGCCACCCTGCACGCCCACCCGCTCCTCCTCTCCGGAACCAGCACCCAAGGTGGCAATGCCCCCGACCAAGAAACCCTCAACCGCGCCGCCGCCCTCCACCACCTCCTCGACATCTGCGATCCCGCTGATACGCTGGCGATCATCCAGCCTCCCACACGGGTTGCACTCGACAAGTTTGCCGGGGATGTGGCTGCTTATGCTGGGCGGGTGGGTTTTACTTCCCCGCTAGGGGGCGGGAGGGGTTCACTGCAACAACAACGCCCACAACAGCAGAGGGTGGTAGCGGGAGCACCAGGGGCAGCGGGGGCTGGGGCTGGGTCGAGTGCGGAACAGGCAGGCACAACGACAACGCAGTGCTGGTTCTTGTTGGTGCGGTTGGTGGAGCAGGAGACTGATCTGTTGGTGTTGGTCAATGTTCCGGAGAAGGAGTTTCTGGAGAGGGGGGATGCCGAGGGGTTGAGGAGGGAAATTGAGGTGGGCGAGGGGGTGGTGGCCGAGTTGGTGCGCGGGTTGAAGATTGTGGAGTGGGGGCTTTTTGCTTGATTTCTTTCTTGTCGCAGTATGGAGGGGAGGAGAGAAGGTCGGGGGTAGTGGATAGGGATGGAAATTGGATACTGGATATTATGGGAATCGGGATGAGTGGAATACACTGGATGCTTGGACTGGGGATGGGATTGAAGGACGATGGTCAGAAGCATCATGTTATGCATATAAATAGTTAGCGGCGCGATTGTCGCGTGTATAGATAGATAGATACCTAGGTTAGTTATGAATTGAATCAATCAGACACTTGAACATTAACAAAAAAAAATGGGACATTCTGTTAGTGCAAGCAAGAATCTTTGTACATTGAGCTAATGAGCATGCCCTAACACCAGGTCAGCAGCACCCACAATTAAATACAAAACCAAACCCGAAATAAATACACCAATGCATCACCGCTAAGAAACTGGGCACCAAAGGAAACGCCATCAAGACTATTAGTTTTCCAGATGCAGTGCACTGGCTAGTCAGAATCATCCAGCGTCGTGACAGCTGCAACCCCGTCCATCACCTTGGCCACATCTGCCAGCAGCCCCCGCGCATTCGGCAGCAGCGACAGCGGCTGCTTCTTCCGCGGCGAGACGCTGCGCGGCTTGGGCTTGATCTGCTGCAACAGCCCGTGACACCGGCCACACCGCGACCGCACGGGGTTGATGCTCTTCGAGTGCCGGCCGTAGGTCTGGCCGCAGTCGACGCAGCTCCACACGTACTTGTAGTCGATCTTGTAGTTGTGCTTGGTGGAGATCTCGACCCGCCCGCCGCCGTAGACCGGGTGGTCCTGCAGCGCCGCGATGCACTTGCGGCCCCACGCCTTGAAGCTCTCCCCGTGCGGGTTGTCGTGCACGTCCGAGATCATGTAATTGGCCAGGTGGCAGTACTCGTGCGCCACCGTCTTGATGATGCGCTCCTCGCTGTCGATGATCCGGTCGGCGAGCTCGATCTTGACGTAGTGTTTGGCAGCTTTGGTGGGGGTGTCCTTCTCGGATCCGAGGAGGTCGGACTCGCGCTGCGGCTGCGGCTGCGGCTGCTGCTTGCCTGGCGTCACTCGCTTCCAGGTGGCGCGGCCGGCGGTGGTTTGCAAGGTCTTGCTCCACACGATCTCAACGCCTCCGGTCGTAGCAGCTAGTTTCTGGACTTGGCCGTCGTTCACGGCATTGTCGAGAGTCTTGAAGAAATTTTCCGCGAAGCCGGCTTTGGAGGCGTCAAAGGCTTGCTTGCGGGCCTTCTCGGCTTTCTTCTTCTCGGTCTCGGCGCGTTTGAGCGCCGTCTTGCTAAGGGGTTTGCGGGTGGGGGAGGCTGGTGGGTGGCTGCCGCGGTTGGCTCCCCGGGGCATGATGTCCACGTCGATGACTCCGGCGTCGGACTCCTCGTCGAACTCCCGGAGGAGGTCGTCGACCTTGCAGGGGGAGTGTTGCGTGACCCAGTCGTTGGTGACTTCCTCGCTCCAGAAGGCGTCTACGCTCTCGCGGTGAGGGGTGGGCGGGATGTGTACCCGAAGTCTGTCTTTAGTTGGGGATCGAAGGCGTCCCTTCGAGGGACTCGATGGCGGTGTCGAGGTCGTCGTTGGCGTCGTCCCTGTTGCCGATTCAATGCTTCTGTTGGCCGACGATCTCTTGGTTGGAGAGTCATCGTATTGACCGGACCTTGAAGTGTATATTAGCATGCGAACCAGAGGTTTTCCCAAAGAGACAGGGGTGTGAATGGAGCATTTATGGGAAATTTACGTGAATAAATCCTGCTGGAGTTGGAGGGCCGGGTCATTGTTCTCCAGATATAGATTGTTCAGCTTGTCGGTAAGGTTGATCTCGTCCTGAAAGAGGCGTCTGGGCGTGGCCTCCAGCTTGGGGGCTGCCATTGTCAACCTGGCGGGCAAGGATGGTGCCAGTTTCAGATCCACCTCATTGTCCGAGGCAGCTGCAGCCGGATTTTCTTGCAGATCTTTTTTTATCTCTCTTTCTTCGTGGCCCGGTCGTCGACCCCTGAACAATCTCTTTCTTATGGCTGTTCTGGGCGGCGAGGGCGAGGGCTGCGCGGGCTTCTCGAACTCTTCTTCCTCTGTTTCATCCTCGGAGGTGTTGTGAAAACTGAGGTCTTCATTGTCGCTGACAATGAAATCGGCCATTGAGTCGGCGTCATTGTCTTCCTCGCTTTCTTCGTCGGCAGACTCGGGTTCTGGCCGTCGATAGCCCGTGAGCGGGCGATGAGTGTTCGACATTCCTCTTCCTGGTGGTGGTCGAGTATCAGCCGGTCTACGCATCGGCGAGCGACTCGACGACGACGAGGACGCATCCGAGGGATTCCTCGACAGCGGGGGGACGTCGCGATCCCGCTCGTGCTCGTGCTCGATCGGGTCATTCTCCTTATCGTAGTTGTAAGTCTCCGGCTTCCTTGTTGGCCTGCGGCGCCGTGGGGAGGGCGGCGTTTGGGACAAAGGGGCCGCGGACAAAGAATTGATCTGCGACAGTCTCAAAGGGTCTGTTGTTCGTGCCTCGCACAAAGAGCGGGTCGAGGACCGCGCGCTGCTGTACTCGGTTTCGCTGAGCCCGCCATCGCTATCGGAGAAGATGTCGAAAACCCCACTGGAGACGGTCCCGGTTCTTTGGTGTCGAACTCTTCCCTGTCGTTTATGCTGTTGCTCTTGTTGTGGGGGCTTTTCGGTTATTGTTGTAGTCGTTGTTACCGAGTCGCCCTTTGTTTGTCCCTTCAGTGTGGTGACCGTCCATTGTTGCTGGGGTTCATCCTCTGCCTCGGACGCGGACGACGTTGCGTACTGGGAGACCTCGCGGACGACCGTCTGGGTGATGGGCTTGGCTTGAGGCCGGAACACCGCGGGCTTGATGGGGCTGTTGGGGTTGAGTCGGGCCATTGTGTTAGGATATATAACTGATTCTAGGCTGTAGCAGTGCAGCAGCCCCCACCTCCGCGTTGTTGATGACGATGCCCTCTGACGATCGGAGGTGTCATACAGTACCTGCGGTTGGCGTGGCAGTCGGCCGGTCGTCAACTGTCGATAGACGTGCAGTGCAGCCGTTCGCACCCTTTATCTGCGCGAGGCTGGATACTGGGGAAAGACTATTGAATTGCGGTGGGAGTTCTGGAGACCGGTTGGCACAGCAACGCGTCGGGCGAGATCCCGCGGGCGATAAAGAACCAAGGCACTGGCCGATAGAATTCATGGATGTGGGGTTTTGGTCCCGGTGTTGGCCCATTCCGTGCCCCATAGGCGTACACCGCTGGTGTCTCTGCATCATCGTGGAGGAGGAGGTTGGGGATGATCATGGTCATGGCAAAAAAAAGAGATCGAGATGCTGGCAAAAAGAAGTTGAAGGCCCGAGCCGCGGATCGAACGCGGGACCTCTCGCAGATATGCTTGGGTTTGTATCCCTAAGCGAGAATCATACCACTAGACCACCCGGGCTTCTTATGGTAAAAGGATCTATACTTGGCTATTCAAACTCAGTGCCCCATGAGTGATCAAAATATACCTACCGTTGAAAACCTATGCGTGTTGAAACAGCAACAGTCAACATGATATTACTGATCTGCCATTTCTAGTTCAACTCAATGTCGAGAATCCATTCCCTTAATTTGCGCTCTTGGCCGTATCCTGCTGATGCTTCGGTTAAGAATCTTACGAGATACCCACTCTAGTCGAGTGGTTCGTTCGGATATATACTTCCAGAACAGTGAACCTGGAATGCATCGCATGGTTGCATACGCACGATACATCTGGAAAACAAACACGTCAACTCTCCAAGGATAAGTAAAAGGTCAATACAATTTACGCCCGCAACACCTATACATACACGAGGCTTGGACCCCAATGCTGACAGCACTGGTAAACTCAGCCCCATACATGAACGAGTGCGCAACCCGGATCTAGTCTGCTACATGGATGACACCACCGGACAGAAGGTGTAATCGAAGACGACGGGCAGAACATATTCATGTGAACATGAATCTGAGACAACCGCCAAGCGCCCGAGCTTTACCGTGTCCGAAGGCTTGGCCCACGCCATAAACCCAGTAGATAATAATATGTCCCAGGTAAGCGACCACAGAGCAATCCGTGGGCACATACAAGAGAGCCAACGCAGAGACCAAGAGAGTCCGCAAACGAATGCAAAACCAGCGATTCCACCCGAAATGCAAAAGCCGCAAGGACAAGGGACCCACAGGCAGAGGTCAATCGACACCGGGGATGTTGCCCGCTTATAGAGCGGCAGCGATAGTCCACCACAATGACCAGACGACCGCATAACGGCCGTAATCCATCCACTGAGACATCCATTCCCAACAAGGAATAACCGCGGGTTCCGAATGGACCAGAGGGGAGCTTGTTCCATCATCCGCAGATTGACTGCAGACACAAGCTCCCCCAGCTTCGTGTTACAATATGGGATCATAAAGCATTAGCGACAACCAATCAGATATCCACAAAGCCGATCCGACGATGCTCGCAACCGAATATGGCCGAGCGTGTGATCAAACCCCAGCTTGTGTATTGCACGGATTGTCCCACAATATCTCAAGCGCGAGCCAACGACCACTGCATTGCGACGGATGCGGGGAGGCCACCAAGATGCAAAACAGAAAACAAGTCATGCGGAAGAGTGGTCACCTATCGACGAGATTGAGTACGTTCAATCGCCGCAATTGTAAGGTCTGAATCATCCTGGAACACAGAATCAACCTGACCCTTGGTCCTTAGTCGAACGGAGTTGCCATAGACGGTGATCCAAACTAATCGGAATTGCACACTCGGGGAGCGCAGTGTACTGCGTAGCAGTGGAAGTGGCGCAGTCGTCTATCAGACGCGATAGCAGATGATGATCCGACATCTCCAGGCGTTCAAAGCACCATGCGACGATCGTTTCTTTTCCCGTCAGTAGAACTGTCCCAGACAAGCAACGCACTCACCACTCTAGAGTACGGGAGTGTCTCAAACTAGTCGCGTCGCGAGCCGGTTCGCACAGATGATCATCGCACCTTAAACAGCAACAGAGGTTGAACTGGATACACCTTGAGAGATGCACGACTAATCCGATCAGAGCTCCGTACCGAACCACACCCGCCGCCACATTTCGGGAGAGCCTTTTCAATTGCATATGTGGCGTCAGCTGTCGAAAACGGTCATCGCACATAGCACTTGTAAGCACTTCGTAGTGAGTTACGACCAATGCACAGACAGGCCTGCTTGCCCCGTAAGCCGTGTGTACGAAACCAGGTGCGCCGCGCAACTAATCATTGCCCGGACCGTCGACCATAGGTTTGTCAGCGTTGTACGTGGCGAGAACGCCGAACCAATTGAAGCCACAAATCATAGGGAGAGGGAGAGGGAGAAGGAAGGAAGTGATAGTCTAATTTAGTGTGACGGAGGGGAGCGGAAGTCAGGCGAAGCCGCGAAATGAAATCTGAAACACTCGATGGAAGCAACGAAGTGCCGCCCCCCTTTTCTTTTCCCCATCCCCAATCATTCGACCGGGCCGGACCACTCACAAAAGGTCGCAGACTCGCAATCAATCCTGGGCTCGTCGCGGATATCGCCACCCGCTGTGCTGGACCATCCGATTGGCCTTCGCCTACATCTGATGCTCCATTCTCCCACAGCCCACCTGTGTCTTTAGTGCCCGGTGGTGCCTGGACATTGGCCCATTCAAACGGGGTTGAAACCTGCTCCCTGCTAGCCCAGTGTCCTGGACTCCTGATTATTATGACCCCACAATGGGAAGAATAAGGACTCTGGCGATGAGATTGGGATTACTGCTTGCGGACGCATATCCCGCAAGCTAGTACGGAGCAGCTGGGGAGGGGTTAAATTATTGGGGGAGGGGAAAGGGGTCTTCTGAAAAGTGATATGGCGAGATTCATTCGAGCTCATCTCTCAGGGGGGTTCGAGGGGAGGGGGAGGGGGAAGGAAAGGGTCTGATGTCAGTGAATGAATGAGGTCGATCCTGCGAGGAGGGATGTCTTATCTTCTCTACTTATAGAGTTGCATGATACCCTACTGTGCATGATAGACATCACCAATGACCCCGAGACTTGGGTTGCTGTCGAGTCTAAGTACCTATGTACATGTATGTTCCTGATCTGCTGCAAGGGCAAGGAAGATATAAATGGAACGGGCAGACATTGCACACACATAGCACCTATCTTGCATATCGCCCCCCCCGAGCAGCTGCCACACTGCTGTGCCGACCATTCTATTTGACTAGTATTGCGCTATAGTGTTCTCTCGAGGTTCTAGGTCCAATGAACCCTTTATTTTAATCTATTGAGTGAAGATCACTATATCTTGGGTTGACTGTACTGTACTATCGAGTAGAGACTATTGCTACGTATTATTTTTGTCCAGAGAGAAGAGAGAAGACAGGACGGTCGGTTCCATGGCTTTGCTGGGGTTGGAACCCGGATCGAAAGTGTTTACTTTGCATATTTTTGGAACTTGGATTCAGCCCATCCATAATTTTACTTGTTCCTAGACTAGTTCTGATTATTGTTTCGATTGATCAATCAAGCCACGCAGGCGGAAGAACGTTTAGATAGACATCCGTGAGAATCTGACCGCGAGCCACTTGATAGCCTGGACAGCCCAAGAGACAGACCAGTTATCGTGGGCGGTTTTCCCACCGATATCGATGTCATCATGGATCTTACGTAGCTTGTGGGGCGGCTACGCCTTTAGTCTCTGACCGGATGGTGTGGATTTCTCACAAATAACGGGGCTCCTTCGAATATCCCGGTCCTCATCCATGGCTACCACTGACAATATTCCATATTGTGTCTCTTTTTTTCTTTCTAAAGGAAGGTACTGTTTTTGATTCTCTCAGATGAGAGCTGTAATTCGTAGTGGCCATCCTTGGTTGCTCCCCTTCTTCCTCGATTAATGCTGCTGGACCAGAATCGGTAGTTCTTCCAGGGTAGATGGTTGTCAATAGTAATTATTCTCTTGAGTGAGCATCGAAGTGAGTCTCCACAGCCTCTTTCTCCCTCCCTTCGCCCTAGACTACCGGTAGACTAGAAAGGCTGGAAGCCTGGCAAAAGAGGCTAAGGAGTCTAAGGAGTCTAAGGAGGCTGGAACGACAGACAACACACGATCACCAACCACCACCTGTCGATCATAGTCTCCAGGCTGATTAGTTCACTGATTAGTATGGAGCACGACAAAAGGGCCTTTTTCTGCCCTGAAATTACCAATAGGAATTCAACATTTCATTGGAGTTCAGAACGGGCTTGCAAATTCGCAGACACCGAACAAATAGCAAGAAAAACAGCCACCGCAATCAAGGCTTGAAAGTTGGGTCCGGTCCTGTTTTCTTGGGGTGTGGGGGCTTTTTTCCTGCGCCGGCCCCCTCCCATCCGCGCCATTTGAGTGGCTGCCGCATTACAGTTGGCGGATTGTTTGTAGGGTTAGGTTGCAAAGATTACATGCCGCTAAGAGGCCCCGCCTGTCGTACAGTAATTCTCCTCGTACGGGCGGAACGGGGTCTGCAGGTTTACGATTTCGCAGGTAAGTTTCAAATCTCAGTGCCTGCTTGTCTTTCTACCTATTCGTGCCCTCAATGTACTGTATTCATCCATCATGCTTGTCTAGATACAACGGTTGACAACGTACGGTTATCGATCAGACAACTGTGGATGTAAGGGTCTCTGATAAGGAGACAGATGGTCTATACCCAGGGATCGTACTTCACCACTGAAGATGCGCTGCAGGCAGTAAATCCGATCATGAAGAGCAAGAGATCGACTGAGACGATTAATCCGCTGCAGTGCGATTATTGACTGGCCTGGAAATAGCTTCAGTGAGTGAATCTATCCCGCAATGTTAACCACCTAGGAGCCGATAGTGCATCCCTTGATCGTTGGGTAGATCTCTGCGGCCCTTCGCGGGTCTTCAGGAGACGACGAGTGGCTCTTGTCACTGCTGCTGTCTTAGATGCGCCCCCATCTGCAATGCTTAAGAATAGATAGGTATGGAGTGCGGAGTCGATCTTCGTTTCTTTCCAGAAGTGCTATGAATATGTACTGTATTGCACTGTAGAAGCGAATATCGGCAGACCCCGCTCCCGACGGAGCCGTACCTAGTCGACTACTCTACTCGAATTCAGGCAAACGGAATGTACATGTCTATGTACAGACAGAGACAGACAGTAAACCACCGCAAACCTTGACAGTCACCAGGGAACCCACGAACTCAATGCAAGTTCTCCCGCAAGAATCGGCCTCACAGACCACGTTGTCTCTATTGCTTAGGGTGGGTGGACAAGCTCGGTGGATTCCATATCCCCCAAGTACAAGCATGGTATTGGTGGGCTTGCCCAGACCTCTTCCCCATTCTTGTGAGAAGTGATGCGCAGCCGCTGTCACTGGACAAGTTTCGTGGCCACCGGGGCCGGGTTATGTACGGGCTTGGTGTCTGGCAGGCAGCTATCTACTCGGTTCTTGTGCCTGTCAAATGGTGCCAATGTGCCTGCCCTCCATGGGCGCATGTCCCTTTCTTGTGTGCTGACTGTGGCAAGGGAGACAAGTTATAATTGGAACAGCAGTCGGATGTTTTTCACTGCCTGCCTTACTCAGCGGCTGTGGGTCGAAAGCAGCTAACAATGTATGATGTATGCCTCCTTATGCGTGTCGATTCGTGGCGAAAGACTCAGTGTAACGTGTACAGTTTTTCTTTTCTTTTCTTTATCTTTGCAGTTGTACATGGTTTTGTGGAGTTTTGACCAAGTACGCAGTAACATACAAGGACAAGGAGTATTCGTGGAAGGACATGAAATGAATCGGTTGTAGTTCATGTTGCCAGCTTGATTGGGAATGCAACTGCACTGCCGAAAGTGTGCTCAGGATCTTATCCTATTCTTGCCTGCTACTAATAGCCATGTTATCCTCAATACAATGGACTATGAGGTTCCTACAAGGCGGAGCATAAATGCAGGAAATGTTCCATGCACAGTATAGTACAGTACACAGATAAGATTCTCCTGGAGATGTACTGTACCTGAGTATGGGGAGCCCTTGGTTAAGCAGCGGAGCCAACTTCCCACAGCATGAAGCTGTCGCAACAATCCGTTGCTCGCTCATGATCCAGTAAACCAAAGACCACCACAATAAACAACCACCCGCCCCGGCGACGCATTCGTGACCTTGCCACTATGATGTTGTAGTAAGATGGACTGTGGTTGCTGGTACGGCGGGGTGAGGAATGAAGATGGTTCATGATTCATCCCTGCATGCCTGGTGGGAGCAATGCTTGTGAACTGGAAGGGTAAAGGGTAAACAACCACGACAGCGGGCGAATTTCGAATACCGTAATCTATTACACCAATACTCGCACCACTTCCCAGCCCTTCGGTACGGATCTGGGTAATTCCCATTTCCTGACGGTCTAGAGTTGTGGGTCGGGGGTGCTTCAGGGGCCGTCGCTGAGTTCCATGGATGCTGAAGCACAGTACGTATCTCCGGACGAGTCTTGTCCACTTGCTGCGGATTTGAGGCCGGTAAGCCTCCGTTGAACTCTTGTGTCCACTCCAGGCTTTCAGAGGAAAATATGGATCAAATGTGATTGCCAGCTACGTCAGTCACTCATGTCTACTGAGTATTCTGATTGTTGCCATCTGCTGCATTCGGTGAACTTTAGGATGGGTTGCCCTTACGAAACCAATGGATGTGGTGGTTTTCGGGATGGCAAATTGTTGGTGATCTCCTACGCGTACCTCACATTCGGCAGATGTGGCACCCGGGGAGGTTCCTAACCACGGTATCTCAGGTACTCAACAAAAGCAAAGTATAGAGTACCTTTGGTTACTTCCACCTTGTAGCTACATACTATGTACAACACTGGACATAAGCAAATGGCCAAGAAGCTTTCCCTTCTAGCCCAGCCTCTTGTTCGCGATGTCAAGACTTGCTGAGCAAAGCTGGTCAGTAAGGTACCTTGGGTACATGTACGCAGTAGTAACCTGGTACTTGCTGGGATGGATAAGTGTAGGTGACTGGGAAAGTGGATAGATGGATAAATAGCTGATGGAGGCGGCGTGGTGGTGGTGGGTACATACAGTACTCTATCATTACAGACGTTATGCTGTTTTGCGTGTATTTAACATACCATGATATGATAATAAGTGGTAAATACCAGGTACCACTACATGTACCATCCCATGGAACATTACGTGAAGAGTTGCTGGTTGGCTGCATATCCCCGCCCTGGCCTGGCTGACCGGGCATATTTACCACTAGTCCAGGAGAAATCGGTATCGCGACTAGTAAATTAGCAGATCCAGATCCCAAAATAACCACAAGTCTTCTCCCCCCCTTCCCTTCCACACTCTGTTCCCCCCCCCTCC